>NC_068280.1:38651792-39251792 GCF_025860055.1 Xyrauchen texanus
CAATCATGCTCAGGTCTCAGGAGGTTAATGAAAGATGTTTTAAAAACAGTTTTTATGCCAAATTTGTTTTTATTTACTGCGTTAACTAAACTTAAATTATATTTTACATTTATACTTATAATTACATATATGTAAATAATAATAATTATTATATAGTGTTATAACGAATTATTCAAACAAGGGACGTAATGCATCAATTGTTTTACACTTCAAGCACTTGTGTCAGTTGACTGCATTCTTTCCTGCTCAGCTTGGCAGTACCTCCCTTCCCTTTTATTCTCTTTTCTTCTAGTTCCTCAAAGCCTTAAGCCAAAAGCAGACCCAAAAGGCCAGTAAGTCTAAGATGCTTTGGATCACTCAAGATCCTTTATTTATGAGCGATGTGACGCGAGACCCAGAGGGTTGTAAACACGTTTAGTGCCTGTCATTCAAGGTCTTAATGTTTCCCTTCAAGACGTGTACAACAGCCTCTACTGCACTCTCTTCCCCTCCAAATCAGATCAGATTAATCTGGGATAAAAATGGGGGGCTTCACCTATAATTCAGTCTCCTGCAGGGGGTGTAGCAGCAATGCTCCAATAAGCACGGATCAGCTGACAAAGACTAATAGCTACTTTAGCTAATGTTATTGTAATGAGTAAACAGAGTAAAAAAAAACTGTTTTGATGTATTCATTATCCTTGCATTCTTCCTACTCTACCCTATTGTTTAAGATGAATGACAATTAGGCACTCTTTAAAAACAATGAGATTTTAGAGTTTTTCCATCAGCCAGAGTAAAAGATTGCAGTTCTCAGAGTTGTTTTGGTGCCTCTATGCATATGTGAAATGGAGCTGAATCAAACATAACAAGTCAGACTGTGCAGAGCTAAGCTGGTCACTGACTTATGACACCTGCCGTAATCTACGTACCCCTTCTTAATCGGCGAGTGTTCCGACTGAGGAAAATCAGCCTTAAAAATGTGCTTTTTATCGATTCCAACATAACTCAGGCCTTCCTTGAGGCGATATATACCTTAAGTGACTTATTGAAAAGTATTAAAGCTGAACCTGAGGTAGAGTCTTAATAAGGTGACTGAATTAGTGTGAGCGCTCCAAGGCAGTCATCTGTAAACGCATTACGGTGCTGGTAATATTTTTAAACCAAGAGGTTCTCTGGAGGGAAAAATCTATGTTAACATTATGGGGAAATCAGATGTTATCTTTCTCTATTTCTTGGATGAAAATCCCATACTTGAGTCTGCTTTCAAATTAAGGGACAACTCAATTTTACCTTGAAGACTTTGTGAATCTCTTCATTTGCACCATTACTGACTGATCAGGTGTTTGTTTGGAACTGAACAGTATTAAAGGAATAATTCACTCAAAACTGAAAATTATGACAATTTACTCACTCTAATGTAGTTTAAAACCTGTATGACTTTCTTCTGTGGAACAAACAAAAAAGAGACATTCAAAAGTATCTATCGATTTTATTTTTCATTCAATTACAATGAATGGGAACTGAAGCTTTCAAACTTCACAAAGGACACTAATGCTCCTCAAAAGTCTCATAAAATTGGTAAAAACAAAAACTACTGTTCCACTATTTTAAGCTGTTAAATGCTGTGACTGGATCATTGAGTAAGAGTTTAACTTGAGTATCAGATCAGTCTGATTTGTGCACAAATCATTCCAACAGATATTGTGAACCGGACCAAACAATTCATTGACAAGATTCAACTTAGACGAATTATCCTTCTTGAATCAGACATTGCTACTTCCCTCATGAAGTTGTCAGTGCAAGACTTTATGTTGAGAAGACTTGGAATACTTGGAATATCCTCAAAATGTAAAGATTTCTTCATTTGTGCTCCCGGTAGAAAATAAGTCACACGTGTTTGGAACAGCATGAGTGCGAGTAAACTATAATCGTTTAAATTTTTAGGTGACATACAGCTTGATTTACCAAGCAAGCAGAATTAACAGGAACAGTGTTCACTCTTCCAGAAAAACAAGACAAAGTGAGGATTACAAAAGCCATTTTTAAATTGTTGGCACTGTGACCATTGACAGCACAGAAGAAATACCTTAATCAACAGACTGTCAGCTTTATATTTATCCTCAGACCAGGTACAAATTTTTAGAATTGTAAAGCATGTCAGACACCTAATTATACCTGAGAAATACAGTGAATTCGTAGGCTTGGGATCGATGCCTTTTTCATGAATTGATAATAAGAAGATTATCTCGATTATATATATATATATATATTATATATATATATATATATATATATATATATATATATATATAAGTTATTTATTCATATATAAATAGGGCTACCAGTTGCAAAATAGTCTGTCTTTTCAAACATATTTCTGAACACAGTGTGAGCGGCAGGGTAAATTAAAGGGGGTCGCACAACGGACATGCCGCATTCTAAAATTCAAAACAATTATTTTCTATTAAGGTATACAAACATCATGGGCTCACAGTCTCTCAAGGCATCTCAAACATCTTCAGCACCACGGAGTGTAACTTGTATAGTTTTCCATTAAATTAGATCCAAATCATCATCAAAGGACACAGATTATTTACTCTAGCCATCAGTGTATATTGTGTACAGTATATGCATCTTTCATATAGCCTACACAATGTATTTTCAGTTACAAGTGTGTCTTTTTGTAGTTTGACAGCTTGAATTAAACCTCTTCAAAGACACATACAGGGAAATCGCATAATCATTTATAATCATTCAGTTTGCGCAGTTAAACCAGTTTCATACACTAACCTGCAAGCTCATCAACGTCACTTTCATTGTTGAAGTACAAAAACCTTTGTAACTTGTGTGTATGCGTCCTGTGCAATGAGCTCTAAAATATCTGTCCTATGTTGTGATACCTCTGCCTTGTGACCTGCACTTGTGGATTCCCAATTCTATTTTGGCAGACATTCAACAGAAGCCCAACTGAGTGAATTGGAAATAGGGCTGCAAATAACAATTATTTGGATTATCGACTAATCTAACAATTATTAGAACGATTATTCGACTATTTGGATGATTATTGCAACAATTAATCATTAGATCTTAAACGACTATTCAGCTTGTGCCCCAACTTAAAAGGTTGAATTAAACGTGCTTCCTAACAACAAAGAGGACAAAATCATCTTTTAAAAATATCTCTTAAAAGGAAATTCACTGAAATCCAAAGAAAAAAAACTTTGTATTAATTTTAATTCAGTAAATATTCACTGCAAAAAAAAAAAAAAGGTTTTTGCCTAGTTTTCCATTGTTTTCCACATTTTCTCTAAAAGCAAGTCTATATATCTTATATGTTGCTTCTCAGGTAAATGTAACTTTTTAAGTAGGCTGTTTTTAGATATTTTTAAATATTTAAATATTAAATATGGTATTGAACGTTCTCGAATAACAGTTTTCTCTTCTGTATTATAGCTACTAATGTAAATGTACATTGTTTTAAAGGACTTTTGGATATTATTTTTGGAAAACAAGCCAAAAATGACTGATGAAAAACTTGATCAAGGACTGATCAAAAACTTAGTTTTTTTTATTAATAAATTACTTTGTTTTTGACCAACCATGTTACAGTATATTTTAGCATTTTGAAACATTAAAAACAAAGAAACTTTTGAACCTCTCTGTATATATTAGAGCTGTCAACTAAAGAAACGATATCTTTAGAAGAAAGAACTGAGAACTATGAAGAAAATAAATAAATTGGAAATTTTACCTGAAATAATTCCAAAATTTGAATTCAATTTGAATTTTAAAATCAACAGATTTTTAAATTAACATTGTTTCCTTAGTCCACAACAGGGCAAAATGAATACATATAAACCATACAGCACTGTTTTGTATTATGTCACTGAACATTCCAGGCTATTAAAACATGCATAAAAGATTTAGCTTCTTCATATTCTAAAATATTATGTAAAAAGTAAAACAAGATGTGAAAAACACTTCAATGGACAGTTGTACTGTATGCTAGCATGGTGTTGAACTAGTGTAACAGGACTACCCCAGACTCAAGCATCATAATAAGAGCAACACCACAGTGTTTGTCATTCATTACAGTTGCAACATTTCCAGATAGTAGTGGTATTCGGCTAAACTCGTGGTGAAGGGGCTCAGACTACAAGCCCAGGGGTTGTTCAAACAGACAGAGCACAACAGAATGGAATAGAACCCAAGTATCTTGAGACACACATTTCCAAATTGAACTCCTTTTCTGACAAAGACTTTTAAAACCCATTGCTTAATCTGGGATAAACTGATAAGAGAGCAAGGCACAACGGCCAAAGACTTCCATCTAAGGTGCTGTTCACACTGAATGCTTTTGAAGCTACCCAGTTTATCATTTGTTTGTTTTTTTATGTGCTACACAAACATTTTTGATAGTTTCACTGCATTTTGTTGTTTATTTAGCATCTGGTGCAGGAGTGGTGAGAGGCCTAAATGCAGCAAAATCAATGGATTTTCAACCACAAATGCATTAGTATGGACGTGGCCCAAACTAGAACCTGCAATCTTTCTCTCAGACATGCAGTGTTTCTCTCTCACGTTTGCCATAGTTTCGATCGGCATCTTATTATGATATTTTGATGCATAGAATTGTAGTATTGTATAGAATTATGACTAAAGTAGCACAATATGTCTTGTATTGTGAGGAGTTTGGTAATAACCATTCTTGCTGTCATACTTGCAGTATATAGTGTTAACTGATTGCAGACGTACCTGCACATCAGTGCGGTCTGCAATCCACTTGGCCAGTTGCTCAGAGGCGAAGCCAATCCGCTGAAGGTCAAAGGTGTCAGCCCTCTTAGGCTTTCCTTTAGCTGGGAAATGCATGAAGGTGGGGGCAGAGTTCATGTTCAACTGGAGGAGAGGAGAGAGTTGAGGAAGTAAGGGCAGAAGATTAGATGAACAGTGAAGAGAGATGAATTGGGAGCAGTAATAAACACAGGATGAAGGAGAGGACGAGAGAGGAGTGACGAATAGAAGAGAAACAAGAGCACAAAAACATTCATATCTACTAATAAATCATTAAAGCAGCAGGAACAATGTGAAGCGTATTACTGATATTTATTTTAATAAGCAGACAGGAGCAATTCAAGAGCCTCGAGAGGGAGGTGAATTACTTACTACATTAATGAATGTCTGAGGGGAGAGAGAGTGACAGAGAAAGACAGCGAGAGAGAGAGAGAGAGAGAGAGAGAGAGAGAGAGAGAGAGAGAGAGAGAGAGAGAGAGAATACAAGTATTGAAAGACAGAGCAGAATAAAGTGAACAGCAGATATAGAAAGACTTAAAGGCATAGTACATTAAAAAATTAAAAATTATGTTATCGTTTGCTCACATTTACTCTTTTCCATACAAGGAAATTGGATAGTGATTTATACTGCCAAGCTATAAAAAAAAAAAAAGAGTACTTAACCTCTTAGGTACTTAAGAGTACCTAAGAGTACTATTATTTATATTTTTGTATAAATAATTAATAAATGTTTATAATAAAGTTATTAAGTGTTTTTGTCTTGTTTTCCATTTAAAATGGTCTAAAAATCCTTAAAACGAGATACATTTACTTGAGAAGCATCATATAAGATATTTAGACTTGCTTTAAGAAAATGTATCTTAAATATAAGTGTATTTTGTATATTGAATGTATTTTTTCATTTGGTTATACTTCTGCGAGTAAAGACAAAATATACTTATATTTATGATCAATTCTCTGAAAGCAAGTCTAAATATCTTATATGCTGCTTCTCAGGTGAATGCAGCTTTTTATAAAGATTTTTAGATATTTTTAAATATTATATTCAACATTCTCAGATAAAAAAACTATTCTGCAGTATAGCTGCTAAAGAAAATGTTATTTGATTTAAAGGAGTTTTAGATATTTACATTGGAAAACAATCCAAATCCAAAACGTATTTAGTTGCAGTGTATAATGGGGTGAAGACTACCCTCTCTTATCTTTTTGTTCACTTCAATCTTTAACTCACAAAAAAAGAGAACTCTCTCTAATTAATAAAGCTGCATAATGCCAATTCTCTTCACAATAAGAAATGCACAATGACACATATATTATGACTCAATAAGTCGCGAGCAATCATGTTATAATCTAGCTACATTAAGCGTGCACGCTCGACAGTGTGCATCAGCTGGTTTCAGTTTCAATCTCTCCCCCTTAGATCGGGACACTTTGCGGAACGCATAGAAGAGGCGCTGACCGCACAGAGAAATGCCAGTTTCAGAGTTTGTAGTTATTAACATGACCTACCTCCACATTATTTGAAATTTAATAAAGCTATAATGCATTAAATATCACTGCATTTAAGATGTAATGCTGGTGTGTTTCCTTTAAAGAGCTCCAGCTCCGCTTATTCCACAATGAGAGTGCTTTTGTATTTACTAATTTAGTATTTTTGCATTATAATTCCTTCATACTTTGCGATCTACATACCTGAAGCTGTTTGGAAAGTTTAGAATGCATTTGGACTGTGAGCGGTGTAATTCTTCCTCTCCACAGTCAGGCGCAAACCGCAGTGCTGCTCAGGCGCATCATCATTAGAGTTGAATGTGATCTCATTTAAATGTTAAATGAGATCACATGAATATTCAACAACAAAAAATGTTGTAGACAATTTCTTTTTATTATTGCCGACGTCGAAAATGTTGACTAAACGTTTCAGCCCTAATATTAAGATGTTATTTTTTTACTGAACATACAAATTATATTTGTGAGCTCCTGCAGAAATTAAGATTATCACTGAATAATGGCTTTAATTTAGATCTCTTTCGCACACAATGCTATTGTATTGCTTCAGAAGAACTTTTTGGAGCTTCCTTTTTTGGAGCTTGATAGTATAAATCACCATCCACTTTTGTTGTATGGAAAATGCAGTTTGGACATTCTGCAAACATATCATTAAAAATAATCCACAGACAGAACAACTTGAGGGTGAGTAAATCATGAATAAATTGTCATTTTTGGGTGAACTATTCCTTTAAAGAATACAGAGAGGAAATCTGGTGATCAAGCAATATTCATGTAATTACATATACAGTAACTTGTATGTAAACTTATGACCCACTGGAATTGTGATATAGTCAATTAAAAGTGAAACATTCAGTCTGTAAACAATTTTTGGAAGAATTACTTGTGTCATGCATAAAGTAGATATCTTAAAAAACTTGACAAAAAAGTTTGCTAATATAAAATCTGTGGAGTGCTTAAAAAAAATGAGTTTAAAACATGTACATTTCTGACTTCAACTGTAATTTAAATATGGAGCATAATCTTGTAATGACTGGTGAAAACTCAACTTTAAAAAAAGCACAAGGGGACATTAATAACCAGTACCTCCAGTATGCATCTGTTTTTTAGCATGCTAATTGTCTGACTAATACTGCTGTCCCCATGCTCTGGATTAAAACACATCAAATCAACATTAACCCAAATGTCCTCCAAGAAATGGGTTAGCTGGATACTGTATGTGTAGGACTGTGGGTGAACCAAAGCTGTTTCAGCTTTCTAGAGATGTTAAACGGCCGTCACACCATACTTTAAGCATGCAAAATAATTTAAAACCCCACAATAAATATGCCCAAAGGGATATAATGTCCTGCTTCAGGCACTATGTTTTGAATATACACTGATGAGCCAAAATATTTGAACCACTCAACAAGGCCACATGTCAAGGGCTGGATAGATTACATGGTAAGCGATCAATCAGTTGTCATAGTCAATATGTTGAATGTAGGAGAAATGGGCAGGAGAAAAGACCTGAGCGACTTGGACAAGGGCAAAATTGTTATGGCCAGATGACTGGGTCAGAGCATCTCTGAAACGGCAAGGCTTGTGGGGTACTCCAGGTCAGCAGTGGTCAGTTCCAACAGACAATAAAACATTTTATGATGATTTTGAGAGGAATGTGTTACAACACACAGTGCATTGCAGCCTGCTGTGTACGGGGCTGCGTAGCCGCAGACCGGCCAGAGTGCTCATGATGACCACTGCCCACCACTGAAAATGCCTAAATGGCCTAGCGACCATCGGAACTGGATCTTGTGGAAGAAGATTGCCTGGTCCAATGAGTCCTGTTTTCTTTTACATCATGTGGATGGCCTTGTATGTGTGGGTTGCTTACCTGGGGAAGTGATGGCACCAGGATGCAATGTGGAATTCTGGCCATTCATGTGGATGTCAATTTGACAGGTGCCACCTACCTAAACATCGTTGCAGACCAGGTACATCCCTTCATGGCAATGGTATTCCCTGATGGCATTGGCCTCATTCAGCAGGATAATGCTTCTTTCCACACTACACACATTGTTCGGGAATGGTTTGAGGAACATAGTGAAGAGTTCAAGGTGTTCAAGGTGCCCTGGCCTCAAAAGCGGAGGGCCAACAGCATATTAGGAAGGTGGTCATAATATGTTGGCACATCAGTGTATAATAAAAACTTAATAATAAAACTATATACTGTTGTTTCCTGCAACATTTATATTAATTTAAAGTTGTATTCATTTAAAATAGTATTGACGTGAAACTGCCAAAATAAAAGTAAATACAAAAAAGGTAAATCTGTGAAATTTAGATCCTAAGTTTGTCAAACTTTTTGAGCTATACAAATTCACAGGTCATCTATAATATCATCACAACACATTTCATCACCCATAAAACAAATCAAAACCTTAGGAAACATGTTTCTTGAAACAGCAAATCAACATCAGCAGTGCTAATCAAACTGATGATTGTTGTCCTTAATACTGCTCGGCGGGGGTCTATAGGCATAAATGTACAGCATTTGTGAATTTATGATAAATCCTCTTTTACACAAACACATTTATGCACACTTTAGCGTGACACTTGCAGTGAAACTGCTATGTATCAGTGTGTGCTAAATTAATGTGCATGTTCTGTGTTGTAAAGATTTTCTTCTCTATAATTTGCTTCAGAGAAGGGTGACATGTCATTTCATTATGTTGAAAATAGACATGTAACTATTTTCCATTTGATTGTTCTTGCTGCTTTTTAAAATGTAATTCCTGAAGTTGTCAGGCTCTGACAAATTAGAAGTTGAGAGCCTGTGTGAATGCATATGGAAGAATATATCTACATGTAGTAGAAAGAATATACAGTAAATTTGGTCAGGAAACTCTCTTCTTTTCTGAGAAGGTTTTAGTATTTGAATATTTTGTGGGTTATTATGCTTATTAATAACAGGGTTCCCAGACCTATCAATCAATTAATCTCCATGACTTTTCTAGTCGCTAAGAGACCAAAGAGCAAATTGTAGCCCATGCAATATTTTAGAGCATAACTATAACATTGATATTAATTTCACAGCCAACAATCATTTCTGTAATCTGTATTTTTGTCTTGTTTTTTCCAGCAAAATTATCTAAACATCTTTAAAGTAAGAAAAATTTTGTAAGAAAATTATATTTGTTTCAGAGAATATATCTTTAGATAATTGTTTTTCATGTTATTGTATTAGTTATTATTAATATAATAATACAATATTAGTTCTTGGCAAATATCTTTTCACTATATTTTGTATGCTTAAAAAAGTGGAAATTGTTCTTAATTCCAATTATAAATCAAAGATATATTCTCTAAAACATGTCTTAATGTGTTATGCAATTTTAGTTTTAATCAAAGTAAAGTTAATTTATTGTGTTTTAAAAAGGCTCAAATACATTTATTGTAAAACAAGGCAAAAATACATATTAAAGGCTGGATTACACCACATGACTTTAATACCGATTTTAGCCCAGATTTTCAGTCAGGCCGAGTATGTCGTAAATTGCATAGTTTATGATAGGTGCAGACTCAAATTTTTATCCTCCAACTATGATTCCATCTAGTCAGAGTATTTAAACATTTTAAGCTGACTATCCTCAACTACAGAAGAAATCTAATAGTGCATGATGCTCCATGACGATTCAAATCTGAAGACGGTGAGCAACCAATGCAAATCGAGTGTACGGGTCCAAGAAGCTCAAGAAAAAGTGATGACAAACAAGCACAAAAGTGGAGTTTAACTTTTCATTACACTCACTCACCTCTACTTCCATTACCATCTCTAGAGGCCATTTTGGCTTCATCTTTAAACCCAAATGTGCTCAGTCCATTTCATGAACACAGAGGAGCAGCAACAATAGCAGCAGACTTATCCATGTTTGTTTACATCTGTCAGGCATCTTCAAAAACGGGACATCGTGTATTTCGATACAGTGTTGAGTTATAAATTGTGTGGGGAAGTATGTTCGCGGGTGGACAAAATGTGGGCTAGTTTGGAATGATTTGGGCAGGTTTAAAAAATTATACAATTAAGAAATTCCATTGCTCATGCACTTAACCCTCTGGATTTTTTCGTCATTACAGCGGAAATAACATTTACATTTACATTTATGCATTTGGCAGACGCTTTTATCCAAAGCGACTTACAGTGCACTTATTACAGGGACAATCCCCCCGGAGCAACCTGGAGTTAAGTGCCATGCTCAAGGGCCCAACAGTGGCATCTTGGTGGTGCTGGGGCTTGAACCCCCGACCTTCTGGTCAGTAACCCTGACCCTCAACCACTGAGCCACCACTGCCCATAGTAGGTCTAAAATTAAGTAAAGTCTTTAAGTAAAGAAAATGTATAGTCACATTACTTCTTTTAATTTAAAACCTGATTTTGATCAAGTCTCCTCATATTAATTCTCTTTCTGTCACATTCCTCATTGATAGGCCCAGGGGAGGGGTCTTTTGTCTCCACAGCTGTGAATTACAATCCATATTCATGATAGTCCACGCCACCTCGCATATGACCTTTCTAACACTAAAAGTGTCTTAACAAATTTCAATTACTTTATTGTTTTGTATGAATGAGTGATCAGGATGGTTTTCACATCATTTTGTAGCAAAAACTCTAGACTACATGATCCAGTTCTCAAAAGGCTTGTGGACAAATGTTTAGTATGTGTTATGTGGCCTTATTTCAATGACTTAAAATTTTTGTTTTTTCGAAAACCATGCATAAATGTTATTTTCTCAAAAAAGAAACCAGTTCACACATGTTGCTCACATATTATTGTAGCCCAGTTTGTGCTGAATACAGTGTTATCAGACTTAAGCCTGATTAACATGCGTTTTTAAGCATCTGAAACAAGCACAAATGTCAAGGCATGTCAAAACTTCTCCAAGGCCCAAAACACCCTCAGACCCGAGGGTTAAAATAAAGAAAATACACCATACACAAATCCAAGATCGAATATTTTACTCTATGCAGCAATTCTCTACTACATGAGAGGAAATAATTCACATTTGCAACAAAATGTTGTGCTATGTGACTAAACTGTATAGATTTGACAACTGGTTGGTAAATGTATAGATTACACTTAACAGTAATTGTGTAGTACTGTGGTGGAGTATTCAGAAGTGAGATACTTTTTAATGTGTGTTAAGAGTAAGTTGTTCCATCTAATGCGTGTCCAATTACGAGATCCACGTGACTCATTTGTCATTTAATGATGTCTCTTTTAATACACTTTCTGTTCTTTAAAGTCAGTTGTTGATAAAAAAATTTATACAAAATACACATTTAAATTGAATCATATATGGCACAGATGAGATAAAGTCATTCAAGTCCTCTCTCGTTAAGATTCAATAATTTATAGATGGTCTTTACAGAAATGCCTTTTTACTGGTTTTAGTACGTGATCAACAGATCAATGTAAACACTTGTAAATAATTTTGCAATCAAACAATAAACATTTTAAAACAAAAATGCAATATAATATCTTATTAATTGATTTAAATAATTTGTAAAAAGCCAAAATGTAACCAAACATTTATAATTTCGTATTGTACCTAGTTAGAAGGTCTGAACAAGAAGTTTGAATTTGTATACAATTAGTAGCATTAGCTGGGAGAAAATGTATTTCATGTGTAAGCAAAAGGTACATTATACCTGAAATACTTTCTCATGAATCGATAATTAATCGAATCATACTGAAATCAGAATCTAATTAAGAGCTTGTGGAATGGAACTGAATCGAATCTGCAAACTGTATCAATACCCAGTGCTACTGGAAACTTTGACTGATCTGTATATTAGCCAATTCAACTAACTGTACAAAATTGTACAGTTTAAGTTGGAATTCGTAACAAGCCATAACAGCATTAAAAGGTAGGACAGATTATATTATTTATATTACATATTATATATATGTTTTGAACCGTCACTGGGCTGGAAAACATCAAACTAATCAGGCAAACTGTTTCCACATGAGTTTGTGATCAGATAGGATCAACAGTTGAGTAGTGTGTGATCCACAGGTATTTGGTGTATGATGCCCAGTACTTGTCTGTAGCGATTTTCAAATTCAGTAAGTTAGTGATACCTAGAATTATAAAGTTTGTTCAGAATTTCAAAGTTGTGTAGTGTAATCTAGCCTTAAGTCTCTTCCAGGTCTGGCCATCACAATTGTATAATTCCCTGATATGTCCAGGTTTTCCATGACCATGGGAACCCTGCTGCATGAAGCAAATCACTAGACAGACCTGACAAAATACATGCAAATGAGGAAGAAAAAAAGAAGAGGAGTGGGTTGGTTACCTGTTGAAAGACATCCGCCCCCTCATCATAATCCACAACCGTGAAGAAGAGTTTGTTAGAGAAGGCCGAAGAGTACCGCCATGAATTAGCCAGCACTTGATATTCTTCATTAGCCTGCCTATTAGAGAGATATTTTCAGAAGTAGAGAGAAAGATTACTCATTAGTAGAAAGCTAGCTAACAAACAAAAAGAATGCGGCAAGAAGGACTTTATTATAGTTTCATCATAGTTTCATCTCCCTGTTACTTATTACATTGATTGCTGTTTACTCCACATTGGGTTGGGGCAGCATAGAGCAAAAAAAGAGCTTATTACAGTAGCTAACTGCACTTCCATATATGCAACACAGACATCCACCTGCCAGTTCTTGGAAATCGTCATTTTGACGCCCCTCATAAATAAATAAATACATGAAATGAGCACAATGAAGTTGGAACACAAGTACTTAAGATCATTTAAAGTCAATTCAAGTCATTTTTATTTCTATAGCACCTTTCACAACACATATCGTTTCAAAGCAGCTTTACAGAAAATCACGAATTAACAGAAAATAATCTATAATGTCTAAGAGTCATCATTGTGTAGTTTGATAAAATGTGATTGTGAATAGTGTTTAAAAATAATTAATTAAATAATAATTGTATTTAGAAACCCAGTGAGCAAGCCGAATGAGAGTGTGGCAAGGAACACAAAACTCCATAAGATGTTTGTTAATGGAGTCCAACACGAAGCATGAATGGAGCTTGATCCAGCCGGTTCTGGTGACCTCAGGATAGGAGTCACAAGGTTGAGAAAAATATTAGCATAGATGTCATTCAATTTACTGCAGAGTAATAGATCATGATCAATGTTTCTGGTTTCTGGCAGACCTAACTAACACCATTTGCTTCCTGCTCAGCTTCTGTTCGAACGCTCTTGCTTACTGCTCCGCGCTTTGCTCTATCGCTTTTATATTTTCATATTTTATCTCCTTTTATCAACTAATTTTAACTTAAATCAGCACAGTGCTCAAAAGCTTGGACTACTACTACAAAAAAAAAAAAAAAAGCAGAATTATTTTATCCGACCAGCCTCCCACTGAAAGTTTTCATTCCAGGGAAGGGAAAACAAAACTGCCTACATTCAAAAGGATAAGAGAAAATGCCTCTTCTGGAATCTACTTGCTGCACTAACTGCCACAGACTTTTACAAAGGATTGCAGTTCTTGAAATAAAGTTATTTACAGGACCACCATACCAGACGGAACACACAACAGAGCTTCGTCATGGACGCCCTCAGCATACAGCCGGTGAGTCCCATGAATCTAGTGCTCCTCGACAGGCCATAATGAGTGTAGAGAAACAAGCCGATCGACTTACAAATCGATGGCAAAAACAGGGAGCGAGACCAAAAGGCACTCGAGACATCAGATTGTCACGAGCATCTCATATTGCCGCAGTAGCATCCTCTACCCCAGATACGGCTCTGACAAGGATTGCAAACACTGGTTTCCTACCACCGCCTATACATCTTGAGAACAGATTTTAAGTATTAATGAATGAGGAATCCCCAAACGTGATGAATGTGATCGAACACAGACTGAATCAGCCAGTAGCTAACACTGATGTCAACTGGCGCTCAAGGTCGAGCAGACAGCGGCATTCAGCTCAGAGCGCAGCCGGGCCCAGGACTCTGATAGTGGGTGACTCCATAATCAGAAACATTAGCAGCAGGGATACAACTACATGCTGCACTCTTTTTGCAACTGTAGAGAGACAAACCCCCCAAGCCAGATTCCCAGTGAAACGCTCTCAGACAGCAAGTGCAGTGAGTTTGCTTCTTTCTTCTCTGAAAAAATCAATAATATCAGAAAGGTGATCAGCACATCCTTGAGTTGTGCTTGGGTCAGACACGTCAAACCACAACCTGAGAAAGTAGTTACTATGTCTGATTTCAAAGAAATTGATGGCAAAATTTTGGAAGAAACCGTACAGCACCTTAAAACATCAACCTGCGCCCTTGATGCACTTCCCACATCTTTTTTCAAAAGTGCGTTCAACTGTTTAGAAGCAGATCTCCTAGAAGTGATAAACTCCTCACTTCTCTCTGAGAGTTTTCCAAACTCCCTGAAAACTGCAGTTGTCAAGCCCCTCTTGAAAAAGAGCAATCTGGATAAGACCATATTAAGCAACTATAGACAGATCTCAAATCTTCCTTTCATAGGCAAGATCATTGAAAAAGTTGTCTTCAATCAGCTGAACAAATTCTTTAACTCAAATGGATACTTTGACAATTTTCAATCTGGTTTCTGATCGCATCACAGCACAGAGACAGCACTCATAAAGATAATAAACGATATTCGCTCTGCAAATTATCAGTACTGGTACTACTCGACCTCAGTGCTGCATTTGACACTGTTGATCACAACATACTTCTTGACAGGTTGGAAAACTGGGTGGGGCTTTCTGGGATGGTCCTAAAATGGTTCAGGTCATACTTAGAAGGGAGAGGTTATTATGTGAGTATAGGAGACCCAGAGCCATATAAAGAGAGAGTTGCGACAACGGAAGTTCTAAATGCTTGATCGTCACGTGATTCACGTAGACTTCAGATAGTTCCAGGAAGTGCTTTTGCGGTCATTCCAAACTGTTAGAGTAGAGTGACAGAACTGCGATTTTTGGTAATTAGTAGTCAATAAATGCATTTATTTTATATATTTATGTAACACACCGACATATGTATGTAGCACGAGTATGTTGTTACAGCGATGTTGTTTTTTAAAGATCAAATCAGCTAATATTTGAGGATTTGTGTTCGCTTACCGTTATTTGCCTCAACTTATTTCAGGCTAGGGTTTCTGTTGCCTTTTTATGTTACCTCATGTTCATTGTTTTCACTAATCTCATGGTAACTAATGTCATATTTATGACTTTTCAGATAGTACAGAGACAGGCTGATGACAGGTGATTTCCAACTCGCACCGCACAATGGGTCAATGAACTTGTCGCAACTCTCTTTATATGGCTCTGAGGAGACCATAAGTCTGAGTGGACGTCCATGACATGCGGAGTCCCTCAAGGCTCAATTCTTGCGCCACTCCTGTTCAACCTGTATATGCTCCCAATGAGCCAAATAATGAGAAAGAACCAAATTGCTTACCACAGCTATGCAGACGACACACAGATCTACTTAGCCCTATCACCTAACGATTACAGCCCCATTGACTCCCTGTGCCAATGCATTGATGAAGTTAACAGTTGGATGTGCCAAAACTTTCTTCAGTTAAACAAAGACAAAACTGAAGTCACTGTCTTTGGAAACAAAGATGAAGTTCTCAAGGTGAATGCATACCTTGACGCTAGGGGTCAAACAACTAAAAGTCAGGAATCTTGGAGTGTCTCTAGAGTCAGACCTTAGTTTCAGTAGTCATGTCAAAGCAATAACTAAATCAGCATACTATCATCTGAAAAATATTGCAAGAATTAGATGCTTTGTTTCCAGTCAAGACCTAGAGAAACTTTTGCATGCTTTCATCACCAGCAGGGTGGATTATTGTAATGGACTTCTCACTGGCCTTCCCAAAAAGACCATAAGACAGTTGCAGCTCATACAGAACGCTGCTGCCAGGATTCTGAGCAGAACCAGAAAATATGAACATATTACACCAGTCCTCAGGTGTATATAAATCACTCAATGGGCTAGGACCTCAATATATTGCAGATATGCTCACTGAATATAAACCCAACAGATCACTCAGATCATTAGGATCACATCAGCTAGAAATACCAAGGGTTCACTCTAAGCAAGGAGAGTCTGCTTTTAGCTATTATGCCAGCCGCAGCTGGAACCAGCTTCCAGAAGAGATCAGATGTGCTCCTACAGTAGTCACATTCAAATCCAGACTCAAAACACATCTGTTTAGCTGTGCATTTACTGAATGAGCACTGTGCCACTGTGTGTCTGACTGTTTGTACTGTATTTTATTTTATTCTAAACTGTTTCAATTATTCTTATTTTTTTATTCTTATTTTAATCTCTTCTATGTAAAGCACTCTGAATTACCATTGTGTATGAAATGTGCTATATAAATAAACTTGCCTTGCCTTGCCTAAAGCAGCCTAATTTTGAGTTGAAGGATAAAATAGGTGTATGCCTGGCTAAATAGATGAGTCTTTAGTCTAGACTTAAACTCAGTGAGTGTGTCTGCACCCCGAACAGTGTTAGGGAGACAATTACATTTTTTAGGAGACAAATATTAAAAGTATCTACCTCCTTTAATGGATTTTGATATTCTAGGATATATTAACAGGCCAGAATTTTGTGATCGTAATGAACGTGATGGAATATAGCGTGGTAGAAGGTCACTTAAGTACTGCGGAACTAGACCACTCAAAGCTTTGTACGTAGTTAACAGAATTTTTAAATTAATATAAAATTTAACAGGTAGCCAATGTAACAACGATAAAATGAGGCTATGATCATATTTCTTGGTTCTAGTCAGCACTCTGGCTACTGCATTTTGAACCAATTGAACTTTATTTATTGATCTTGCTGGACATCATCCCAGTAAAGCATTAAAATAATCTAGTCTTGAGGTCATGAACACATTAATTAGTTTTACGGCATCAGCAACAGAAAGCATGTGTCGTAATTTAGTAATATTTCTTAGGTGGAAGAATGCTGTTCTATAAACATCGGTAATTTGATTTTCAAAGGACAGATTGGTATCATATATAACACCCAAGTTCTTCGCTGTAACAGAAACAGTACATCCATTGAGAGTCAAATTATATTTTAGCAGCTTGTTTTTAGAGGATTTCGGCCCAATAATTTAGTACCTCTGTTTTGTTGGAATTTAGTAGAAGAAAATTTCTGGCCATCCAATCTTTGATTTCATTGATACACTTTGGAGAATTGTGAAATTTCATCAGGTTTTGAAGAAAAATAAAGTTGTGTATCGTTGGCATAACAGTGGAAATTTATTGCACGATTCCTGATAATATCTCCCAGGGGACGCATATACAAGGAGAAAAGCAGAGGCCCTAAAACTGATCCCTGTGGCACTCCGTACTTAACTTTGCTTTGGTTTGACAAGTCCTCATTTACATAGACAAAGTGGTAGCGATCTGCTAAATAGGACCTAAACTATGCTAATGCAAGTTCACAAATGCCAACATAATTTTCTTGCCTATTCGAGAGAATGCTGTGATCTATTGGTTCAAAGGCAGCACTAAGATCTAAAAGCACTAGAATTGATATTCAGCCATGATCAGATGATAAATGCAATCATTTGTAACTCTGAAAAGTGCAGTCTCTGTACTGTGGTGGGACCTAAATCATTACTAAAATTGTTTATATATACTATTTCTCTGTAGAAATTAACATAGTTGGAGGACACTACCTACACACTTTTGTAGTATTTTTGACATAAACTGGAGATTTGAAATCGGCCTATAATTAGCCAGTTCTCCAGGATCAAGTTGTGGCTTCTTAAGCGGTTTGATAGCTGCCATTTTAAAGTTTCTTGGGACATGTCCTAAAAATAGCGATGAGTTAATAATATTAAGAAGAGGTTCTGAGATTACAGGGAATACCTCTTTTAAGAGCTTTGTTTTTGTTGGATCTAACATTCTGTGCATGTTTTGGCTTTTGATGTTTCAATAAATTTTGTTAGCTCTTCATGACCTACGACAGCGAAGGATTGAAGTTGCACAAGAGGAAATTTATGAGATACTGTTTTCTGAGGTACTGTAACAGATGATTGCCTAATTCTAATTTTATTTCGGATTATTTCAATTTTATCAGTAAATAAATTCTTTGTTAATTTCTATGAGTTGGCTAAAATATGCCGACCTGTCAGTTTTTAGTGATTCCATGCACCACGAAATACCTCTAATTGTGTATTCTTCCACTTGCGCTCTAAGCTGCTCTCTTGAGAGCATTAGTGTGATAACTGTAACATGGTGCAAAGCTATTTTCCTAAATTTTCTTTAATCGAAGGGGGCTGACCCTATCAAGAGTGCTAGAGAAGACTGTATTTATATTTTCTGTTATTTCTTCAAGTTCATCTAGACTTTGGGGCTTATTGAATCTATGGGATAGATCTGGAAGAAGTTATCTTTAATGGTTAAAAGAATAGTTCTACCTGAACAATAGCGTGGTGTAGACTGAGTGACATTAACTGATCGCAGAATACAAGAGAGGAGATAATGATCTGAGTTGTCATCGCTCTAAGGAAGCATTAAGTATTATTAGTTCAAAAGACTTAAACGTATATCCTGTCCTCTGAGTAACACCTACAATATCACTGTAAATTCTCCTCCTCGACCCTTCAGAGGTGGCTCAGATTTAAACTAATACATTAATCTGGTTTAAGCCAGGTTTCAGTCAAACAGAGTGCATCCAAACTATGATTAGTAATACTTTTATTTACAATTAGTGCTTTGTTAGAAAGATATCTAATGTTTAGGAGCCCTATCTTCAAATCAAATCAAATCACTTTATTGTCTGAGCTGTAGTCTACAAACAGCATTCTCACATATGTGTTCCATTTTTCCAGGTGGGAGAGAGCAGTGTGTATTGTAGATGCAATGGCATTATCAGTGGAGCGGTTGTTATGGTAGGCAAACTGCAATGGGTCCAGAGAGGAGGGCAGCACAGAGCAGATGTGATCTCTGATTAGCCTCTCAAAGCATTTGCTGATGATGGGGGTCAGAGCAACAGGATGCCAGTCATTTAAACAAGTGATTTTTGATTGCTTTTTTACAGGCACAAAGGTGGACGTTTTGAAGCATGTGGGGACTACAGACAGGGAGAGGGACAGGTTGAAAATGTCAGTAAAAACACCAGCCAGTTGGTTCGCGCACGCTTCTATGACGCAACCCAGAATGCCGTCTGGACCGATGTTCACCCATCAGAAGGATCGGGTTACATCTGCAACAGAGACGGTGAGTGAACCATCCTCTGTAGCGTCGGCCACGAGTGCTCTCTCCGAGAGGGCAGTGTTATTGTCCTCGAAATGAGCATAAAATATATTAAGCTCATCCGGGACAGAGGTAGCGGTGTTCATGGCGGAGTTTTTATTAATGCTTTCATGTGCATGCTTTCATCACCAGCAGGGTGGATTATTATAATGGACTCCTCACTGGCCTTCCCAAAAAGACCATAAGACAGTTGCAGCTCATACAGAACGCTGCTGCCAGGATTCTGAGCAGAACCAGAAAATATGAACATATTACACCAGTCCTCAGGTCTTTACACTGGCTCCCAGTTACATTTAGGATTGATTTTAAAATATTATTACTGGTATATAAATCACTCAATGGGCTAGGACCTCAATATATTGCAGATATACTCACTGAATATACTGTCCTTAGTGTTGAGCTATCCTTCAATTTTGTGCCTGTACTGGCGTTTGACTGCTCTGATAGTGTTACGGAGGGCATAACTGGATTGTTTTTGCTCCTCCACGTTCCCGGAATTAAAAGCGGAGGTCCGCACATTAAGTGTCGCACGAACATTGCCGTTATCTCATGGTTTCTGGTTGGGGTAGATTCATATTGTTTTGCTCGGAACAACATCATCTACGCAATTCCTGTTGAAACACGTTACGCTATCAGTGTAAACCTTGATGTCGTCATCAGAGGCGGACCGGAACATCTCCCAGTTCACGTGATCAAAACATTCTTGTAGCATAGAGTCTGATTGGTCCGACCAGCACTGGATCGCTCTGAGGGTGGGTGCTTCCCGTTTCAGTTTCTGCTTGTAAGCGGGCAGAAGCAGAACGGAAGAGTGGTCTGATTTGCCAAATGGTGGGCGGGAGAGGGAGTTATTTGTAGGCATCCCGGAAAGGAGAATAGCAATGGTCCAAAACCCGGTCCCCTCATGTGTTGAAGCTGATTTGTTGGTGATATTTTGGTGTGATTGTTTTAAAATTGACTTTGTTAAAGTCCCGGGTAACAATGAACGCGGCCTCAGGGTGCGTGGTTTCCTGCTCACTTATGCTCCCATACAGTTGCCCAGTCTGTGTCAGCTGTGATAATGACCGCTGTGTATTCCCTCGGTAGCTAGAATGGTAAACACAAAAGCATGATATATTCCAGATCAGGAGAGCAGAAAGACTTGATAAAATGTACATTCCTCTGATCATACCATGATTTGTTGATCACAAAACATACACCGCCACATCTGCTTTTACCTGAGAGGTCTTTCGCTCTGTCCGCTCGGTGCATGGAGAAACCTGCGGGTTCAATCGCTGAGTCTGGAATCTCTGCAGACATCCAGGTTTCTGTTGGCAGATAATGCAGCAGTCCCTCGTCTCTCGTTGGAAAGAGATCCACACTCTCAGCTCGCAGAGCTTGTTGTCCAGAGACTGAACCATTGCCAAAAGTATACTGGGTAGCGGGGGTCGATTTGCGTGACGTCTTACTCTGATGGGAACGCAGGCTCTTTTTCCCCTTTTTCCTTCTGCGTTTCCGTGGTCGGGCAGCCCAGACAAAGGGCTCCGCTGGCGTGTTTGTAAACAGTGGTTCGGCTTTGAGGAATTTGAAGTCTGGTTTTCGGTGTGTAATTGCATGTCCAAAAGCATTTGTCTGTCGTATACAATACGACAGACAACATCCAAGACAAAAAACTAAAAACTGTAAACAAAACAAACAATAAACTGCGTGTGTCGGAGCTCGCAACGCAGCAGCCATACTCGGCGCCATCTTGAGTCCTATCATATGATGTTTATTTTTTCCAAGTTTGACATTAATCAAATTTTTTCTGCATGATTTAGTGAGAGTTTTATTTTTGGTAGTTCGGGGAACAGACACAGTCTCTATGAAATATCTTGGTGATGCAGTCTCTATGTGTTGTATTTTATATGACATCTCAAGGCAGCTAGCAGAAGTTCGGATTAACCAGTTTGTCTGCTTCCTGACCTGGGCCCCAGTTAGTCAGATACTTCATTATTAAGACTATGAGCCAAATTACTAGAGGAGGGAGTGGCACCTTCCCTGGAGGGATGGAGACTGTCTCTCTTTATCAGGTCAAGTCTACACCAAAAACTCTTTGAATTGTCTATAAATTATAAGCTATTCTCCAGACACCACTCAGGCATCCAGCCATTCAGTGACACTAATCTACTATAAATCTCATAACCACGATGAGCAGAGAGGGGGCCAGAGCATATTACAGTGTCTGACGTCATTTTTGCAAGTTCACACACCTATATAATTACTGCCAACATTAATAACATTTTTAGAAAATCTATGTTTAACATTAGCCAGCACTTGTATATTTGATCTGATGTCAGACGCTCGAGCCCCGGAAATGCATTTAATAATAGTGGCTGGAGTCTCTATTTCCACGTTCCTTACATAGAATCACCAATTATTAGGGTTCTTTCAACACGATTCTCAATGGGTGCATAACTGAGTGGGGAGTATCGATTGAAAACCCTAACAGAAATGGGAGAGTGGTGTCGCTTTGCTTAGCGAGTATTCTGCCGAAACGTCAGCCAAAAGCACTGCTGCAGTGGCTTTATAGCTGGAAGCAAAGTGTGTGTGTTGCTTGCTGTACTACCCACATCCGAAACAGAATCTACTGGCTTTTCTTTCTCACCGACCTCCACTAGAGTTCAGATGCATGTCTCTAATTCATTAACTCCTTACATTTATCACATGTGAATCCCTCACTGCTGATGGAAGAAGCTATCATAAATATGCGGCATGCAATGCAAGAAGAAATAACAAGCGTAAAAGCATGCGAGAATAATGTGGGGGGAAACCCGATGCGCGCTGAAAAATGGCAGATATTAAAAACTGAAAACCGATAAGCGATGCTAAAAAAGCTAGCAGGCTACAAACACAGACTTGAGCAAGGTGCCAGCAGCAACAGGT
The DNA here is from genome assembly GCF_025860055.1 of Xyrauchen texanus. Lineage (NCBI taxonomy): Eukaryota > Metazoa > Chordata > Actinopteri > Cypriniformes > Catostomidae > Xyrauchen > Xyrauchen texanus. The sequence goes on from NC_068280.1 coordinate 38,674,272, forward strand.
AAAATACAGACAGATGAAACAATAGAAAAGAGAATAAGAATAAGCAATGCTAAGCAGGCTACCAGGCTACAAACACTTGTGCAATTCGCCATCAGAAACAGGAACAGGACGTCCAATGGGTCTCATTCCATACCGGTGCATATCCATGTACCGTATTTGTTTGTAAACTGCATTCATGCAGAAATAATAAATAATATATATTTTTTATTATTATTTGGAATAAAACCAACTCAAACCACATGCACGTAAAATTCTTGGCTCCAACATTTTTTTTTTAAATATGTGTTATTATTACAAACAAAAACTAAGTGACCCTACAAAACTTATTTCAGAGTAATAAAAATAATATATGTAATAGCATGAGCTTGGATTGGTTCAGCATAAAAATGCATTCAATAACATGTAGTGTAAGTCTATACAATAGTGTGTCTTGTGATTCAAACAGTCTTTGTGAATGGCACAGATTTGACTGTGCATTCTCTCAAGCAATGTTGTAAAGAAATGTTAGGCTTACAGGAGAGGTTGTATGAAAAGCACTTACATGGAGATGATTTAGGCATGATTACAGAATATGAATTACTATCTGAGGTCATACCAAGGCTGGGGAGATTACAGAAAAATCATAATCAAGTAAAAGTATTGTAATGTCTCAATGAATTCAAGTGTGATGTTATAATCACACAAAAGACATCTTATTCCAGCACACAACACAGTGCAAGCTTGAAAACACACAGCTCACCCAAGCACCTGGTGAAACACTTCTGCAAGGGAGTGAGAGAAAATGGCAAGTACCCATAATACACAGTAATATCTACAGACCCTATTGCGTACAGTATAATCACACATTAAACTGTTTTACTCTGAGATTACCAATTCAATACCATTGGTATCACATACATAGTCTTGGAGGGCCTCCAGATGCCTCAGCTGCCACAGAGGAAGTCCCTCGGGAGCATTAGGCTTTTTAGTGGCAGTGAGTCCCAATCCCTGCTCTCACCAGAATGTTCTGCTGCCAAGGTTTGGTATGGGGTGAGTCAGTCCTGAGGAAAAACCACTGTCTTTCACCTGTGCCCTACCATCCGAATCTTGTAGATGATATTAGAGACTTTAGACAATACCTCGCAAGGGACTCGCCAGTGACTTCAGAGCTTTGGAGAGAGTCCTTTTTCCGTTCTGGGTAGTAAACCCAAACTTTGTCCACAGGAGCAAAGTCCTTGTCATTGCTGCAGACATTGTACACCCACTTCTGTCTGGCCGCCACACTCCCCTGCTGATCTATTGCATTTTGGTGGACTACCTGTACAATCTCGAAACCACTACAAGTAGTCCATATTTGGCTACCCCAGTATTTCTGGCTCAGGAGGGGGCCCAAACACTAAGTCCACCGATGTTCAGAGCTCCAGGCCATACATGAGAACAGCCGGTGTGCAACCTGTGGACTCCTGTCTGATAGGACCAGTCACACTGGTGATAGCTGTTCAGGATGGCCAGCTGGATGGACAGGTTGCAGTTAAATCACTCAACCAGGCTGTTGCTTTGAGGATGAGAGGGGTGGTATGGGTCTTTCTGATCCCCAGGAACAAACTTCTCAAAAGACCTCCGCCTTGAAGTTGCATCACTTGTTGCTGTGGACTTCCCCCAGTGCCTCGAACTGGCAGAATATTTCCTCCAACTTCTCTGCCATTGTTACAGCACTTTGGTTGGGTAGAGCATATGCCTCGGACCACATCGTGAAGTCCATGGTTACTAGAAAGGGCACCAGGATGTCGACCCCTACCAACTCCATAGGTGGCCCCACCAGGTACTGCTGCAGAAGGGCATGCGGTCATCACATGGGACCTTTCTGGGCTGTGCAGTCTCCATATCCTGACAACATCCTGCCCAATTAAACTGACTCCTCAGCCGTTTCAGAGTCTTGTCCACAGAGTTGTGGAACATTCGCTGTACCTGCAGTCTAAGGGAGCAAGGCACCAGCAGTTGCAAGTAAGTAGTTTCCCCATGGGTGCTTGCCACTGCCGGTACAGCAGACCATTATAAAGGGTGAGAGTTTTCCACTGTGAGTAATAGGCTTTCAATTCTGGTTCAAGTGCCGTCACCTCCATGGCTAATTACTCATGATATTCCAGGGCAGCCTAGTCGCCAACCTCTCCATAGATCATCTCAATGGACTGCCTGCTCTCACTCCTCCAGCCATCTGCATTAGAGGCAGTCGACCACCTCACATGGGCAGTGGGAAAGAGCGTCTCCATTCCCTTGCTGCCTGTCGCCTCGATGCTGGATTTCAAAGTCGTAATCCTGAAGGACAAATCCTCCGGATTTCGTAAAATCGGCAACCAGGTTGTAGGGTGTAACAGCTGGGTCCTCAATATGGATATTGAAGAATACACATTTAGAGTCAGGTTTTGCAATAATAAAATGAGAGAGTTTACTGATTGTTCTCTGTAGGTCCAATAGGCATCACAAGTTGATGAGATACAACAGTTAGGAGGACAGGAAGTCGAAGTGAAATTTTATAAACTTTCCAAAGCAATTACATTCATATGCAAATTACATTAATTGTTAGCCACAACTTGAATCGATGGAAACAAACTTATGGTCAGATATCAAAGGTTAGCTATCAGTTATAGCTATTCCTTATATCTTTACGTCAAAGGGGTACCAAGGAGGGCAATTAAAATCCTTGGAAGTTGTTTTCGACTATGGCAAAGTCACATTTGAGAGGGCACAATAACCGTAAATAATTCAGAGACATGAGTTATTTAGACATGCACTGTATAGGTGTTATATCCTTCTCCCCAACCTTGATGGAATGCCAGGCCTCACCATCTGTGGAACATTAGGACAGAACACAGCAAGGAACAAAAGGGCACAAAAGAGCACAAGAGAGCACAACATTGCTGTGCACCATTGCATCTATTTGCTATTATACTATTATAGTTAAGTCAGGGAGTAAATTCATTGATGACATGAGGTAGATCATAATGAGTAGATGTGTTGTCCAGTCATGGTTAATTTTATGAACAATAAAACTAAGATAATAACAAAAAATCATCACTACGATCTCTCTCTCTTACATTATTACCTGTGATTAGGGATGGGTATCACTCAAAAAATGTCAATATTGATATCTTGACTTCGATACCAGTTCCTAAACAATACATTTTTCAATACCAATTTTATGAAATCCATTTTAACAAGATTACAAACATTTCCTCAAAAAAACTTCCACTTTTATAGTGACTCCAGCCACTATTATTAAATGCTTTTTTTACAGACTCAAAGACTCATCTCATGAACCTTCTAGTCTCCTCATGCCAGGGTCGGCAGGGGCAAAGGCTATAACATAAATGTGAAGAGGAAAAAAAAAACAAGAAAGCTAAACTGTTAATTCAGCCAACCCTAAGGATAAGTATGGTTTAACAAGATAACTAGTTTAATGTACATTAAACACTGATCAGTTAATGTCAACCTTAAAGCATTTTAAGCATCAATTTAGCAAGCTATACATAGCCATACATCCAAACAATATCTAACATTATGTAGGTCCCAGTTTATAGGACTATGTCACCATGTACAGAAATGTTAATTTAACAAGTACAAAAGCACGTACCACTACAAGTTAGACGATTTTGTTTGTTGATTTGTTTGCTAAACGTTAACCTTACCTGTCGGAATCCCAGTCATAGCGCCGCTGCATTCATCAGTAATGTTGGAGGAGGCTCTGTGGCAGGAGGATGCTGAGAGGATGACTGCACCGGCTCGGTCTTCTTGCAGTAGAAGACGGAGAAACTGTCTGCTCTTAAGTTTTTTCCGTGCACTGTCAAGTTTAGCATTAAAATATTATTTACATTGCCAAACCGGTTCTCGCCTCCTCCTTTCCATTGAACTGCGTGCGTTACACTAGTGCTGAAATCCGGGAAGGAGGAGGGATACCCGTCGCGTTGTCCTTGACACTGCTGTCCACCCGGGGGAGCACCGCTGCCATCCGCCAGGGGAGGGAGTAACCCGACTGCCCAGACGCAGTGAATGGCCGCCGTCCGCGAGGCAAGTGGGGACTGGACTCTCCAACCACCTGGAGCAATGTAGCCGCTTCCAGGGGCGGAGTAGTGTCCCCAGGAGTTGCCGTGAACGCGGAGGGGCGTACTTTCCGCCAGGGGTCGTGTGTCTGACTCCGGTCTGTCCGGGGAGGATCGGCTGTCATCTGCCTGAGAGGGTGTAGGAATGATCAAGGACCATGCGACGTTGTATCAGAGAACCGGTGAGTACATTTTTTTTCCCATCTCTCTCCTCTCTCTCTCACTGCTGCTCTGCATTGGCCTTTTCCCTCTCATTTAAATTTTAGTGTTTTTTTGTGGGGTACTACACTGTTACAGGAAGTAACACACACATTTTTATTATATATCTGTTTCCCTCCCCTTGTCCCCTCCCTCATCCAGGTAGATGGGAATGACCTGCCGGCAGAAGGGGCGAAAGGCACGCCCCTCTCCAGGGAAAGAAGGGGGGGTGTACGTCATGCAGGGGGCTCCCCAGCCTGAGAGAACGAGGGAGGAATGTGGCAGGGCGGAGGGAGGGGCCGGGTCGTGATTCTACACACACGGTCACTTATCAGGCTAATCAAGCCTCCGAGAGGGATAAAGGCTGACTGCGGAGGATGGTGCACGAGAGAGAGATCGTTAATGGACATGTCCGTCGTGTGTGTTTTGTCTTTGGTTTAAGTTTTTCATTAAAATATTATTTATATTGCAAAGCCGGTTCTCGCCTCCTCCTTTCCATCGAACTGTGTTACACGTGGCTCCTAGAGCTGCTAACTTTGAATAGTGGTGAGTCCTCCCCTAATGCACTGCTACAGTTCCTGGACAGCCTGGATGGTCTCTGCTGATGGGTTTTCCCACTGCAACAAACTGCCAGTGTGGGGTGGCAATTGTGGGGAGTCCTGGCATGGTATGGTTTGGACATTCAGGGGCGTAGTTTCCAGGGGTGGCTCCCGGGTCTGCTGGCTGGTTGATTTCCTCCATAGGTGGGCACGGGACATTCCAGCTGTTCTCTGACCCCTCTGCAAGGGCACAATGTCTGTACCTACTCGGAGATGAGTCCCTGCTACATCTACACATGCATCACAGTGTGTAAGTCCTCAACGTCGGCTAATCAGAACTCATGGGTGATGTTATTAGTGTCACTTGCAGGAGATTGGTAGGGGTGGACATCGAGGACACAGAATATTTACAAGGCCTGAGTGTGGCCCACCAGAGAGCACTTACCATGTAGAGAAACAGAAAGGGGTGGGAGCAAAAGTCCATCCGCCCTGCTGCCTGCCTTTAGTTTTCAGACAGTGGAGGGATGCAGGGTCAGGATACAGGGGCAGGACAGTCACGAGCCATGTGTCCCATCTCTCCACAGCGGTAGCATGGTTCCTGCTTGGTAGATCACCTCCTCTGTCTCGGCAGGAGGTCTCTGCACTCAGCCCAAGGGGTAGCTCCACCTGATACACCTCCTCGGTGTCTCCGCCATCAGCACATTTAGCCTGCCGTAATCTTGCATGAGGGTTGTAGAAGGCTGCTGGCGCTTGTGCCGTAAGAAACACAGCCTCTCCAGTTTTGCCTCTGCCAATACTTTCGCCAGAATCTTTGGGGCAGCGAGGTGAACATGCTTGTCAGAGAGTAGAGCTTGCAGAACTGCATGGAGGGACAGTTCTTCTTGAGCATGTCCATCACACTGGGGGTACCAACACCTCACATAAAACAGCACATCCACGGCAAAGGATCCCAAACACTCCCCCTCATTCCTCCACCTGCCAGCCAGCTGATCCTGTCGTGAAACCCACATGCTCACTTTCGTCCATCAACAGGAGATCCTCTTCCTGGTCTGGTTCCCACACACGTGAGTCTGGAACTCCCGCCTTAACAGAGGTAGCCACCGCGAAAGATGCAGTTGGGCTGCGTGGGCAGGTGTCACCATCCAGGAAGCGGATGTTCCTTGTGCTGGCACCAGCCACTTTCCTCTGGCTCTGCATGCTGATGTATTCTTCATTTGGCGTTTTTACCTTTAAGAGGGCAATAGCGGCCGATTCTCATTGTCTGATGTCATGTTGTTGCTCCTCAACAAAGCCTTCCAGATCCCAAAGAGTTTGGTCTAACTTATTTTGAGTCATCCCACTTCTGACACCAATTGTACTGTCTCAGTGAAGACAAGTTTATTCACACAAAAGACCTTTTATTCTATCACACAACACAGAACAAGATTAGAAACACACAGCTCATCCAAGCACCAAACTAATGATGCTAACTTCTGCCAGAGGGTGAGAGAAAACGACAAAAACCCAAAATGCACTGCAACATGAGCAGCCAATCAGAACTAGCAACAGTTAAAGTGTGACACCACAGTAATTCCAAAAATGTTTTGTGTGTGTAGAGTAAAAGTACCTTTCCTAAAAACTACTCAAGAATAAAAAAGTAGCTCATTAATATTCATGAGTAGTGAGTATGGATGCACCAATGTATCAGTGCCTATATTTAATGGCCAATTAATGATCAAATTAAAACTATCAGCAAATATGTAATTAGCATGAAACCCCTAATATGAAAATCTGATGGTTTATTTATACTTAATTAGAAACACACTTTGTTGTAAAAACTCAATTAAATAAAAAACCATTTAAATGCACAACCCAGAAATAATAGAAGCCAAAATAAATACAAGGTTTGGCACTCCTATAAACATTTAATATTATTTCTCGTTCTCACATTAATGCAGAAAAAACCCCATAAACGGACATGCTAGTTGTAAAAGAGTCACTTACCTACAGGATACATGATGAGGGAAACCATCTTAAATGCTTTAAAGGGGTCATGCAATGGATAATAAAAATGTCCTTGATATTTAGACATACAGTGTAAGAGGTAGCTATACTATAAAAACATAATGTAAATTTCAGAACTTAAACATCCTCCCCAGACTAAAAAGAGCATTTATAGTTGCTACCCTGCTGAAACGTCTCGTTTTGAAATCTGTCTGTTCGTGATGTCACAAAATTTGTATTTACAAATCCCACAACATGCGTTATCACACACTTGGCCCTGCCCACTGGCACGCAGTTCAAGTCAAGAGAGCAGGCCTTGTGTGGCAAACTATTCCTAAAATAACACATAAGGGGACACATCTGGACTATTTTTAATTATTTTGTATATAAACATGAACTGCAGAGACTCTTGACCGCTGCCATGTATTTCGGCACTTTTAAAAGACACTGTGTCAAGTTACAGCTCTGAAAGTGAGAAGCAATTCTCCGTCATTCAGCTGCTGCCTCTTGCTGTTTTGAGCACAAACACGTTCTTTCTTATCTGCACTATTTTTAATTGTTGGTGTATGTAAACATATGTCTTTGATGATGGACGTCTTTGTGTTGTTTCTGGCAATGTGAATCTCAGTGCACCAGTATGTGTGTGCCTCATTTCACCGTTCTTTGGACTATGATGCGTTCATATTTTTCGCCTCATATCAGCATGGATTGCTTGTGAACAATCAAAATATGATTCAAGCTTGGCAAATGAACTATTATTGAAGGATCGGGCAGTTAAAACACTTACAAAATGTAAGTAAACATATTTCAAATGTAAGTGAATATTTCAAATGTCAGGACTGTTTGATAGTTTATGGTGCTGAGTGCTAACAGCTGTGCTTGAGATGAACAGTTTAATATATTCAGATGCAGTGTGTTGGATGTGCATTATGTGTAAACCCTGCAATTTTGAATTTGATTTTTCTTCTGATTGAGTTTGCAGAATTGGAAGGGATGCATGATGTTAGCCAATCATAACAGTGGGTGTTTACACTGAAGTTTTAAGGAGGTGCTTATACCATAACTGAGCGTTTCAGACAGAGGGCCAAAAACTGTGTGGAAAATTATCATATATTACTAAATTGTGACTTTTTGGGTGTAAAAAATATTTTATAACATTATCATTAGACCTCATGGAAGATACAAAAAAAAAAAAAATAAAAAAATAACTTTATGACCCCTTTAAAACAAGCAGACTTTGACCTCTGAGACATTGGTATGATATCCATTAATGCTGCACGATTGATGAGCTAATGCTAATTACGTTGCAGTTTCATAACAAACATTGCTTTTCTCACACAGCAACCCAATATTATAAGTGATGGCTATTTTACAGGCTAGATTGTATATACATAATCCAGAAAGCAAAAATCTAATTTTTACAATTGCCCTTCTAAGTCTTCATTGTTAAAAGCCCTTTCATGTGCGGAAAATCAGGTGTTGTACTGCTGCTTGAGGCATCCTCCACATTACCACCCACCTTCTCCATGATTAATAGCAGTTGGCGCCAAGTCTATTACTGCCGTTTAATTTTCTATGCACGATTTGTTTTGACGGGAGTCAAAAGACTGATTATTCTCTCTATAGCCAATCACATTGACGGATAAAAACAAAAAAAAATGGAACAGGGATGTAGTGAACACAGACAGAGGGAAAACAGAGGAGTAATAGAGCGGTCATACTAGGCTTTGAGCACACAATTTTTTTTGGCTGAAAACGCAACAGGCCAGGATATGATGTCACATGGGAGAGCTTCTGGTTTTAATATGTAACACTTCACAAATAACAACAAATATGATGAAAAATTCTAAAACATACCATCTACTCACATTCCAGCAATGGTAAAAATACTCAGCTTTGAAATATGTATCCTCTGAATTGAGCCAAGAGGTCAGTGTGTGACGTTTTGATCTTCTATTGGTCACGCATCTTCTTTTCATGCAGATTTGCAGTTCAGAGTTCACCAAGCTTGCACTTTGGTACGCAGTGGCATGTGAAATATCTTAGCATGAGCTTGCATTTCCTGTTTGAATGGGAGTGAATGGAGTGTGAAGTGTATTGTGACCACCCCTTAAAAGTACAGTTACAGCATTTATTATCTACTCAAGTAAAAGTATACATATTGAACTTATAATATGAAATGTATAATTCTTGAAAAAAAAAAAAAAAACCTACTTAATTACAGTAACGAGTATTTGTAATGTGTAACTTTACAACCCTTGGGCATACACTCCCTCATTTACCATAATCTAGATTTATCAGTATTAGAACAAGGGTATAAATATTTTGTGACTGAGACTCACATTTTCCTCACATAGTATACACTCAGATATAACATAAATATCAAGACCTATCCACACATATAAACATGTCTTGTTTAGAAGAAAAGTTTCTGCATTTCACAAAGACAAACATGCATCAAGAAACCAATTACACCCATAAACATTAATAAACCAGGACAGTCAAACACCGCATTAATGTTTCATGTTATGCTGAGTATCCAGTTTTAAAAAGTAAGGGCTGAGTTGATCATTTAGACTCTTCTGCAATTAAAGCTGTTAAAAGCAAAGTCCGTCTGGACAAACAATGGAGTGAGAAGATAATTAGGTACAGAAAGAGGGGATGGGGGATTACAATGGAGTCCAAATGTTTGAGACCAATAATAAAAAAAGCCTCTAGTTAATATTTTTTTCTAATTTGACACAGTTTTTCCAAAAACTAAGTTAAGTAAAAATTAGAAGTAAAGGTTTAATTGAATTTCAAAATTACATACTATCTGATCAGTACACCTTTTGCTTTAATGACTACATGCATTTGAGCTGGAATGGACTGCATAGGTTTGTGCAAAACCTGATGATCCTTGTTATTGCAACATCATTTGAGAATGTTCCCAATAGCGTGCATCAAAAAAACAAGAAAATCTGACCTTTCATACAAAAGAGTTCACATGGTCGATGTCACAAATTTGCTTTATTGATTAGTGACCTAAAAATAGTGTACAATCTTAAATATTTAATATTATTTTGTCATTTTAACATTGCTTTGTTTTAAAATTGTCAAAATACTTAAAATGTTTGTTTATTTCCAGGTTTAAATTAGATTTTGAGACACAGATTTTCAATGTGGACTTTTGAACCCCACTGTACATAAACAACCGCTTTGAGTAGATAGCAGATAATTAAAAAAGCATTATGGGTAACATTGACGTGAAAGGGTGACTGGATGTTTAAAGGTCGTTCTGCTTTAAATTAACTTCCTCTATTTTGGTAGCACACATGACTGTTCCAGTCCGTTATCTTTATTCATTAAAGACAGAAGATGATGTCTCAGAATTCTGAATAGGTCTAGTGGGAATGGTTCACTTTCCAATGGTTGATATTTAGCTGAGAAACATGACAGTATGAGCATGAGTCATTTTACCTGACAATGGAGTGATAATGCTGGGAGAGATGGATGTGAGGGTGGGTGGATAGAGGGTAAGTAGCTGTCGTGGTTTAAATAGATGGGAAGAATGTCTAGGGTGGAGGCTGATTCCTAATAGACAGATGTAGATTGTTTTCTGGTGGTGCTCTGGGGCATATCAAATGTTTATCTAAGCACAGTGTATCCATGACTGCATTAAACACAGTATTATACCTATGGACAGGCATTGAAAGATGGATGTGAGTGGCTCACCTGCAGACGGAACATTGTCTCTGAGGCTGCAGTGCAGTGAACATTACAATGACGGAATAGTTCCGGGGCGGGGCTTTGACAAACCGGCGGAACTTATCTCCGTTCATACGGATCACAGAACGCCGAGAACTCCACTCCATCATCTGCTCCACCTTCTCTGCCAGCATGTTCTAGAACAAATAGATGGAGAGAATCAGAGAAAAGGAGATAAAGTGTCATTGGGAGTAAATGTAAAAGTGTTATAGGGAGCAAGACAGGGAGTCAGAATGGAATTCCAGCAGTTCATGTGTACAGTTTAATAATTTAATAAAATGTTACACTAGAAAAAATATGTAACACTAAATTTTCCAAGCTAACAAGAAAAACAAATATGAAGTGTCCCTTTATAAAACAAAAAATAAAATATTAAAGAGCTTAGAAAGCTCTACTGATCTGTAACCACAAAATTGAACAGCCTATTTCTGTATTATTTACAAGTATATTCTGTAAATGTCACCATAAAGATTGCTTCCTGGCGAGAGAAAAAAATAAAAACAGTTATGGGTAAGGAAATACCAGGCAGCCTTTGGTAATTCTTAGTATTGTACCCAAGAGCAGCCTCTAGCTGTAGCACAACTTAAACAATCTAATAAGGCCAAGCATCTATCTATTAGAACTCTATAAATATGATATAATCACCATCTCAAAATGACAGAGAAAACTACACACAGTGGGTATTAAAATTCGAAGGCATCTAATGTAAATGCTTCATTTAGCATTTTTCTGATTTAAAAAAAATTATATATATATATATATATATATATATATATATTACAAAATTAATATTTACTAATGATTTAGTATTGTTATGTCCCATTTGTGCTTTAATGATAGCATGCACTCGAGCTGGCATGGACCAGACTCCTAAATTCTCGCAAATAATGATGAGCCATGTTATCCCAGGAGGATTCCAATGTCACAAATTTGTAATCACGATTAAGCGCTTAATTATTCATAGTTAATTGCGATTAATCACAGACTTTGAAAGTGCTGAAATTTTACTCTACTTCTTTTAGGGTTGTAACGGGTCTCGGTAAAAAAAAAAACCTTACGGTTTGCCACCCACGGTTCTGTAAACATTGGCACAGAGGTTCAGCTCAAGTTTAATGACGCATCTGGAGCACAAGGTTTGGCGAAGAAAACAAAGTGTCAAATAGACATGCATAGTTACAACCACCAGTAATACACCTGAATGGATCTATAAATGGATATACTCTGCCTGTGTTTCACATGGGTAAAATTGATGACAGCACAGTTCAGCACTAGTTGGGAGTACTTTAAAATGGCAAGCACCAATCAGAGAAAACGAGCCACTGATAGAGAACGCTCCTGCGTTATTCAAGTTTCCTATATTTTTGCAGTCAATTAAAACAGTGATGGTCAAAAAAGTTTACAAAACAGACACTGTTTACAGACATTGCTTGACGCGAGTGCCATATACTGGTAATAATCGATATACGATTAATCATGTACGCCAATATCACCTGGAGAAACAGAACCACAGGTGAGCCGAAACTGCACACACTCCCTTCCGTTTTTAAGCAGACTCTCAATGTTATTTCAGATAGACATGAAACAGTAACATAAATGCTTGTGGTGTTCATTTCCATGAAGTTATGTTGCCATTCTCCATTGATGAAGATGTGGGATTTCAGCATATGATTTAAAACACTTGAGCCGTGATATCCCGGACCCTTCTCGTATCCATATTTATAGCAAGGTTTCTTCTATAGTGATGTACAGCTTCCGAATGTTGAATATATGTTGAGTTGAGTTTGAAATCCACTTTAAGTTGATGCGTATAGCGTAATAGTGCAAGTATTAAGGTAAAATATTGATTTGGTAATTAGAGAAAAGTTTTTTTTTTTTTCTAGTTCAGGTCCCTAAAGAAAATTATCCATGGCTTTACTATAGTAATATTGCAGTAATCATGATTGATGTAGCCATGACTGCTGTCACCAGGGTATTCTTTGCAGAAATCATAGTTTTGATATAATTAACCATGGTTATACAACAGTAATACTGTAGTTTCCATAGAGTAACCATGGTTTTACTACAGTATATATTATCACCATGAGTGTAATCATGTTGATTTAGTGGTTCCTATGATTTTACTACAAATACCATGATTATGGGTACTGTAGTAAAACCATGATTTTTAATAAGGCAAACCTGTTGAAGTGTTTATTCCCAAATACAGTATTCTTACTTTGGATTTGGAAGTAATTTAGATTTATTTTTCTAGACATAGAAAATACCGAACTGTACCAAAACTGTGATACAAACTGAACCATGAGAAATCTGAACTGTTACGCCCCTAACTTATTTTCCTTTCAAAATGCACATATTTACTTCTTAGAAAATAAAATAAAACTGTAAAGATGTAACTATAATGCTTTATAAATTATAATTATTTTTATTTTTAAATAAAGCCTTCCACAGTATAAAGATAGAAATGCACTAAAATAGCACCAATTTAAGTATCATTAAATGTTTTGCTAAGTCTTAGTGGGAGGTTGATTAATTGAAATTACTAGTCCTGACATAGGTTGCAAATTCATTGCACATTAAATCTCTTAAACTCTCATCTTCAATTATATTAATCAGCCGGCAGACTCTTGCTTTCCGTTTTGGTACATCAATCATGCAGCCGCATTCACGATTCACGTCAGGCCGTGAATGTCAGTGTCAAGTGCCACTTTGAAATCCACATGAAAAGCTGTCACAAACAATGTCTCGTTCTGCATTTTTGTGATAGTTAAGACTTGACTTGCTTCTGTGGTAATTAAATTATGCATTACAGAGGTGGTAAATAGGGATGTGGGAGACTAGTCGACTGAGCGGTTCTGATGGTGCTAGTCAACACTGGAATTACTGGTCGGTCAATATTTTTCCCCATTAAACTGTTCAGCATTTTTACACATTCACGTTTGGCTTACAAGACCTGCTTACTGTCGTTTGGCTTTCTGTTATGTTAATGTTAAACATTTTAAATATAATTAATAATGCAAATATTATTTTAAAAAAGAGGATATCTGGATACATAATTGATGTATACAAAGTTTCATTTAACCGTGCATGTGCCTCTTCCCTCTCTCGTTCGCATCATGTGCAGGAAAATGTCTTCTTCCAAGACCAACAAAGTCGTCTTTAAATGTGTGCATGCTTAAAAGTTTTTTTTCCCGCCGAGCGGGCTTTTTCAAGCACAGGATAATCACTTCAGGTGAGTCTGGTCGTGTCTTTCACCCTACCACATTGACGTTAATTTTGTTAATCTAAAATTTAAGCTTTTTAGTAAGTAGCCTAGAAAATTTCTATTTTAGGCAAGGTATGCAAATAATTTTGACCCTACTAATCAAGAAGTCAACGATGTGCCCTTTTATTCCATGTACATGTCATGTTTAGAACAATACATTTGGATTAATGTACATTTCTCACAGACCTATTTTTTTCAGTCCTAGCTATTCTTTTACGTTGTAACTTGTTATTCATTAAAGTTTTTAACCAATAGCTGTCATATTAGATTGTGAAATACATGAAAAAATCTTTTCAGTGCATTTGTTTTTCTCTCTTGTAGATTTGACTTACCTGTGAATTATTTTCAACAATGTCCTGACTGTTTTAATATGTTTAGTTAATTTTACTTGGTGATTTCTGTTTAGAACAGGCTATTAGGGTTGGTCCATTGGTCCTGCACTATTCACTCAATTGTTTTCAATAATTATGCCTTTATTCATTACATGCACATCATGTTCTATATTTCATGTAGCCAGGGTTCTGAGAATTGCTTTTTAAATGTATCCCTCTACAGATAACATACATGCTGTAACAAGTCATTTGTAACATATTCCTTTAGATTATTCAAGGTCAGTAACTTATTCTAAATATTTTGGATTACTTCTACGGCACTGGTAGATTTATTCAGTTGTTTTGACTATAAAAACTCTGCCAATAGTGTAAGACAAAATACACATGTTAAAAATACATTCTCTGAAAAATATAAATATCTTATACAGTGTTGTTTCTAACAAGATAAATCAAATTGATCTTGTTTTAAGGATTTTTAGATGTGTTTACAGGAAAACAATACAAAAAGTATTATCAAGAATATTATTTTTTCCCTAATATCAAAAGTCTTACTAGAAAAAAAAAAAGGAAATTCTGATCTAATGTGAATTTTCTTGATTAAAAAATATGATCGTGCCTGGTAACGTGCATGTAAAATGGCAAGAAATAGCATTTTAGCTTAGCGTAAATGTTAGGAATTCCTTGTCTTGTTTCACTGTTGCCCTTTATCTGCCACCTTTGCATTCCTTAGTTTTCACTTTTGTCTTTTGGTTAGCCTTCGTGTTCACTTGTCCTTGTTTAGAACTACACTTCCCATAATCCACCTGCCATCTTCACTGCCATTTTGTTCATTGTTTTCACCTGTATCTCATTCAGTCATCACTCACTGTGTATTTAAGCCCTGCTTTTTGTTCACCCCTTGTCGTTCGTTGAATGTTGTTAGCCTGGTGTGTGTTCCCTGCCTGTGTTTTCTAGTTTTATGTTTATTTCCCCATTGAGGGTTTTCCTTTGTGTTTTTTCTTGCTTGTTTATTTAATAAAGTGTAACTGCGTTTAGATCCGCATCTCCTCGTCTGCCTTGCTGCTCAAACGTGACAGAACGAACGACCCAATATGGATCTAGCAGCTTACCTGATGGAACTGACCCAGGCGGAGTTGACCATCCGCGAGTACTCCCACTTCTTTTCCGCTGTTGCCATCCACACCGGCTTCGACGACACATCCCTGAAAACCATCTACCAGCTCAGGCTACCAACGTACCAGCTGAGGGGATTGCCGAACTCCGGAGACCTCACGTGGAGGGAATATGTGGATCTAGTCTTGGGAGTACTCGCTGCCGGGGAACCACCTCTCTCGATCCCGGTTTCCGCCACTGGGCTTTCCGTGCCTGCCACGGCCAGCGAGCCAGAGCCCACGCCTGCCACGGCCAGCGAGCCAGAGCCCACGCCTGCCACGGCCAGCGAGCCAGAGCCCACGCCTACCCTGGTCTGCGAGCCAGAGCCCTCGTCAGCTACGGTCAGCGAGCCAGAGCCAGAGCCTGCCCCGGTCTGCGAGCCAGAGCCCTCGTCAGCTACGGTCAGCGGGCCAGAGCCCTCGTCAGCTACGGTCAGCGGGCCAGAGCCCTCGCCTGCCCCGGTCTGCGAGCCAGAGCCCTCATCAGCTACGGTCAGCGAGCCAGAGCCAGAGCCCTCGTCAACCACGGTCAGCGAACCCAAGCCAGCGCATACCACGGTCACCCAGCCAGTGCCTGTTGCCTCAGAGGTCAGTGAGCCAGCGCCTGTAGCCTCGACCGTCCCTGAGCCAGCGCCTGTAGCCTCGACCGTCCCTGAGCCAGCGCCTGTAGCCTCGACCGTCCCTGAGCCAGCGCCTGCAGACTCGACCGTCCCTGAGCCAGCGCCTGTAGCATCGACCGTTCCCGGGCTAACGCCAATAGCCAGGACTGACCAAAAGCCAGCGCCAATGGTCATGCCCGTCCTAGAGCCTGCGCCCCTCGAGCCTCCCGAGCTTCCCAGAGCTCCGCCTTCCGAGCTTCCTAGAGCTCCACCTTCCGAGCCTCCCGAGCTTCCCAGAGCTCCGCCTTCCGAGCTTCCCAGAGCTCCGCCTTCCGAGCTTCCCAGAGCTCCGCCTTCCGAGCTTCCCAGAGCTCCGCCTTCCGAGCTTCCCAGAGCTTCACCTCTCAAGCCTCCCAGGGCTCCGCCTCTCAAGCCTCTCGAGCCTCCCAGGACTCCGCCTCCCAAGCCTCCTGAGCCTTCCAGGGCTCTGCCTCCCAAGCCTCCCGAGCCTTCCAGAGCTCCGCCTCTCAAGCCTCCCAGGGCTCCGCCTCTCAAGCCTCCCAGGGCTCCGCCTCTCGAGTCTTCCAGGGCTCCTCTTGAGCCTTCCAGGGCTCCGCCTCAAGTCTCCCGAGCCACCCAGGGATCCTCCTCCCAAGCCTCCTAGGGCTCCGCCTCCCAGGGCTCCATCTCTCAAGTCTCTAGAGTCTGCCAGGGCTCCGCCTCTCGAGCCTCCCAGGGCTCCGCCTCTCGAGCCTCCCAGGGCTCCGCCTCTCGAGCCTCCCAGGGCTCCGCCTCTCGAGCCTCCCAGGGCTCCGCCCCCTGAGCCTCCCATGGCTCTGCCCCCTGAGCTTTCCATGGTTCCACCTCCCTCGGCTCTGCCTCCTGAGCCTCCCACGTCTCCGCCCCCCCGAGGCCTCTGAGCCTCCAGAACCTCCCTCAGCTCCGCCTCTCGAGCCTCCTACGGCTCCGCCTCCCGAGCCTCCTGCGGCTCCGCCTCCCGAGCCTTCCATGGTTCCTCCTCCCTCGGCTCCGCCCCCTGAGGCCTCTGAGCCTCCCATGGCTCCGCCCTCAGAGCCTCCCACGGCTCCGCCCTCAGAGCCTCCCACGGCTCCGCCCTCAGAGCCTCCCGAGCCTCCTGCGGCTCCGCCGCCAGAGCCTTCCAGGTCACCGCCTTTAGGGCCTCCTCCCAGGGGTCCTGACCCTGTCCCTGACCTGTGGCCTCCTCCCAGACCTTCTGAACCTGTTCCCGTCCTGTGGCCTCCTCCCAGGCCTCCTGACCCAGTCCCTGTCCTGTGGCCGCCTCCTAGGCCACCTGACCCTGTTCCAGTCCTCTGGCCTCCTCCCAGGTCTCCTGACCCAGTCCCTGTCCTGTGGCCTCCTCCCAGGCCTTCTGACCCTGTTCCCGTCCTGTGGCCTCCTCCCAGGCCTCCTGACCCAGTCCCTGTCCTGTGGCCTCCTCCCAGGCCTCCTGACCCTGTCCCTGTCCTGTGGCTTCCTCCCAGGCCTCCTGACCCTGTCCCTGTCCTGTGGCCTCCTCCCAGGCCTCCTGACCCTGTTCCCGTCCTGTGGCCTCCTCCCAGGCCTCCTGATCCGGTCCCTGTCCTGTGGCCTCCTCCCAGGCCTCCTGACCCAGTCCCTGTCCTGTGGCCTCCTCCCAGGCCTCCTGACCCGGTCCCTGTCCTGTGGCCTCCGCCCAGACCCCCTGACCCAGTCCCTGTCCAGTGGCCTCCTCCCAGGTTTCCTGACCCAGTCCCTGTCCTGTGGCCTCCTCCCAGGCCTCCTGACCCGGTCCCTGTCCTGTGGCCTCTGCCCAGGCCCCCTGACTCAGTCCCTGTCCAGTGGCCTCCTCCCAGGTGTCCCAAACCTGTCCTTGCCCGGTGGCCAGCTCCCTGACCACCTGAACTTGTCCTTGCCCTTTGTGCCCCCTTGGACTTCCTGCCTGCCATCTGTGCCCCCTGGACTGCCTGTCTGCCCCTCGTTGCCCCCTGGACTGCCTGTCTGCCCGTCGTTGCCCCCCTTGGTCTGTCTGCCCACCACAAGCTCCCCCCCAGTCAATGGACATTTTTTGTTTTATGTTGATCGTCTGGAATCCGATCCTTGAGGGGGGGCTATGTTAGGAATTCCTTGTCCTGTTTCACTGTTGCCCTTTGTCTGCCACCTTTGCATTCCTTAGTTTTCACTTTTGTCTTTTGGTTAGCCTTCGTGTTCACTTGTCCTTGTTTAGAACTACACTTCCCAGAATCCACCTGCCATCTTCACTGCCATTTTGTTCATTGTTTTCACCTGTATCTCATTCAGTCATCACTCACTGTGTATTTAAGCCCTGCTTTTTGTTCACCCCTTGTCGTTCGTTGAATGTTGTTAGCCTGGTGTGTGTTCCCTGCCTGTGTTTTCTAGTTTTATGTTTATTCCCCATTGAGGGTTTTCCTTTGTGTTTTTTCTTGCTTGTTTATTTAATAAAGTGTAACTGCGTTTAGATCCGCATCTCCTCGTCTGCCTTGCTGCTCAATCGTGACAGTAAAGCTGACAATTTACACCAGGTTTATTTATATTTCTTCTCCAAACTTACTTGTACTCGTATGAATGTAACACATCATAAGATGGTGTTTCACCATTGTTCAAATGCACTTTGGATCACATAATGTATATGTATTGATGTTTTCCATCTGAAAGGACTAAATATTAAATGAAACAAATTACAATAAATGCAAAGTAATCTCTTCAGTAATCAAAATACGTTTTGAATGTAACTGTATTCTAATTACCAATTATTTAAACTGTAACTGTAAAGGAATTCAGTTACTTATATTTTGTATTTTAAATACATAATCCCATTACATGTATTCCATTATTACTCAACCCTGCATGTAGCCTACAATTATGAAATGCAAGTCAAGCACATTGCAAATAAATGCCCCTTTTCAGTGGAATTGAGTGTCAGGTTTGGCAGTTGGAAGTATTTTAAATGGGTCGCTTAAAAACACAATGGTTTTTCACAGTTTTCTAAGGGTTTCTTTCTTTTAGACTAGTCAACTCCACATATTTCAACTCTGTAAAATTAGTCATTCCGCACATCCCTAGCGACAAAGTACTTGACTTCAATCTCAAGTCCCATCTGGGCTTCTTTTGTACAATAAGTAGCATTAAGAGGTCTTTTCTCCATAATTTTATCACTTACACAGCTGTTGTGTGTGTTTGTAAAGTGTCCGTCACTGTAATGAGTCCGGGCAGACACATCGCAAAGGTTCCTCCTAACTCCGACCAGTTTTTATGCTTGTTTATTTTTTATTAATGGTAAATGCGTTAATCACAATTAAGCATTGAAAGCATTTCTAAAATGAATCACATGCATTAATACATTAACTGACAGCTCTATATAAAAGCTTTAAAACATTTCTCTATCATGAACAAGGAATGTATCCCCAACTTGACTTGGACTCAAGTACTAAATAGTAAATACTGTATTTTGTTTCTGCTTTTCGCTTTAATTTTATATTTCACTTTAACACTGATGTGTCTGTTACCGCCCCCCTTCCCCACTTGTTCTTTGCTTGTCTTTGTTGTTTGTGTGTAAAAAGCAATAAACGTTTGAACAAAAAAAAAAATACAAATAAATAAATAAGCATCTCTCCATTTCTCAGATTCACCCCTACAGAAGTCAGGAAAAGAGGTCTGAAAAGGATGACTTAGTCCATTATCAATAAAATGCCACCCATACATTAAATAAATCAATAATAAAGAGGTTTCATTACCATATTAATATTAATGTTCAGTTACACATAAATCATATTTGCAGAACAATTTAAAAAATATAAATGTATAATTTTGCAGTCATGCATGATTTGTATAATCAATTTATTTTCCCAACATTGAAAAGTCTTTTGAATAATGAAATTGGAAAGAATGTAAATGTGAATTCAGAACGTGAGCACATGCTGATATTAAGGGCATTTCACATCAAATTGTCATTTTTTTTTTTATTTAAACATTATATTAAGAATGAGGTCAGGGAACAAGTGTGAAATTTGTTCTCTCCTTCATGAGTTTGTTTTCCTTCTCAAATAGAGGTGTGAAAATAAGAAAATCTCACAGTACAAAGAACATCAAGAAAAGAAGTGTATTTTCTTTATTTATTATTTAGTCACAGCCTTCAGAATTCGCCATTTGTATTGATCTTGAACAGCACTACGTATAACAAAATAGAACTTGTCTTTATTAAGAGTGCATTCAGCAATACCATACTGTAATAATTTTTAATAAAATGTATGTCCATTCTAAAATAAACCAGAACAGATTTATTATTAGAGATTTTTACCTCTATCAGAACTCTGCATATACTGTCACTTACCATTTGAAGAGCAGATTGAAATAACTAAAAAGGAATCAGCAAATTAGGGATTTTTGTCTTCTTTTTAAAGCTTTTTAGAGGTTTGTGTTTTATTACATTAACATTAAAAGACCCATAATTTTTTTTTTTTTTAAAACCCCATTAAAATACATCCCAGTGTTATTTGCAAATTCTGCCTTACGAAAAAAGGCAACAGTCCCAAAAATGTATAAAAGATGAAAAACTATATTAACAGGGTTTGAAATGTGATCACACCCCTGGTTTTAATACTTTGTAAAGCTACCTTTTGCTTTAATGACAGCCATCTGTCTTTGAATGTGTCTCTACTAGCTTTGTAAACCTAGATTGGGGAATATTTGCCTATTTTTCCTTGCAGAATTGTTTGAGTTCAGTCAAATTGTGGTGTGAGCATAGATTAACTGCTCTCTTCAAGTCTAGCCACAGGTTTTCTATTGGATTTAGGTCAGGGCTCTGACTTCGCCACACAAGGACTTTGGCCTACCTATCGTTAAGACACTGTGTTGTTTGCTTTTTTTTGGTGGTGGTGGTGTGTTTATGGTCATTGTTGTGCTGAAAGGTGAATCAACTCCCATCTTCAGTTGTTGAGTAGAGGCCCCGGATTTTCCTCAAGTCGCTGGCTGTCGTTCAGCGAGTACTGACGCTGACTAGCACTCCTGGAGTTGCGAGTTTTAATCTAGGGTGTGCCGAGTGACTCCAGCCATGTCTCCTAAGCAACCAAATTTGCCTGGTTGCTAGGGAGGGTAGAATCACCCTCCCTAGAATCCTCGTGGTCACGATTAGAAGTTCACGCTCTGAATGGGACGTGTGGTAAGTTGTGCGTGGATCGCGGAGAGTAGCATGAGCCTCCACATGCTGGAAGTCTCTGCGGTGTCATGCACAGCGAGCCACGTAATAAGATGTGCAGATTGGCTGTCTCAGAAGCAGAGGCTACTGAGACTTGTCCTCCACCACCCAGATTGAGGCAAGTAACCGTGCCACCATGAAGACCTACTAAGTCGTGGTAGTTGGGTGTTCCAAATTGGGGAGAAAATGGGATAGATAAAAAAAAGGTTTTGTACATTGCAGCATCCATTTTCCCTTAAATCCTGAAGAGAAACAACCCCACAACATAATTTAGCCACCACCATGCGTTACAGAAGGTATGAAATGTTAGCACTTGGTGTTCAGTCCAAAAAGTAAAATTTTAGTCTCATCTGACCATAAAACTTTTTGCCACACGGCATCAGAATCCTCCATGGTCAGATGAGACAAAAAACGAACTTTTTGGACTTAACTTCAAGTGCTATATTTGGAGAAAACCAAAGTCCTTGAGTGGCCAAGTCAGAGCCCTGACCTAAATCCAATAGAAAACCTGTGGATGGACCTGAAGAGACCAGTCCATTGCCACTCACCCCACAAATTGACTTAACTAGAACAATTCTGCAAGGAAGAATGGGAAAATATTCCCAAATCTAGGTGCGCAAAGCTAGTAGAGACATATACAAACAGACATGGCTGTCCATCCATCCATCCATCGTCAACCGCTTATCCTGTGTACAGGGTCGCGGGGGGCTGGAGCCTATCCCAGCTAACATTGGGCGAAAGGCGGGGGACACCCTGGACAGGTCGCCAGTCCATCGCAGGGACATGGCTGTCATTAAAGCAAAAGGTAGCTCAAACCCTGTTATTAAAGTTTTTGTATACAATTTTGGAACTGTTGCCTTTTTTCATGATAATTTGTAAATAAAGCTGGAATGTTTTATTATTATTATAATTTTTTATAGATTTTGATTTCAGGCTGTAAGACAAAAATGGACTACTCCAAAGGGATTTAATGATTTTCTACAGGCATTGTATCTAACATTAAGGCAGGGACCTAAACCATAAAGGGACTTTAACAATAAACAGATTTACATGCAAAGCAATCTGCTCATAACTATAAAATCAGCTTATTATTATTATAACATTGACAACATCAGATGCCTTTACATGAGATTTGAAATCATCAAATTATTCTCTGCTTTTGACGTCAAAGCGTAAACAAGCATGTACAAAACAATTTGTATCAGCCAGTAAGAATGCCAGCAAAGGAGAAACACAAAATCGGGGTGATGAGAAAAATGAAATGTGTGCCAATCAGTTTATTCTTACATCGAAAAAGGAACGCTGTTTAAGTGGTTTACAAAACCTCTTAGTAATCAGAACCTGTTTAAGAATGTTCATGTAAACGCTCTTAGGGTTTCCCAACCCATTGAGACATTTAAACTGTCAAATGTTACCTCAGTAAATCAGTTTAAAATACTTGTGGGTCTTTTGGTTTACTCCAAAAACTTGAGAATAATTTATTCTAAATAAGTTCAAACTTTTAATTTTCATTAGTGACTTTGGCTGTAGATTTGAGACTCAGCAGGGGTGGACCAATAGAAAATTTGTGTGTTATTTCCAGTTATTTCCACACACTATCACCTTGTATTCCTATCCTTCTTCTGCCCTCTTTCTTTTTATGGACACCTCTTCCTCTAACACCCTCTGCGCCCCAACGCCCTGGTTTATCTCACTTCTCTTCCTCCCATCCTTCCTCCCTATCATTATAAATAACCTGCCATTTATTTATTTCGGTTCTGTTTGTCCTCAAAGTTAACAACACATAAGATGTTTCAGCTTTGGGCACTCGTTTGTTTAAAAGAATGATCATAGTTTGTGAGTGTGTGCAAACTCAAGGGTCACGCTGAATTATTTAGCTGCATTTGTTGTGGACAGGAAGAGTCTGACAGAAGGCAGGCAACTGATGGCTCTGTCAGAGGGCCCAAATTGAAACATTGTGCGGAGGTCACACTCAGGCTTGTACAGATAGATGTTTGTTAGTTTTGCTTCTTTTCAAGCTTTGTCGGGTTACTTCAACTTCTTCTGCCTCGTCCTTTCTTGTTGTTCGATGATTATGCTACACACTAATGGATCTACAGTAGAACTGTTAAGGTTCACTTTGCTGTGTGCAGTATGTCCAGCATTTGTTTGGCAACATACTATAAATAACTTTGCAGCACCCTACTGAAAAAAGATGTCAAATAAAAATAAAAAAACTTGCTAAAATAAAAGGTTTTTAAAATAAACATCATCACCCTTACTAAAATGTATCACAATTTTACAGCAGTAAAAGTAACTGTGGTATTTTGTCAAGAGTGTTGCAGTTTTACATTAAATGTGCTATATATATATATATATATAAGGTGGAATCTATTAGACTATGTGGCAGCGGGGGCGTGGTCAAGCGCCCGTCCGGGAGAGAAAAGCGGTAAGGGCGCTTACACCTGAGCTAAATTATGTCTAAACACCTGTCTCTAATTTCAGTGAGTACGAGAAGAGCGGCATAAAAAGGCAGCGAGAGGGCCCCAGAGGAGAGAGATGACATGCGAACCCAGTGTTTGGCATTGTGTTGTATTGTGTTTGTAAAATAAGATTGTACGGAACAAAAAGGGAATTAAAACCTTACCTTGTGGTGAAGACCTGTTTCCTGTCCTCCTTCCTTGGGAAGTGTTACAGACTTGTTTAAGGTTAAAGTTTCAAATGTGCTTAGGCTAAATACAATTTATTTAAATGTATAACTAAATCAATTAAGCAAGACTAGCTATAATATTCTGACTGTTCCCATGAAAAGAACACTTTACTGAGTTGGGAATGTACTAGTGAAAATGTTTGTTTCCTACTCCAAAACCAATATTGTTTTCCTCTCATCAGGCTCCTAATAATTTAAGTAATCTTTAGGAATATCTGAAGGCAAACGAGGCCAGTTTATTTCCTATTATCAAACATAATTCATACAGAACATGCAATACACTCTATTAGACAGGAGAAAAACTTTGTCCATAGTTTGTTGTCAATAAGTCTTGGAGGTCCAGACTTCAAAGCCCATTATGTACTTGCCCTTATGTTTACAGTGGAATGCCATAAGCATATGTAAGACTATGGATGGCTCCTCATTTCTGTGGTTAGATCAATGTAGCTAGTCTTTATAAAAACAAATATGTGTTTATTCTATTAAGTTTGATTTCACATAGCACCTTAAAGTAAAAACTTCTGCATTGAATTCAAAACGTTCCATATAATTAGATGATGAACAATAACTAATATCCAATGTAAAGATGAGAAGTAATTAAGTAATTATGTTATATATTAATTAAATGCAATTATGTAATAAATCAATTTCGAGCATGTGGATGAACGGATGTCACTGAACCTTACCACTGAAGACCATTTTGACCAAGGAAAGACCCTGGTCTAGCTGGTCCCTCAGCCTGAGCAGCTGACAAGTGCCTAAAACCACAATAAAAACCATAACAAATAATAAGCCTAACAAGTGGAAACCAGATTTGGTGGTCAGCCAAAATCAGCAAACACCCTTAGGCTTGCTTAAGCTGGCATTTTCAGCAGACCAGAGCAAAAGAGCAATAGTCCTGAAGTTATTTTTCTTATTTTACTTATGAAATTTGACCTGGACACTAAAGAAATGGGGGCTCGTCCAGGATTGTAAAAAATATGAATCCTTATGGAAACACATTATTAAAAAGTGCTCTAGTTGTGAACTCACAAACACACACCAGTCTGACCATGTCATTTCCCTCCTGTCTCTTTTGTAAGCTTGTCAGTCTCCTTTAGGAAAATGAGAAAAAAGGGGTTTCTACCCACAATGTTCAAACATTCCAGCTGTCAGTTTAGCTGTCAATCAGACAGCCATTTATGATGTGCTGTACTGACCAGGATGTGAGGAACCAGCAGTGCGAAGAGAGGAGATGAAATGCTCCCCAAACTACAAACAAGAATGAAACACAGACTGCTTCCACATGTTTCATACCTCTGATCTCAACTCTTTCTTTTTCTCCCTTTTTTTCCTTTTTCCCCCTCCAATATTTGGATGGCTTTGATGTAGAAATGTAAAGCTTATAATTTTATAAAAGCACTTTAATTCTTTTGTTAAAACTCATGTATTATTTGAGATGTAAAGTTGTTAAAAATGTCATTTTTACGGTCATTTTATTTTTTTATTGTTTTATTAAATTTTTTTTACTCATTACATCATAGCAACGAAGTGGTTAGTAAGCAATTTTATCACCCTTAAATAATGAGAACATGCATATTGTTTATGTCTTGTGGCTATACTTTTAAAATAGTAAATATTTTACCATTTACGGATTGGCCCCAATCACTTCTATTGTAAGTGCCTGATGCAAGTGGCTAGAGACATTCCTATATTTTATACTTTTGCTTGATATTATACAAGCATATTCATGTATCCACAACTTTGAATTAGAATATAATCATATACTTCACATTCATGAAACCAGCTTATATGGCATTATCATCGTATTAAGACTCAATGTATTCCTTGTATACAACACAGGAATACAAGGATGGACATACATGTTACCAGACACAAGCCTTATATGTTCAATGTGTGTATGTTAGATTACTTCATGCTCGTTCTCTATCCTTGTAAGTGGTTTGTTAAATGGTTTGTGCTTTCTATTCCCAACATTCCTGTGAGAAACTGGATTGCTGTTTTGGACAAAGTATATAAACTTGTTGCCCTTTTGACCTGATGAGGTTTCAGAGCTGAATTCAGAGAGCTTGGCTAACTTAGATATAACTATTCAAGCAATGTGCAGACGGGAGTCTTGCACATATGCACATACAAGATAAGACACACTTGTGTAGTTCTGGTGTTTCTGCCCAGTGCGTCAACATACAAGGCCACTGCAGCCTTCGCACTTCAGTGGGTTATAACAATGTCCTGATGCCTTGAGTTAACTCCAAACCGTGCAGAATGCACTGCACAAAATAAGGAATCTTCTTGGCACAGTCTCAAGAGGGTATAAAGACCTTAAACGTAACTTTTGGTCATCAGTGAGACTAACAACTCAACTCTCTCACTCTTCGCATCTGATCTCCAACTTTGAGGTCTCACCTTTAACTTTGACTTCTTTAATTTAATTACTTAGTTCATTTTCACTAGACAAGACATAATATTGTTAGATTAATTAAATGACTTAGTCCTTGGATATATCCTTAAGATATATCAACTTAACATTAATGAACCAAACTTAATTCTTTTTTCCTCTATAAATTTAATTTATTCTCATTAATTCATATTTGATTAATTTTACTAATTTCTGAACAAATACAATTTGTTAATCCTTCTAAAAATCATCAGATTTATTGAAGTCATTGTCCATATGCTGGATCTCACTGCATCAGTGCCTTTTTTAAAGAAAAGAAGGGGCAAGTCCAAATAATGTTTTATGGTAATCAACATTATGTCCCAAATGCTGTCGATTGAGCTTATCTTGTATATAAGCCGGAATATTCCTTTAAGTGTAACACAAAAGATGATGTTTTGAACAATTAATTAAACAATGTTGACATCAACAACAAAAATACTGTCACTTGATGCATGTCCTTGTACTGGAAAACCATTAAAAAAAACTATGCAACATAAAAGGAAATGCAATCCAGGACACATTAAATACAGATTATGTTTAATCTATGGCAGGTCGACACTTGATTTCCAATGTAAAATCTGTCCTGAAGCAAAACTGCTCCTGTCTGTACCTTTATCACAAAAGCACTGAGATAAAGGTACAGACAGGAGCAGTCTGGCTGTGCTGTCGCGCATCTACAGTACATGTTAATTATTACTAATCATAGGACATTACTTCAAAAGCTCACACAGCTGTTATTTTGCATTTAGTAGTTAATTATCATGCTATGCTAACATGTAAACTAACATACTTTTGTTATATAACATGTTATAGTTACATGCAATTTTTTATCATGTTTATAATTAGGTTTATTACAATTCTGTTAGCTAACTTATTTTTTCTATTTATTTTATTTTACACATACTTCAATAAAATAAATGGTTTCAAGTTTTAATTATAATAACGTGATTGTTAAAAAATAAATAATTAACCCTTCGGTGTTCACTGATAATAATAATTGTGTAATACCGTATACCGTGATATTTGCTGAGACGTTTATCATACCGTGAATATACCGTTGCAACCCTAATCAGGAGCTTCAGTTAATTTCCACATCAACCATCAGAATGGTGAAAATATGTAATCTAATTTATTTTGACCATGGCATGATTGTTGGTGACAGACATGCTGGTTTGAGTATTTCTGTAACAGCTGATCTACTGTTACTTTTAGTCTCTAAAGTTTATTCAAAATGGTGCCAAAAACATTCAGTGAGCTTCAGTTCTGCGGACAGAAATGCCTTGTTGATGAGAGAGGTCAATGCATGATGGCCAGACTGGTTTGAGCTGACAGAAAGGCTACGGTAACTCAGGTAACCACACTGTTCAATTGTAGTGAGCAGAACATCATATCAGAATACACAACACGTCATTTAGCAAAGATGACCCCATCGGTCTGTTGGTTTCCATCAAATGTAATTTACAACTTAACCATCAATCAATGCTGAAATTGGTATGTGCTTACCAAAATTCAAATCACTGCCCCAGTGGCCGAAGTTGGAAGACTTGTTTAACATATGGCCACGTGTGAGCTCCAGTTTCCAGGTGAAATGTCCACAAAGTGGCATAAAAAGCATTTTATTTAATTTGTAAATAATTAATTTTCATATTTCTTTACATACAGATATCCAAGTAAGGGGGCATAGAAGCCCTTGTGACTGAGGAATGATACTGTATGGGGTTCAGGGGTATCTCCAGATAGAAAGTTTTGAAAATGAAAAAGTCTGAATGGACCATTTTTCTATTTTAATTAAAGTGAGAAAGACTAGGCTACAAACTAGTAATTGTTTTGTCTTTCATCTTTGTCAGAGATGATGAAATCTGAATAATTTCACAAAATTAGAACAGAAATCTATTTGTTTATTATTAAAGGCTTGGAACATGGTGATAAATAAAACTAAATTTAGAAAGAAAAAAACTTTATGGTCTAAAGATGCTCTAGAAACATGTTTACTCACATGTGGGGAAAAGAGGAAGTGGGTGCGGACCAGAACAGGGCATCAGTGAAGTGTGTTTCAGTGCTAGACAAAAATATTCAAGAATACAGTGCAGAAAGATCAGATATGATGTAACCAGCACTGTTGTTTTGTCGCGCTGCTCACTACAGACGATGAGAGGGCGTAACCGTCGTCATGATATCTTGCAGTCAAGATGGAATAAATCTGGGGTCCGGATCCGGAACGCAGTGACCAGCGTAGCGGGGGCAATAGCAACTCCATACAGTCTGAATCTGCATTTCCACTGACGCAGAAAAAATCTGCACAAAGCCACTCCCAACGCTAGGGAACCGCTTGCCCTGCACTGCTGTCATTTTACAATCCACCTCGCAAGCTTGACACTCTGCTTCCATAGGAAGGAATTGAAAGCGCTTGCTCACATTCGCTTACTACGCGCCAGTGGAAATATACGATAAGAAAGCTAAACTGCTAGCGTTTTAGCAACACGCATGTCTAGATGTAGAACACAGGCTAAATATAGAAATTTACTGAAAAGATTATCGTCGATATCATGGACTTTTAATCAAGATAAATATTGATATTGTTTTATCGCCCAGCCCTACGGCTGACCTGGACATTTCTTGACAGTTGAGATTCATCCTCCTACATTAATCAAACTGTCCTTAAAATGTAACCATTTCCTCTGCCTCTTTCTAACTTTCTCTAAAATAACTCTCTCTCTCTCTCTCTCTCTCATGCTCTCTCTGCTCTCTCTCTCTCATGCTCTCTCTCTCTCTCTCTCATGCTCTCTCTCTCTCTCTCTCTGTAGCTCCACCACATACTGTGCTGGGACATCTGTATACCTGCTGTCATTGAATAAGACCGAGTCTGTCTCATTAATCTCTCTCTATTCACAACACTTACCGTCTGCTTTTTCAACCCTCCATACACACTTCAATAACCAATGCAGTACATATATCCAACCTATAATCATCACAGCTCCTCAAGACATGACTCAAAGTGCTTTGGGCCATTGGTATAAGAACCTTGTCTCATGAATATTTAGCAGATGCATGATGAACCTGGTGTGAGAGTTTGCCAGGACAGTGGGAAGAGATCCACATTGAATATCAATGAAGGACTCTTGTACGGAATCTTCATGGAGTTTTATAAAAGTTGCTTTTGTACAACTGAACACAGAGCAGTTTTGCAGATGCTCCTTTGATAGATCAAGGCTGAATTTGGGGGTTGGAGCCTGATCATGGTGCAGAAGCATCTAAATTTAGTAAACAGAGGCCACTGAAGACCAGCGGTGATGAAAGAGTTGTGCTGGAGAACCGGAGGCCATTTTCCTTCGTTTTTGTTTCCATAGTACGAGCTGAGCGAATGAAAAGAGCCTGATCATGGCTTTAGAATTCCCCTCTGAATGAGGACATTTTCACATTGGCATGGAATAAGTCCACACGACCATAGAGCAACATACTTAGAGAGCACACACACACACAAGAGTTTAGAGGGATGGATGAAGGAGGAATAGAGATTCCATCACTTTAACCAAACCAGTGTGACAGAAGATCAAATCTGTGCCATTACAAACACACAAAATATACACACAAGCTTTCTCTAAGGGGCTTGTGGTAGGGTCGAAGGCTAAATGAAACAATTCAATATGTTGTCTTTCCACAGAGAGCACAACCCCCATTTCATCCCTCTCTCCATTTGTCCCTATGGAGAAAAAAAAATCTTGCAATCTCTGTCCACAGAGATGGTTCAGCATAATGGAGGACATGGTGTTTTCATACAACACCTGACTCTACTAGTCCACTAACCATCAAATCTTTCCTCTCCATCATTTAAAGGAATAGTTCATTAAAAATGCTAATTTTCTCATAAAATAAACATCCTCATATCGATTCTTTCTTAAGCGTAACACAAAAATAAATATGTTTTTATGAATTTCACAGCCAGTCTCAATGCAGTGGATAGTCCCTCATTTTTAAGCTTAAAAAGTATCCAAAAGTATCATAAAAGTAGTCCATGCGACTTATGCATCATATTCCAAGTTGTCTAAAAACACAGACGTTTTTGAAAAGAAACACCCTGAAATTTGTCAGGGTAAAACTTTTCCATGAGCACTTAACCCTGCCTACACTAATAATACTATATAATATAGTATAATAATATATTTATACAAATATTTATGTTTTGGCTCATATTTTTCTAATACAGTTGAAGCTTTGTATTGCAGCTTTTTATGTAATTGTCTCCTTAGGATGAATCGCTTATGTTGAATCATTCATCATTTTGTAAGTCACTTTGGATAAAAGAAGCAGGTTCTTTAAATTAATAAATGTAATGTGTAAATGTTAACTTAAGTCATTATTCAGTGTAAATCTGAAGCTTGTTCTGAGTCCATCCATCCATCGTCAACCGCTTATCCTGTGTACAGGGTCGCGGGGGGCTGGAGCCTATCCCAGCTAACATTGGGCGAAAGGCGGGGGACACCCTGGACAGGTCGCCAGTCCATCGCAGGCTTGTTCTGAGTGACATGCAATATTTGGCATTAAAAACAACTCAAGCTCTTTTGCCAACACGTGTGCCACTATTAGGGCTGACATAGACAATAAAAATTGTCAACAAAAATGTTTGTTGTCGAATAGTCGTCTGATTTGATTTAACACAACATGAGATCTTCTGGAAACACTAATGATGACGTGGGAGAGCACCACTTCAGCTCGCACTTGACTGAGGAGAGGAAGAAAGAACAGCGCATAGTCCAGACGCACTCCAAATGTAAGGTGATGTAGATCGCAGAGTATTATAATACAAAAATATAAAATAATAAATACAGAAGCAGTGTCATCGTGAAATGAAGCGGAACCGTACCTGGTGTTCTGCTTGAGCAAAACTTGCCTGTCAGAGCGTCTCAAACGTTATATACTTTATTTAATGCACACTTTATTAAAGTTCAAATAATGAGGAAGCGGGTTGTATAAATAAGCACAAACTCCGAAACTGGCATTTGTCTGTGTGGTCAGAGTGCGGTTATGTGCTGCGTGAAAAACGGTGCAAGAGAGTTTCAAACTTCTCCTGGCTGATACACTGTCTCGCGTGGAGACGCTCATCACTGGCGCACGATTGCTGCAGCTAGATTTTGTTTACAGTGATTGCGTACATAGTGAATTCTAATATGAGTGTCATGTATTTTATGTTGAATTAAATCGGCAATATGCAGCTCTATAAAGAAGAAAGAGTTTGTTTTTTATGAGTTAAAGATGGATCGAAATCAAGTGAACAAAAAGGTGAAAGGGTGTAGTCTTATACAACGCAATACAATATTTTAATTTGTCTTTTTTGGTTTGTTTTCCAATAAAAATATCTAAAAATCCTTATGTATATATAATTTAACAGCTACACTGCAGAAGAAAAAATTGTTATCGGAGCATTTTGAATATAATATTTGATTAATTTTAATATTTAAATATTTTCAAATATAAAAAAAAAATAATTAAAAGAATATATATGTTGCTTCTCAGGTAAATGTAAAATATTTAGACTTGCTTTTATAGCAAATATCATGAATATTTTTTTTTTTTTTTTTTTTACTGCACTGGCAGAAGTATTAACAAGTGAAAATATACTCTTATATTTAAGATACATTCTTTTAAAGCAAGTCTAAATATCTTACATGTTGCTTCTCAAGTAAATGTATCTTGTTTTAAGGATTTTTAGACTATGTTAAATGGAAAACAAGACAAAAACACTTGATAATAGGATTTTTGCTGTGAAATTATTAATTAATTTAACAATAAAAATCCAACTAGTTTTTTTAGTTTTTTGTGTGTCATATACCAAGTTTTTTTTGAAAACTTGGTATATGACACACAAATGAATGGACTACTTTTATTATACTTTTGGGCCCTTTTTAACCTTTAAATTGAGGGACGTTCCACTGCCACTGTATTAAAAAGATAGACTGTGTATTAATTAAAACATCTCCTTTTGTGTTCCACAGAAGATAGAAAGTCATATGGGTTTGGAACAACATGAGGCGAGAAAATTATGACAATTATTATTTTGGGTGTACTATTCTTTAAGCTGACATTAACAAATATGATCTCCAAACTCTCTCCTTGAAAACGAGGTAATGGAAATTAGTTGTTTCAGTCACATAGTGGGGAGTAAATGGGCATCCAGCTCTGCACTTTAAAAAGTTGTGTGCAATCACTAACAAGTAGTTGTGACAGTGCTTTTCAGATAAATGGGTTGCATGGTAATTGATTTGCCAACTCCAGCTGCTCTTATTAAATAAAATATAAAAAGTAAACAGCAGGGTGTCTACAATCAATGGATTTACTAAGATCAGTTTTTCAACAGAAACTTTGGTACTGAAGTTTTATCTACTGTTGTTCAGCTAGCGCAAGCTTTTCTTTTTGTTGATATAACTTGTAATTTTTTTTGCTGTTCTATAAAAATCCTCTATAACATAAAGATACAACCAGTAAAACAGGGCTCCAGACTAATTCCTGGAGGAATTAATAATAATTCCTTGGGACCCATGGCTCAGAAAATAAAACTTCAGGACTTTTCTGGTCACCAAATTAAGTAATCAAAATTGTACATAACGGATGGATAGCTCAATTTAGAATGTTGATCCATGCACCAATGCTGATGCTAAGTGAAAGATCAACTTGGAAATGCATCAAACTCTTTGAAAAAGTCTGTCATTTTAAGCTTGGCCATTGTGACACCGTATCCAAATCACGTAATGCTTTTAAGATTACCGCAACAACTACCTTGTCTGTCCAATCTGAACACGAAATTGCTGTGTGACAAGACAATTACAGCCTAGGAGATTTTTATATTTTATGTACAGATTTAAGAAGTGGGAGTTTATAGTGGTCGGGGCTACCCAGCAAGACGCCACAGATTTAGGCTACGTCCACATTAATCCGTATACATGTGAACATGGCATTTTTGAAATGCCCTCTGTCAACACTATCGTTTTCAAGCATTTTCCAAAAGTTGCTCGTCCATACTAAAACATATGAAAACTCTTAAATCACCTCACTATGCATGCTCAAAATATATTTTCGATGTGCGGTCTGAATGGCAATTTTCCACGTGTTCTGTTGCCGGACAGCAATTCCAAGTTAACTTCCTGTTGCCTTTGAACAACCTTCACATTGCATTCCTTCAAAGTAACATTTATCTTCAACAATGGTATTAAAATGAATAGCAGGCACAATAATTAAGCTACAACAATAATTAAGCTACAACAATAATTAAGCTACAACAAGCTCATCTTGAGTGTTTTGGGTTGAATGGATGGACGTCATGGTTTTCAGCTATTTCTCCTGTCTACACAACGCAAAGATGACATTTTTAAATGTATCCACTTGTCAGAGTGTTTACGAAAAGCTCAGTTGTCATCGTCAAAAGCTCTGTCTCAGTGTAGACGGGTGGCCAAAGCATAGAGAAATATGCATTTTCAAACGAAAAAGAATTTGTGTGGACGTGGTTTGGAAACCATAAAGTCAATAAAATGTCCTCATCGGGGTCACAGCTGGTTAAGAAGAAAACCAAATCAGTCAACCTCCTTAACCTAGCTAGTCGCTTGCTAGACTAGTCAATCATCTAAGTATGCCAACAGTTTAACAACAGTCACACCTAATGGCAAAATGATTGACTAGTCTAGCAAGCGACTAGCTAGGTTAAGGAGGTTGACTGATTTGGTTTTCTTCTTAACCAGCTGTGACCCCGATGAGGACATTTTATTGACTTTATGGTTTCCAAAGCCACGTCCACACAAATTCTTTTTCGTTTGAAAATGCATATTTCTCTATGCTTTCAAAATATTGATATGTTTAATTCTTTCTTCATCATGTACGTGTTGATTTTTGTCATGGTTTGTAGTCTGAAGCACCGGTAACCCCCTTGTTATCCCGATTCCTGTCTTTTCCTCCCTGACTTCTAACTTCAGTTTGAGTTTGCTCATTCACCCTACAATACAAACTCCTCTCTAAACATCCCTTATTCTCTGTTGTACATCCAAAGTCTGATTACAAAGCTTGGAGAAAAACTGGACAGGGTGCTATTTCATATCAGGATCAGTCTCATTATGCTCCAGCCATTTGGCAGGCTCAGACATTGTGGATGATATAATACTCCTCCTGTGTGCCCTGCTCTTGGCTTTCATGGGTGGAGTAGCTTATCTATGATCTGCACACCACGGTTCAATTTGATCTTCACAATGTAAGCATAAACTTTGGTATGATCCAGTAAAAGCACAGCAGTTAAAAAGAAATGGATGGGTACGTCAGCTTGACTGTTGTAAATTTCAGCTCAAAGATGATCCATGTGCGAGTATGAATGTGGCTCGTAATGTAACGCATTTTGAATGAAACAAGAAATTGAGCCTTTATCAAAATGGAGCCAGACCTGAACGCAAATTTGAAGGATAAAAGGGCTGTCTTTTCAGAGGTAGAAATTTTATTCCAGCTTAATATGACAAATAAGAATTCCAATGTTATACCATTTTCATCTTTTCTACTGATGAAACAATGCACTCTCCTGCCATTACAGGAATTATTTCACAAGCATACATTCTATGAAGTTATATTCAAACTCTTACGGCTTGCAGGAGCTGTAAAGTAGTGATGTGCGAGACCTGGTTCTGATGCTGCTTGTCGACACTTGAATTAGTCGGTTAATATTTCCCCCCATTAAACTGATCATAATTTTTACACATTTATGTTTGGCTTTATATATTTTACAGAGGCTGCACTTAAATGACTGTCATATTAAATTTTAAATAGAATTAATAATACAAATATTATTTTAAAAAGAGGATATGTGGAGCAGATACAAAGATTAATTTCACCTCAGGCTGTGCATGCTTCTTCCCTCTCTCACTCATGGCGCGTGCAGGACAATGTCCTCTTGCTGAACAAGCAAACTCAGCAAAGTAGTTATGAAATAACGGTGATAGTGCGGAAATCAGATTTCCAAATGTTTTAAAGTCCCTATAGATGTTTTCACATTTGAGTCTTCTTTATATCTGTGCATGCTTGTACTTTTTCTAATTTGTTACAAATTTTTCCGCTGTGCAAGCTTTTTCAAGCACAGGACAGCAGCCTCAGGATCAAGTCCCATCTTTCAATGGATCATGTCAACATGTTAACAAAATATGTATGCTTTTGTGTAAGTAGCCTAGAAAATGTTTTAGGATAATGTGACAGGGCGGGGCCGGGTCGTGATTTTACAAACCCGGTCCCTTATCAGGCTAATCAAGCCTCCGAGAGGGATAAAGGCTGACAGCAGATGGTGGTGCGACAGAGAGAGAACATTTACTGGCAGCTGTCCGTCCTATGTGTGTGTTTGTGTCTTTTTCAATCAGCTTATTATTAAAACTATTATTTATATTGTCAGGCTGGTTCTCGCATCCTCCTTTTCCTTGAACTGCTTTAAAGCTATGTATGCAATTTTTTTAATCTGCTGATTAAAAAGGCTATTTTCAACAATGTGCCAACTGCGGGTTAAACTGTGTGCACATCATGTTTAGAATACATTAGGTTTATTGTAGGCTACATCACAAGCCTATTTTTTCTACCCTATGGCTATTTTATTTTTACAACGTAATTTGTATTGGTTAACGGTTTTTACCGAACAGCTGTCATATTAGATCAATGGCTAATGCACAACTGCACTTTGTGAAATACGCACAACTTTTTAGCACATTTTTTCACTCACATTTAGCTTAGTCTACCTGTTAATAATGACTGTTTTAATGTGTTAAGTTACTCTTACATGGTGAATTATGTTTAGAACAGGCTGGGTTGCCCTATTGGTCCTCCACTATTCATTCAATTGTTTTCAATAAAAATGCCTGTTAAATATTTGCTAACATTGATTCAGTAAATGCGTGCCATGTTCTATATTTAATGTACAATGATCATAATGCAAGGTGAGCATGTGGCAGATAAATGCCCCTTTTCAGTGGAATCTAGATTCGGATTTGGAATAGATTAAGTATTTTAAATGGGTTGCAGAAATCTTTTTTTTTTACTGTTTTCTGTAGTTTGGTTTCTTTTAGACTCGGCTTCAAATTTTCCTTTTAAACGTCAGTGAAATTTGTCGTTCAACACATCCCTACTATAAAGTTGGGGATTGGACAAGATTGGCTTCTCTGGGTGGTTTTAATATTGAAGTTATTATCTTTAATTAAAGAGTGTGTCAGATAAAAGCACATCACTATGCTCTGTTGGGCAAGCAAAAGAAGAGAATCTTTCAACTCCAATCACCTTGATGAATTCTCATATCTGTCGAATAATGAAGCCCGCAAAGTGACTTCAATTTGACAACGTGAACTTCAACTAAAACGTGCCTGTGCTTTTCATGTTACTCTCCTCAGGCTTAAAGAGACAGAATGCTATCAGTGGCTATACAACTTTGCATACTCACACAGAAACATGCAAATATCTCCAACACACATCCATACAAAGAAACATACTCTCTAAAAAATATATATCAAAACGTCATTAGCCAGTTCTTCTAGTGTTGGCTTCCAATGGTCTTTGCTCTCTTGTCAAGTAAGACTCAGCAGGGCTGGAGTGCACTTAATAGACAATATACACCCTACACTTCTCCTCTACATCAACTTAAATGTGAACAAATGTGACAGAGGTTTAATGTTTTTAGACCATGTGAGTAGATATATTGAAATTCTTTATTTTTTGTAAGAAAGCTGAACAAACCCTATACCCAAAGTATTACACCCCACCTGTGCTAAGGATGGAATGATACATCATTTAGCGGGTTTCAGAAATCTTGTCCAATTATTTTTCAAAGCAATCAAGGCACAATCACATTTACCTTTACGTGATGAAATTCTGCAAGCAAAATGCAGACGTACTTCCAGAGGCAAAGAAGTTTCCCTCGTAAATTTTGCATAGAGTTTACGTTTGGTGAACTTTGACAGGCAAATTTGCCGCGTTGACAATTAGGAATTTGCTTGATTTGGCGGCAACCTCAGTGTGGGCGATGCTTCGTACACAGCTAGTAGTTACACTGATACTGCGATCAAATATCCATACTTCTCTATGCCAAAAATGCCAAAAACAGTAATATGTCCAAATCCTCAGTCTTCATAAAACAGTAAGCAAGAAATAACCAGATGGCCTACTATTTCTGCTGAGATTCTGAAGTGCAGATTGACTGGACAGTTTACCATCCCATAATCCCTTGGGAACTGAGGAGACTTCATGTTCAAAATGCTGGATTTAAAAGAATGGTGTTGAACCGCAAGTCAGATGGCTCTTTTCAATTGTAAGTGATCTACACTCAGTGAGCACTTTATTAGAAACACCTGTACACCTACATATTCATGCAATTATCTAATGAGCCAATCGTGTGGCAGCAGTTAATGTTCACATCAACCAGACAGTTTGGATTGTGTATTTCTGTAACTGTTGATCTCCTGGGTTTTTTACACACAACAGTCTCTAGAGTTTACTCAGAATGGTGCCAAAAACAAAAAAACATCCAGTGAGTGGCAGTTATGAAATCGGAAAGGTCTTGTTGATTAGAGAGGTCAACGGAGAATGGCCAGACTGGTTCGAGCTGACAGAAAGGCTACGGTAACCAAGATAACCACTTGAGCATAATAGCATCTCAGAACACACAACATGTCGAACCTTGAGGCAGATGAGCAATAACAGCAGAAGACCATGTTGGGAATTTTATTAGGACCTTAGTGTTCCTAATAAAGTGCTCAGTGAGTGTATACAGAGAAAGTTGTTTTTTGTGCTTAAATGGTACTTCTGTAACAAAACCAGAGATAGATCATTTCCGTGGTGGTTGTCATTACATCACATATTGGGTTCATGGGTCAATACCCACGGCCCAAGATGAAGTATGTCCGGAATCTATTCATACTACTCGCATGCATACCAAAAGAGCGTACTCACATGCCGAGAGGTGCATCCTACATCAAATACAGTACATACTCTGACAGTATGCGATTTTAAATATTAAAAAATTAACTAGGATATCAGTTTAGCAGTGAGTTGGTTTATAACTTCACTCTCCCAGAATATAAAATGTAGCATTACAAAGAGTCTGCTTGGCAATACGTTTTTTCCTGATTTCACATGCGCTCAACATCAGCCCATGCCTGCTAATTTTGCAGTACAAAGGTGAATGTGACCACACCTTCAGACTTGTTATTTTTGCCTAGTAGATGACAAAACAAACTACAAATAAATAGCAATGCTCCGAAACAACCAACTGCACCCTATCATCGTGATGGCAAGTTTTAACATTACATTAAGTGCCTTACTCAAGGGTCCAGTGGCAATAATACAAGCATTGCCCCCTGCAAAGTTCAAACCTGCAACATTTTGGTATCCTACCCAGATCTTTAACCACTAGGCTACACCACCACACCCTCTGGAACACATTTCTTTTCATTTCTCTCACTGCAAAGGCAGGCAATATTTCAGCTGGGAGAATAATGCAGTGAAAGCCACACGGTTGCTTATATTATGCTCTGTTTATAACTAAATCAAAACAGTTTTTTAGTTCAATAAACAGAAAGCTAGCAGGGGACGTGGAGCTACCAATGGGAGTGGGTGGGGCTTGATGACACAGCAACTCCATGTACAAGTCTGTTTGATGGGAGCAAGATGTCAGACAGCAGCTAGTCTGCAGATCTATCCACAAACCAATCATGAAAGACTCTAGGTCTACACCTGCAGAGTGACTTGTAGTTATTTAAAGTTTAAATTCT
This sequence comes from Xyrauchen texanus, assembly GCF_025860055.1. Taxonomy (NCBI): domain Eukaryota; kingdom Metazoa; phylum Chordata; class Actinopteri; order Cypriniformes; family Catostomidae; genus Xyrauchen; species Xyrauchen texanus. The sequence goes on from NC_068280.1 coordinate 38,713,264, forward strand.
GTCATTTACTTATTATATCTTTCTTTCTTCAGTGGAACACAAAAAGAGATGTAGAATTACAGTCTCAGTCACCATTCACTTTCTTTGTATAGAAAACATTTCCAATAAAAGCTGACTTTTTTTATTTTTGGACAAACCATCCCTTTAATGTTGGTAGAAGTTTCTTTCCTTGTGGTTTGGAGACTAGTTTAAGACTCTCTGACTCTTATCATGATTGTGGCTGGTCCTAACTGGGACCATTATTTATACCATGATCAATGAAAGAGATAATATATCATTCTTAAAACTTAATTTGTGTTTAGCAGAGCAAAGAAAGTTATACATATCTGGGATGGCATAAGGGTGAGTAAATGATGAGATTGATGATTAATATTTTGGGGTGAACTATCCCATATATAGTGTTTAAAATCATCCCATGTGGATACCTCATGAAGATGATTGAGAGAATGCCCAGTGTTAATATAAGATTGAAATTGTTTAACACTTTTGGTCACAACCTAATTGGAATATTCTTCCATTTGTGTATAATGTGTTAATATAGTTCCCTTCCGAGGGAACGAGACACTGCGTCGTTGAAAACGACTCTTTGGGGAACGCTCCTTAGCGTGCGCCTCTGAATTATGAATGAAACTATTCCAATCTTGATTGGTGTTGCGTCATGACGTAACATGTGACGGCATAACCGGATGCATAAAAGTGACGCCGCACACAAACACATTAGCTTTCGCTCTTCAGCAAGCACTCTATGTCTATTGTTTGTCTTATTTGGTGTTGTTTGTCTGATTTAAAAATGTTATGGCCACCGAGCAGTTCAAGAAGTGCGTGCACCCCTGCCCTCGTTTCATTACGGGTAGGGACACGTACACTTTATGTGTGAACTGTTTGGGGCGCTTAGCACGCACTGAGCAGCTCTCGAGGGATCTGCCTGTGAAAGTTGTGAAGCACTACCCATGAGAGTGCTGCGCTCCCGGTTGGCGTGCTTTGATGAGCACGGTCAGGCTCGCGTTCCCCACGGATCTGGTCCCGCGTCTGTTGAGGCAGCGCGGCGGTTGAGATCGTGGGGTTCGCAGCGGGATCTTGCAGATGAGAATGAGACTGCTACGGCACTTTCTCATTCTTCATTCGAGGATCCCGAGCCTACTGTGAGTGCTGCAGAAGCCCGCGTCGTGGCTTCTTCTGCCCACGATCAGGTCCCAATGCTTGAGCTCTCTGCTTCCGAGGAAGTGGATATGCTCAGCATTGATGTGGACGACCGTGAGTCAAGCACGCCTGTTCTCGGCCACGCTTATGAGGAGCTGGTTGAGGTTGTGACGCGTGCCGTGGCCAGACTTAACATTAGCTGGCCACAAAATGAGCAGGGAACGCTGGTCGGAAGCAAATTAGACGAGCGTTTCCTGCGGCACACATCACAACCCCAGCGCCGGGGTTTGCCGTTTTTCCCCGTTCTCCACAAAGAGATCTCGAGATCGTGGGATAAACCACATTCGTCCCGTGTCTCCAGCCCCAGTGTGGTTGATTACAGCGATGTTTTTGGGGCACGGGATATGGGCTATGGGAAGATGCCTGGTGTGGAGGAGGCTTTAGCCGGTTACCTCTCTCCTGAGTCGGCATCTTCCCTTAAAACCCCGGCGCTGCCTAGTAAGCCCTGCAGAGATACATCTGCATTAATAAGCAGGGCTTACATGGCGGCAGGTCGGGCTGGTTCATGCCTGCACTCAATGGTGATTTTGCAGGCGTACCAGGCCGACCTCCTGAAAGATTTAGACGAGGGGGAGGGGCCAACTCCCGAAGATATCGCAGAGTTGTGCAGAGCCACAGATCTGTCTCTCCGGGCCACTAAAGAGATGGCCCGCGCTATTGGCCGCTCTATGGCAGCTATGGTGGCCACGAAGAGGCATCTGTGGCTAAATTTGTCGGGCATAAAAGAAAAAGATAAAGCTTTTCTGCTTGATGCTCTGCTCTCGCCCTCTGGCCTGTTCGGCGACGCCGTTACATCGGTCGTCGACAGGTTTCAGGAGGCGAGGAAACAATCTGCGGCGTTCAAGCAGTTCCTCCCCCGTAGGGCAAAGTCTAAATCAAGTAGGGTGGGCCAAGCAGATCAGCCCCAGCCTTCAGTCAGCTCCTCGCACCGCGCAGAGCAAAAGGAGAGCGTTTCCTCTAGAGCCCCTCCTCCAGGAGCTTGGCAACAGAGGAAACGCTCCCAGCGGAAGCCCTCCAGCCAGAGGGGCGACCTGAGGCTAGGAGGGCTTCGGGAAAGAGGTCCTAACCAGGGTGGTAGAACCTCGGAGGGCTGTCCCCCCCGCTGCAGAGCAACCGAGGTTGTTCTCGCAGCGGAGTCCTCAGGGAATCGGTGTCGGTTTCCCGCCGTCTCTGACGCTTCGGGCCACATCAATTTCCAGCGAACGCACACCGTGCCGTTCGTGTCAAAAAATAAAAAACACACATCAATTGTGGTCACGAGAACTGTGTCGACTAAATCCTGCCGGTGTCCCGCTTCAGGAAGTCGAGAACAGTGCTCGAAAAACACCCGAGACCAGCCTAGAGAGGCTGGTTCCCTTAGTAGATTTTGTAGAGGCATGGAATCATCTTCCCAACATATCTGCATGGGTCCTGCATATAATAAAATCAGGGTACAGACTGCAGTTCGAGCACCGCCCCCCAAGTTCTCTGGGGTGGTGCAGACTACAGTGGTTCCGGAGCGGGCTCAGGTGATGGAACAAGAAGTGCAATCTCTGCTGCTGAAGGGGGCCATAGAACGTGTTCCTCATTCAGACAGGGAGTCCGGTCTTTACAGCCAGTACTTTATAGTTCCAAAAAAGGATGGGGGGTTGAGGCCGATTTTAGATCTCAGAGTGTTGAACCGGTCTCTGAGGAGGTTCAGGTTCAAAATGCTTACTATTCCTGTCATCGTGAGTCAGATCAGATCCGAGGACTGGTTTGTCACGACAGATCTAAAAGATGCCTATTTTCATGTATCCATCCTTCCATGTCACAGGAGGTTCCTGAGGTTCGCTTTCGGGGGCGAAGCTTACCAATATCGGGTTCTTCCGTTCGGCCTAGCACTATCTCCCCGCACGTTCACCAAATGTATGGATGCAGCTCTTGCTCCACTGAGACTTCAGGGCATCCGATACTCAATATATCGACGACTGGCTCATTCTGGCCCAGTCTCGAGAAATGGCGGTTCGGCATCGAAATGTCGTCCTTTGCCACATTCGAAATTTGGGGTTGAGACTCAACACAGAAAAGAGTGTGTTACAACCATCCCAGTGCACAACGTTTCTGGGTGTTGTGTGGAACTCGGTTACGATGCAGGCACGCATGTCTCCTGCACGCATCGAGTCCCTTATGGCGATGGTGTCCGGGTTAAAGCTAGGCCAGGCCATCACTGTAAAGCGATTTCAAAGACTGCTGGGCCTCATGGCAGCGGCATCCAACATTATACCTTTGGGCCTTCTACACATGAGGCCCCTCCAGTGGTGGCTGAAAGCCAAGGGGTTTTCCCCCAAGGGGAATCCATTTCGTATAAGCACAGTAACGTGCAGATGCCTTCGTTCTCTGCTAATATGGAAGAAACCTTGGTTCCTGTCCCAAAGACCATTGTTGGGAGCGTCATGTCGCCGGAAAACCGTTTCGACAGAGGCCTCCCTCACTGGCTGGGGTGCGGTCATGGACGGCCGCTTTGCCAGGGGTCTGTGGCAGGACCATCATCATTCTTGGCACATAAACTGTCTAGAGATGTTGGCTGTGTTCAGGGCTCTGAGGAGCTTCCTTCCAGACATCAAAGGTTACCATGTCCTAGTACGTTCGGACAATACATCAGTGGTAGCTTATCTGAACCGACAAGGGGGACTCAGATCGCGCCCTCTGTGCAGACTGGCACATCAAATAATTCTTTGGTCCCAAGGGAAAATACTGTCTATCAGAGCAATGTATATTCCGGGGGTTCAGAATCAGGGAGCGGACATCCTGTCGAGGCAGGGGCTGAGGCCCGGGGAATGGAGACTTCATCCAGAGGTGGTGAAGTTGATTTGGGACAAATTTGGACCATCGGAAGTGGATCTAGTCACGTCTCGAGAGACGTCCCACTGTCCACTTTGGTTCTCCCTCTCACATCCAGCCCCACTGGGGTTGGACGCCATGGTACAGGCTTGGCCGAGGCTTCGCCTGTACACATTTCCCCCGATCGCTCTGCTCCCGGGAGTCCTGGAAAGGGTCCGCAAAGAGGGCATCAGTCTACTTCTGGTTGCCCCGATGTGGCCGGCCCGAGTATGGTTCTCAGACATAATTTCACTCCTGATAGCTCCGCCATGGCAGATTCCTCTGAGGAGGGATTTGTTGTCTCAGGCAGGGGGCACAGTTTTCCACCCTCGTCCAGAGCTGTGGAAACTGTGGGTCTGGCCCCTGAGGGGGTTCAGTACCTAAATGCTGGTCTATCAGCGGGGGTGGTTGAAACCATACTTAACTCTAGGGCTCCGTCTACTAGGAGATTATATGGCCTCAAGTGGAATGTGTTCTCCACTTGGTGTAGAGAACATGAAGTAGATCCAGTCAACTGCCCGGTGGCTTCAGTTCTGCAGTTTCTTCAAGATCGTTTCTCTGCGGGTCTCTCCCCTTCACACTTAAGGTGTACGTGGCGGCCATTTCGGCTTTCCATGCACCACTGAGTGATGGGCCTCTGGGGAGGCACCAGCTGGTCATTCGTCTTCTCCGTGGTACATGGAGAATGAGACCGACAACCAGGTCCAGGGTTCCTGCCTGGGACCTGGCGGTAGTTCTCGAAGGGTTATCCCTGGCCCCCTTCGAACCCCTTCAGTCGGCTTCGCCCAAGGACCTGACGTTCAAGATGGCTTTTCTCTTAGCTATTACCTCTCTAAAGAGGGTGGGAGATCTTCAAGCCCTGGCAGTAACACCAGCTTGCTTGGAGTTTGCCCCTGGCGGAGTTAAAGCCATTTTGCACCTGAGACCTGGCTATGTGCCTAAGGTGCCTTCTAACACGGCACGGTCTACGGTCCTGCAGGCTTTTCATCCTCCACCTCATGTGTCGGCAGAAGAAGAGTGGCTCCATTTGTTCTGCCCTGTCAGAGCTTTCAGCGTTTACCTCGAGAGGTCCTCTTCTTGGAGGAGGTCGGACCAACTGTTAGTGTGTTTTGGGTCACCTAAGAAGGGGCTCCCTGCCTCGAAACAAACCATTAGTAATTGGATTGTTCAGGCTATTATCTCGGCCTACAAGGTGCGCAATTTGCCTTCACCTGTGGCCATAAGGGCTCATTCAACTAGAGGCATGGCGTCCTCTAGGGCTCTCTTATTGGGAGTACCCCTCCAGGAGATCTGTGAGGCAGCTGGTTGGGCTACCCCGCACACTTTCATCAGGTTCTATAGTCTGCACCTCCCTAGTACGCCTGGCGCACGTGTGCTCTCGTCCTAGCTGAGTGCCTGAGTTCAGTTTCACTCTAGGGCAGGCCTTTTTTCGGTGTGTGGCCTAGTGGGCATTCGTTCCCCAAAGAGTCGTTTTCAACGACGCAGTGCGAAGTTCCTCGGAAGGAACGTCTCGGGTTATGACTATAACCCTTGTTCCCTGAGAAGGAAAGAGACAATGCGTCGTCCTGCCACGCCCCTCAATGCCTGAGAGCGGCTTGCTTCATCGCTAGGCTAATGTGTTTGTGTGCCGGCGTCACTTTTATGCATCCGGTTATGCCGTCACGTTACGTCATGACGCAACACCAATCAAGATTGGAATAGTTTCATTCATAATTCAGAGGCGCACGCTAAGGAGCGTTCCCCAAAGAGTCGTTTTCAACGACGCAGTGTCTCGTTCCCTTCTCAGGGAACAAGGGTTATAGTCATAACCCGAGAGGTTTTGATGAACTCAAGATGGTTAATCTAAAATGTGAAAAACAGTAATTGGAATTAATAGGCATGTCCAGACTTTTGGTGGGTTGTGTATTCAATATGCCTGTGACTATATCTGTCACTATGGTTAAAGGTATTACTCAAGGCTATCATGAGTCAGAAAAGTTTTGTTCCTTGTCCATACAGACATATCATTGTCTGTATCCTGTTGTTTCTGAAGTACAATTTGAGCAAACCGGTCAGTAAATTCAGTTATAATTCCCCAACACTAACTGTATGAATATAGCCCTTTGAGTTTTCCTTTAAAGACAGCTACTAGAAGTTGAAATGTCGTGCTGACAGTCGCAATAATTACAGTCTGTCCTCAACAACAAAAAGCTTTCCTCAGGATTCAGGATTATCATTAATAATTATTGAGTATAATGTTCTTAAGGATTTGGGTCAGGCCAAAGTGTATTTAAAAGAAAAAGCAACTCAAATTGAGGGTTTGGCCTATTCTCTCTCCCTTGATTGCTGTTCTTTCTCCATACTCTATTTTAAAAGGGAGAGAGACACAGATCAAATTTTCCTGTCAATTAGATGGTGACTGGGAAATGAATCACGATGGCCACAGGTGAAGGGGTATTAGATCTTGAGATGGGATTAGTTCTTTGATAGGCACCAAGCGCTTACACTACCTCAACTGAATGAAAAATACATTTTGAAAACAATCCTCATAAAAAGATTAATATGGCAGCTCAATATAAGCCGAAAATCACAGAGCCAGTACCGTTAAAGGAATTTTGCCATTTCACTAATTGATTAGCATATCTTTGTGTGCGTACCTTTAAAAAGAAAATTGCTAATGCCACTAATGTGCTCAAGTGTGTTTTGGTGTCCAAGCGGCTGCCAGTAATTTTGCTTTGTCTCTTTGCTCTGTGAAATGTGATGAGGCATTTGCCCTTAAAAGCAACAAAGCACCTAGTTACATCACAACATTGGCACCTTTTGGAGTCCGAACCGAAACACATAAAGGACACTGATAAAAATGCAAACATGTCCATGAGGCAACTATTCGAAACAGTGGCCGTAATCAGATAGAAAGTGAGAGTGATAAGGAGCAGAACCGAGACAAGAATTAATAAAAGAAAAAGAGAGACAGATGGAGAGATGTGCTGAAGAGATTCTCGCTCTCTCTTCTCCCCCGTTACTACTCTCCCTAATGAACGACTCTCTCTGATTCATTCTTTAATGCATGTTTAAGGTTTTGCCATGGACGGCTGGCACAGCGCTGATAAGGCTTCCTGCATTATTCGGTTCGACAGGCTGCCTCCCGCCTTCTGCATCTCCACCGGATCATCCTCAAGCAAGCTGTGATGATGCTTGCTATGACAGCACTGATAAAGGACAATCGAAGATGTCACAAGCAATGGGAGGGACAGATGTGCGATACACAGGGATAAAATGAAGAAATTAAAATAAAGAACTGAAAGTTGTTAACTTGTACTGTGACTCAAAGTAAGAAAACATGACAATTTTTCCATTGATGCCTTAAAGGGGTTGATGTTTTGACATATAAGAGCTCATTGTACTATAAAAACATACTGCAAGTTTCAGAACTCAAAGCATCTTCTCCAATGCAAAAAAAGCATTTTTTAAAACAAAGCTGCATCCCTAAACTAAACATATACTACTAGACTGTTGTGTTGTGACGGTACCAAACTTTGTACAAATACCAGTGAAATTGCATATTTCGATACCACAGCAAAAATATGCTAATATGATTATGTGCTGTTTAACACATAAGTTTGGTTATTTTAAATAATTATTTTAATAATTAGTTTAATAATTATTATTATTTCCCAGAACATGTTTTAAAGTTTAATTTAATTTAATCATCAAAACAGTTTTAATTATTAAACTTTTAATAGGTGAAAAAAATCTTTTAATCATGTCAACTGCATTGCAAAACTTTTGTTCAACAGCTGTCTTGCTTGTGATAAATGTATTAATTATTGTTATTATTATTATTATTATTATTATTACAGATAATATTGCATTTTACTATAAAGTTGTAATATATTTCTATTTTTTTTTCCTTTCTTCAATTTCAAGCATCTAGCTTTTATTTTTAATAGTGCTTTTATTAGGATGTGTGTTTTTTGACAGAAGCTTCACTTTTCCAGATAAACCCCACGGTCCAGTGTGATCGTCGAAGACCTTTAAGTCACATCTGAAATCTCATCTCTTTACACTGGCCTTTGAGTCTGACAAATTAAATGTAGAACACAATTTTGGAGTGTTTGTATTTTAGCCTACTGGTGTTTGTGTATGTGGTTTTAAATGTTATTATTGTGAAGCATTTTAGTGAACTCTGTTGTTTTAAATGCTAAATAAATAAAGTTGAGTTGAGATTAAAAGCACAAATGTTGTGATTGTTGTAATTTAATAATTAAATAAATATATAGTTTACATTTGTTGCATGGTTCACAGTGGATTAGTGCTCTGCTCTGTCATCTCAAACAACGTGAATGATTCTTAATATCTGTGGAGTTTTCAGAGTATGAGCAGTCAGATTTATACATGAATTTAAATTATGCAGCTCATCCACACTAAGATTGCAGCCTTCATTTGCTTAATAAATCACACAAGGATATGTCACTTGGATTAATTGTCCATTTCAATGTAAAAGGAGTAACAGAGCACTTGTTGTGTTTCAGTCAGCTGGAACCGGATAGAGTCGGTGCTTGGTACTACCTGTACTGCAGAAACACTGGTATCATTATATCTTTTCTATTTTTGTATTGACTTGGTACTGAAGAACTGGTAATTTTGACAACACTACTAGACAGACTTTGGCAGTAATGCATCTTGCACCACTTTTAAAAGACACTGTACTCTTAAAAGTAGACTCTCATTCTGTTTTATTTTGCTGCATTGTGATCTTGGTGTTTTGAGTATAAACATGTCACGGACACGTTCTTGAGGCCATCTGTGCTATTTTTAATTGTTGGTCTATTTAAGCATGCACTAGATGGACGTCTTTGACCATTTTGATGCCTTTCCAGCGATGTGCACCAAGTTTTAAGAGCGGAACAAGTTCAACTTCTAAACACGCATCTTGTTCCATTCCACTGCTGTGTGTAAACAGACACTGCAGCCCTCTAAATTGCGATTTTTGCTAGAATATGAGAGTAAATTTCGCACTATGCAACCAAAAAAACGCCTGTTATTAGCCACTGGCAATTAAATATTAACATTTCACTTGCCAGTGATAGAGTTGTGTAATGTCGAAACACCAAGGCCCTTTTACTGAATAAAAAGCAGTTGATTAAGAAGCTGAATTCAGCCTCGTCTATCCCTGCATGCCGTCTCATGAGCATGCAGGAAAAAGCACTTGTGTCTCATTCAGTTGAACTCCGAGCATCTCAGGGAACCTCACCGCAGACATCACAAGAGCAGCTCTCTTGTGAGCGTGTGAAGATTAACCACTTCTCAAGCGTGATGTGCACGCCGTCTACAGAGGCTTGCGCCAAACTCCCGTGAAAATATAAACAAGGTATAAACGCATTCATTTTGAGAATGCAAAGCTCTCAAGTTTCACTTAATGGCCATGTAATGGCAAATGTCCATGGTCATTGTGGGTTTATTCACACAGTGTTAATGCAATGATAAAATGCAAGAAACAGAATCTTAAAGTCTTCCTTCACGAGAAATTAGGGCTTATGAGTTAATCAGAGAGCCTTAAAATAAAGTGTGAAAGTGAAGAATTTAAGGCAGAAATATTTTACTATTTCATAATATAATATAATAGCTATAAAGGTTGTCTGGGTTACAAAAGAGGCAAAAGAAAACAAAAAATTGAAAAAGTCCAATCGAACAAAAGTAAATCGTACAAATAACAGAGATATATTTTAGTTATTTAGACATAATTTGATAATAAAAATATTATTTTAATTATTTTACATTTTATACTTTTATATTTGACTGTAATTCATACATTTTTGATGCCTGAAAAGGAAATCAGAAACCCTTATTTTGTTATATGACCCAAGCTAAATTTGTATAAATTAATTTGTTGTGTGCATGAAGCACCCATAGTGAGTTTGTATGGTAATCGTCATATTCGTGAAACACCTAAAACAGACAATTAATCATCATAGCCCTAAAACAGGCAATTAATCATCATAATCACAATTATTTGTTTGAACTCTGCCAGAACACCTGTGAACTTGATGGTAAAAATGTAAATGTTGTTATCCAAGGCAATGATATTCATACATTTTGAGTGTGACTTAATATACTCTTTGGGGCCACTGTACTGCGTGTTGCCATTCAAACACAGACACATTGTGCCTCTTACTAATTTAAAACAGAAAACATCTGATTTCCTTGTGGTCAATCTGACATACCCTCCCTTTCCCTTTCAAAAATAACTGTTCTCTAATAATGCCACATTTCTGACCAAAATGTCAAAAACTAGGCAGGGCGTCATCTCTGGAACAGAAAGCATCCATCAAACAGACAGCTCTGCCACACAAGCTATTATCATTCATTCAACAGGGCTGCTGCCTTCTAGTGCAAAACATTAAAATAAAGAAATAGAATTATCCGATGTCACATAATTTGATCAGAAACTTTTTTTCATATTGTTTACTGTAAAAATTAGGCCTGACCCAAAGTAGTTGGGAAACTAAATTTAAGAAAGCTACAGTAAGAGGCTGTTAATTGGTTAGTTACCTAACCATATATCGTATACTGATCATTTATATTTAACAAGACAAGATGTAATTTGTTCTATGAAATTTTTTATTTTATTTAAATAATATTTATTTAAACCAATGTTGATGAACTAAGTCATCATGTGGCCTTGTTTTCTGTTTTACCATGTGATTTATGGTGGTTATCATTAGCCTACATTTTAAATTACTAATAATAAGAGTTTTGTAGTAACTTGTTATACTACTATTATACACTTTAATTAAATATACAGTAATGAAATGTAAAATATACAGACACAAATTTACATTTCATTATGCCATTGTATTTTTTCAGTTCTAGCAAACACAGATTCCAGTTTTTAAAAAGAATACTCCTGGTTTAAGTAAGCAATAAGGTACGAGAGGCTGTGCTGTATCGTGAATAAGTAACGGCTGAAGGCCGTTGTTAGGCACGATGCGAAGCGGAGTGCCTGCAACCCCTTCAGCCGTTACTTATTCACGATACAGCACTTGCCTCGAGTACCTTATTGCTTTTATAAAACGGTTACCACACAATATTAAAGAAAAAAAAATGTATTAGTGGAAATTTCATGAAGTTAAATCAATAAAAGCATTCCTTCCGCTAGAATAAAATAGTCCCTGACCGTGAACAACAACGTTCCAATATGTAATATGCATGAAAGCTCAAATAAAAACAACAAACCGTTGCGGAATGAGTCTGGAATGAGTTCTCGGTTCCCCTCTTTTCCTCTACGTCCAAAGTGTAACTGCACGTCAAACCAGACTTTGTTTACGAGTCCTTCAGGTGTGTTAGGATTAAGCGCATCGGACAGTTTTATGGTGCTGAAATCTTTAGTAGAAATCGGTGTGTGATGCTCCCGTTTTATCACGACCCTCTCTTCTCATTGTCTTTAGGACTCCAATGAAAACATTATTGGATGAGGTGAATTCGCTGTCTCTCATCAGACACCAGGACAAACTCAAAGGTGGATCATTCAGGAATCTGTTCAGACCCGCACGTAACGCTACATAGCTACTGATCCTATATTTTTCGCCTTTGGAGCTTCTGACAGTTCCGTAGAAGTCACGGAGAAGTGCGTTGAGTTCCGTCTTGGTGATTTGTTTAAAATCAATGATGCAACCCTTTTCACTACACCAGTCACCGAAGCATTTCACTGCCCATTGTGTTTGCTGCACGGTAATTTTTTCATTACGAGTCTTCTCGAATGTATCAATGTTACATTTCAGCACTTCAGCATGACGGCTCATATTTGTAGAAGTCTCTACAAATTGTTCCTCAAACCACTTATCCATCGTCATGCCACCTAGTAAATCGAAATTTACTTTAAACATTTTAGCCTTTTTAATTCTTACGTTTTTTTCTATGTTTATGTTGATACGTGTGGTTGCTAAGGGTGTTGCTAAGGGCGCAGTGATAAATAGAACCGTTGGGTGAAGCGGTCATAGCTGTGTTTTATCGTGAATAAAGCACAGCTATTGACCAATCAGAATCAAGGATTGGAACTAACCGTTTTATAATACAATGTAAGAAGAATCCACAGCATTTGTGCCATAATGTTTATTATCACAAAAATTACAAGGTTTATAGCACAATGATGTCAAAGTTGTAAAATTGGATAGATCTTTACACAGAAAGTTAATAAGTGATTTCATCACACTAAAATCATGTTACCACGCATATTATTTACATCTTGTGGCTTTATACTTTTGAAACAGTGAGTATTTTCAGGTTTAAGTTTTAGCCCCATTCACTTCCATTGCAAGAGCCTCAATGTAACCCTGATTTTTGCTTTTTTGAGTAGGAATGAGTTTAAATTATTTTTTTGTGGTAATCAACATTATGACACAAATGATTGTATTGAACCTGGAATATTAACTATACTTATACTTTTTTACAGAGTTGCATATATATATAGGCTATACCATTTATACATTGCAGTGAGTGCACTGAACATACACCATTTGTCAGCTAGACCTATTTTTCTAATTCCTCCCTATAGGCAAGAAGGTAAGAATATCAATGCACTTGATACAAATGGCCTACAAATCCCTTGAATATTGAATAAAATGTACAAGGGAAATGGAATTACACCAGCAGACCTGGGACTGACATCAGAGCAGACCAGAGGGTACCGGGGCCTGCTAAATATTAATTGCTCTTTTTTGTTTCATATTTTTAAAGCCTTATTTTGCATTTTAAAATACAAAGTGAAAGAATGGCCCAAGCATGTGTATTGGAGAAGAAAGTAGGGGTTTGAGGGCTAGGTCACTCAATTTGTAGAATGATTCTCTCGAAGCAATGCATGTGCAATGGCCCTGGGTCTAATGTTAATATATCACAGTCTACCAGCGGCTGGGGCACCACGTCTGTCTGGATGGCATAAAAAATAATATTTGGTAATGCTTCTCAAGCACAATACAAATTATTTCACAAATCCAGTACACTGGGCCTTAAACACGGCTCACAAGTCTCTCTGCCCAGACATGGGAGTGAAAGCTGTGCACTTGTGCTGTCGGTTCACGCTCCTTTGTGCATTCATTCCTTACTCTCTTCTCTTTCTGTATAATATATCAGATATCACTCTGTGTGTCTTTGTATCTCTGTTTAAATAAGTAAAAGTTAAGTGTGTACATTTTGCTCCACTAGTGGCACCAAACAGAATTGCAAAAATAATTTTCAATGAAAAGTGTGCATTGAAAATGAAAATAGTTTTTCTAAAACATTTCAATGTTTTTGAATCTGGTCTCAAGGAAACCAGGAGTAATCGCGTTCACATAACCAATGATAAGCGTGATTTAGAGGTTGCATTTTCCCTTTAAGATAAACTTTTTACTCCACTGACAGTTAGGTTTAGGGTTGGGGTTTGGAGAATTAATAAAATATACATTCATCTTGACTGTACACAGATAAATTATATTTGATATGTATCAAAAAAGAAATTATATCGATGATAAACTTTTGAGTAATTTTCTATATTTAGTAGAGCTAAATTAAACATGCGATCAATTTAAAAAGCTTAATGCTTTATTTTTTTCTTGATAGTTAATGCGTTAATCACAATTAATACAACATGAAAGGCGAAACCTTTGTAATGTGTCCGCCCCAAGCCATTAAACTGATGAACACTTCACAACACACACACCAGAGCCCTTCTATAAACTTGAGCTTACAAGTTTAGTAAAAATAGCATAACACAGCAGTCCCATAGATATTCTATGTACTGTTGTAACACACCAGTTGACCATTATGCTCTCAGCTATAGATCCATGGAGGTAGTTATCTCAGTAAATTGAAGAATCTCTGCACACATATACAACAGTGCTCCATGATAAAATGATGGAGAAATGACCTCTTAACTCTATTTGATGAACAAAGCAAGCCCAGGTGGGACTTTTTCAGCCTATGAAAGGTGCATTTTAATCACCACAGAAGCACATCAAGTCTTAAATATCACCAAACCGCAGAATGAGACGTTTTTGTTTGTTTCACGTGAAGATCAAGGTGGCCCATTGCAATGAATATGCAACATGTGGGGAAACTAGCTCTTCCAATTAGTCCAACTCCGACTTTTGGAAATGTTTGATGTTACTTAAATGTGCTATTTTAATGATTTCTATCTTTATACTGTGGAAAGCTTTGTTTGGAAAATGTTAATAAAGCATTATATTATATTGTTACATTATGTTTTGTTCCCTATCTGTCACTCACTCGACGTTGTGTCGATGAGTTGACACTAGGGGTCGCTACTGCAGAGCCCAGACATCTCTGATCTTGAGAAAAGGCCAATGGAAATTGGCATGTGGAATTTGCATGCCACTCCCCCGGACATACGGTATAAAAGGAGTGACGCTGAAACACACATCAGCTATCTTCTTCGGAGCCGAGCGAGCAAGTCACAGAGCTGAATTCCTCTGCCGCCTCCATTCATCTCTACACGCAGTTGGAGCTACGGCGCTTTCCAGTGGTTCTCCCCCTCGCACACTACGTTGTGCTGAGGACACACTCCTGGGTGCTTCAGCAGCAGAAAAAGTTCATGGAGTGAATAACTTCGTTTATATATATATTTATATATACCTACTCCTTACTGCAAGGACATGACCATGGCTAAGTTGCGGTCGCGGCTCGCCCTCGTAAGAGCGCAAGCCACCCCAGTGGCTCCCCGACTCGGTCCTGAGGCGGGGTCGGTTAGCACTGGGGGCAATATGGGGACCTCAGTGGGAGCCTCTTCGCCGGGTATTCCCCCACGGACGTCCCACTCCCCGTCACGCTGGTATGCTCCAACAGAGCACTTGGGCGAGGTTGCCAGTTAGTTTCACAGCGGACACGTGGTCTCGTTCGGAGCAACTGACGACGATGAGCTTTCGATCGCGGCATCGGAGAGCGAGTACGTCATGTCTGATGCCGAGGACTCGGCTGGACTCCCACGCTCGGGTGCGACGGCTCAGTCACAGGCTGAATACCGGGGAGCAGGTCCTCTTAGTGGCCTCTTATTGGCCCTCCCGGATTTGGTTCTCGGACCTCATGCTCCTCGTGACGCTCCCCCCCCCCCCCGGCGAATTCCCCTGAGGAAGGACCTTCTTTCTCAGGGACGGGGCACCATCTGGCACCCGCAACCAGACCTCTGGAATCTCCATGTCTGGCCCTTGGACGGGACGCGGAACACTTCGGTGGCCTACCAACCGCAGTGGTAGACATGATCACTCAGGCGAGTGCCCCCTCAACGAGGCGCCTTTATGGCCTGAAGTGGCGTCTGTTTGCTCAGTGGCGTTCTTCCCGAGGTGAAGACCCCCAGAGATACGCAGTTGGATCAGTGCTTTCCTTTCTGCAGGAAAAGTCCCCCTCCACCATGAAAGTGTATGTAGCCACCATATCGGCAGATCACGATGCAGTGGACGGTAAGTATTTAGGGAAGCACGATTTGATCATCAGGTTCCTGAGAGGCGCAAGGAGGTTAAACCCCCCAGGTCATGCCTCGTTCCCTGGTGGGACATCTCCGTGGTCCATTGGGGAGCTCCCTTCGAGCCACTTGAGTCAGCAGAGCGAAAGGCGCTCTCTCTGAAGACCGCCCTCCTGACGGCGTTCACCTCCATCAAGAGGGTGGGGGACTTGCAGGCGTTCTCTGTCAGCGAACTGTGACTAGATTTTGGTCCGGCTTACTCTCACGTCATCCTGAGACCCCGACCGGGCTACGTGCCCAAGGTTCCCACGACCCCTTTCAGGGATCAGGTGGTGAACCTGCAAGTGCTGCCCCAGGAGGAGGCAGACCCAGCCTTGGCGTTGCTGTGACCGGTGCATGCTCTTCGCATCTACTTGGATCGCACGCAGAGCTTTAGAAGCTCCAAACAGCTCTTTGTCTGCTTCGGTGGACAGCGGAAGGGAAGCGCTGTCTCCAAACAGAGGATCGCCCACTGGGTCGTCGATGCCATCACTATGGCATACCACGCACTGCATGTGCCGCCCCCTGCTGGTCTACGAGCATTCTGCAAAATGGTTTCCCTGCTAGTAAACCGCGTCTTCCTTGGGCAGAGGTCCCTCTGTCCTTGGTGGCCGTGTTTGTAGTAACTCCTCCCCCCTTGTGTAGGACCTACCATGACGCCGCTCCGCACAATATCCTTCCACTCCTTACCGGTAAGACTGTGTGTTGTGGGTGAGTAAAGGCCGAGGCCGGGTGTGGTCTCTGTTTTGTCCTCCTCTTTGGAGGGACACCCCTCAGCTTGGACCATATATCTGGCCCCCAGCCGAACGATTTCGTTCCTTTTTGGGGAGAACAATAGAGAGAAGGCCACGGCTGAGCCAGCCAGTCATTATAGTTCTGAGCAGGTAGCCGTTCCCCTAGGTGCAGGGGACCGCTTCATGCCTGCCAGTGTTTTGGGGGTAGTTATGCGACGGCTTGCTGCGCTGGGTACGAGGCACACAGAGGTCTGCCCCTGATGGAGGGAACGAGACTTTGTGTCCCTACTGCCACAACACTGAACCAACTGCCGAAATGTCCGGGTCTTCAGCTCGGCTCCTCAGTGCGATACCTGATGTGTGCTGCAGCGTCACTCCTTTTATACCTGTATATCCGGGGGAGTGGCATGCAAATTTCACACACCAATTTCCATTGGCCTTTTCTCAAGATCAGAGATGTCTGGGCTCCGCAGGTGCAACCCCTAGTGTCAACTCATCGACACAGCGTCTCGTACCCTCCATCAGGGATCGGAGGTTACATCAGTAACAGAGACGTTTTCTTTTCTAAGTTGAAAGTAATTGCATTTTGAAAGGAAAAGAAGTATATATTGTGTTAAATTTCAGGACTTTTAAAATCTCTGATTAATAGCAATTAACTCAAAACAAATTATGCAGTTAAAAGCGATTAAACATTTTAATCGACAGACAGCATTACTATTTAGCCTATGTTCTATATGTAGACAATCGGATCAGGTACATCTCACTAAAAATGCAAGCATTTAGGCAAAGTTATACACACAACTAGCTAGCAGTCTAGCAGCAAAATATAGCTCTGCTGTCATGGAAACCGGTAATGATGCTCGGTAGTCGCTAGCTAGCTAACCGGCTAATATGAAATCATTGTACTGAACAAGACAGCACTGTTAATGCAATACAGCTATCAACTGAACACAACAACAACTCCCAACATCAACTCCATTGCTGTTTATTTATGTTTTATTTAGTTAAAATATTTTCATTATTCATCGCGCAGTCACGGGAAAGAAAGTGTTTCTTCTTCTTGTGAAGTTTATTGCCAGTTGGCAATCCAGCTTATGGTGCATTATCGCCACTTGCTGAGCTGGAGTGTGGAGCATCAGAAAGTCTTTCAGTCAATATGTGCTTGGTCTTACTGATGCTCTTGTGTCTGAATGGGAGGAAATTCCTTCAGCCATGTTCCAACATCTAGAGGAAAGACTTCCCAGAAGAGAGTTATAGCAAAGTGAGGAAAAACTCCATTGGGAGTTTTTCACATTGGGAGCTCCACATCCTTTTGGCCATGTAGTTCCACCCCAAACTCACACTATTGGTTAAGATAGAGGCTGAGATTTCGGACCATGTGCCAGTGTTTATACTCTTCAGGAAGTCAACTTTCGATTGAATTACTTCAAAGTCGGCATATTATACTGAGACAAAAGTAAGTATTTTAGTATTAAAACAAATACATGCAAAATAAATAGAGACAGGCAGCAGTGTTACATATGTCAGATTGTGTGTAAATTTTGAGAGGCACTGCCTAGAGGTTGGTGCGCTTTCCTCAGCTTGTTGAGCCGTGGTGTGCACATCATTTCCCAATTCCATTTCCCCATAATTTCCTGTCCTCTCTTAGTGAGGAACAAAAAATAAAACTACCTCTTGATGCTCTAGACATCATCATCTCTCCCAACAGAAGACAGGGAGATTAATTTGCAGTGAGCCGTGTTGTATTTAGAATTTTAATCTTGCTGAGTCTTGAGACTCATTATGGAAATGCATATATGCAGGTCTGCACAATGCAACCGTGTCCCCAGTCTAAGAGATCACTGCTTCTCGAGAGTAGTCCATCACGATGGGTTGAAGAAAGAGAAATATTGAAAGGGGGAAAGAATAAAAGAGGCAGAGCAGCATGACGCTCTTTTCCTATCCGTGGATGACTACATGTATGCATCATTATGTCTCTGAGCTTTTAGAATTAAACTGCCTTCATCAAACACTCAGCGGGGTGGCCCTCTTCGCACTATTCACCCCAGCATGAGTGAGGCTTTAAGACTTCAAACATTTCAGTTGTTTCAGAACATAAACTTGCCTTGCTGTCTTTCAAACCTTTTGCCCCAGTGCCAGTCTGAGCAGTAATGAGTAGAGCCATCGTTTGAGAGCTGAAGGGAGAAGGGATCACACTGCTATTCAGCTCCAGCTGCTGTAGTCAGGATGGAGCTATCATGGGTCTGACTCAGATAACAATATTCCTGCTGCAGACATTACAAGACTATGAGGAATAGACACGGTGGAAGAGTGTGGGAGTCATACAGTTTAAGAGTAAAGAACTAGAAAAAACATATCCAAGGATGTAACCAAATGAAAAAAGGGGGAATATGTTAATGTTTTAGAATTGTTAATGAAAAAAACCTATTGATGGATCACTATTATAAATATTGAGATTTTTAGTGCCCTTAACATATTGGTATTGACACATTTTCATCTGCATCAGTCTATTTAAGCTGATATAAGAAGCTTTTAATATCAGGGCTATTTTATTAATTAACAGTGCTTCGTACTAATTAATCTTTTCTACAATAATCAATCTTATGATTTCACTTGAAGCATGTAAAATTGTATATTGTGGCTTTTAAAGTGTACCCTTTGTTAAAAGTAAAAAATTATGAAAACTAAATAAAACTAAGAGATAAGAAACTAGAAACATAACAGTCTAAAATGGTGCATAGTCTAAAACATAACAGTTAAAAATATTCATATTTATAGCTTTATAAACTATAATCACTGGCTTCCATTTTCTATAATACAATGGCAAAACAACAAACCCGATGCACTTTTGCTTCAAAAATGTTAAATTACAATAATTTATAAATCTTAATATGTATCCAGTCATAAAAACGCAATTAAAGGGTTAGTTCACCCAAAAATGAAAATCATCCCATAATTTACTCAACCTCAAGAAATCCTAGGTGTATATGACTTTGTTCTTTCAGCCAAACACAATCAGAGATATATTAAAAAATATTCTGGCTCTTCCAAGCTTTATAATGGGAGTGAATGGTACCTTAGATATTGAAGCCCAAAAAAGTAATCCATTCGGCTCCATTCAGCAACAGCAAAAAAGTGTTTGACACACTCATGTCCTCAAAAAAGGTGCCTATATTCTGGATTATACAGTATATTTACAGTACTGTGCAAAAGTTTTAGGCACTTGAGTAAATTTTGCATAGTGAGGATGTCTTCAAAAATAATAGAATAAAAAGCTTTACTTTATCACTTGTCATACAAAGGTCAGTAAACATAAAAAAAGCTAAATCAATATTTGATGTGACCACCTTTGCCTCTAAAACAGCACCAGTTCTCCTAGGTACACCTGGACACAGATTTCCTTGGTTGTTGGCAGACAGGATTTTCCAAGCTTCTTGGAGAATTCGTCACAGTTATTTTATCTATTTAGGCCGAACCAATTGCTTCTGTCTCTTTATGTAATCACAGACTGACACGATATTCAGTGGGGGGCTTTGTGGGGGCCATGACATCTGTTGCAGACTGCCCTGTTCTTCTATTCTAACCTTTTATATTTGCAAAAGTAATTTTTGGGAGTCTAACATTTATATTTCCTATTGACACACTAAAGCTGAAGATATAAATAATTATCTTAATAAAAAGTGCCTAAAACTTTTGCACAGTACAATATATTTTGTTTGTTTTCCCCTAAATCAAGAGTGAACTAAACTTATTTGCAGATGAAATGCAGATGATCTTGAAATATCAAAACATTGGCCAATTAGTTGACATTGTTGAAATATATATTTGGTCTATCTTTACATTTAAGCTGAAAACATGGTTCAACTGTATCACGATTGTGCACCTGAATCCACAAAATGCCAAAAACACAGAACAGTACCCATATGCAAACTGTATGCCCCACCCAGAGAGTAAACAAATAAAGGACAGCATGAGAACAACACAAAAGGTGAAGTCATCGTTAAAGCCTAAGAAAGTCCAGCTTAGGCTGACTCTGAGGAGAAATAAAGGCAAAACAAAGACTCTGCAACTCAAGCAGCCTAAAACTGCTTACTCCATCTTTTCTCATCTTCTCCCATAAGTCAAACCCAAAAAACGAGACACAAAATTTGGCTGTGATGATGAACGAGTAACTTGGCAGGAAAAAACAATATTCCTCACACACTATTCTCTGTTCTTCTTCCCACGCTCACAGAGGGCAGTGCAAACCATAACAGATATATTAAGGCTTAAAAACAGTCACCCCAAATACTGCCTTTCTCATCACCCATAGAGCACCAGAGAAGGAAAAAGAGGAAGGAAAAGACAAAAGAGGAAAAAGAAATATGAGGAAATTAATTTAAAAAAGCAGAAAGTTGCTGTTTCACCACTTTGCTCGAATTGTGCTCAATATGATCATTTTCCTGCTCCTCTGCTGCAGGGGAGAGTGAAGGTCAAATACTCATTATATTTTCGCAGGATCTGAACAGACACAGAGAGAGATAGAGAGACTCTTTATGATATTTCACCTGACATTAAGAACAATGCATTAAGGCACAAACATACGTAAGTACGTGAATGCAGACGCATTTTGCTACGCAAGCTCGATTTCATGCGTTGTTGCGTTGTGAAATGTTTCAGAGCGCAATTCATAACCTAACGCAAGTACGCGCTGTATTCTCAGCATTGCCACAAGGGGTGCTACAGTGGATTTTTTCTTTTTTTTAACAAGTTAGATTATACAAGCATATTTATCAATCACCTTTTTAGGAAATAGAAAAGCACACTCCTCAACTGTCACTCCACCACATCCGGTTTGGTGGCACCTACAAAATTATTTCGTCCCCTTGTGGTCCAAGGTTTGTAACCACCAGAGCAACGCAAGACCTCACGTAATTTATGTACAACGGGACCACACGTTGGCGAAGCCTCGCGTCTGCATTTGCGTACATACGATAAGTAGGCCTATGTTTGGGCCCTTAGAAGCAACAAATAAAGAAACAGAAACCAACAAATACATGTTTACATACATAGGATTTTTCTTTAATACAAATGATGATGAGGGTATTCTGAAAATTTTTTATTTTTTATTTTTTTTGGTAAAAATAATATTAAGTATTTCATTTATCTGTGTTCATGTCAATTATTAATAAGCCTCATGTTTTGTTAAGATTTAATCTCTTTTTAGGACCATGCAACACTCATGTAGGAAATAATAATAATGATAACAATCATAATAATAACAAGCTAATAATAATAATATATTATTATTATTATTAACCCTTCCCCAAAGTTGCTCTGACCTAATCAAATCCCAGTAGCCATACATTATTAAACTTAAATATTACCATTAGTATTGGAATATTAGAACTGCAGAATGGCTTCTAAGTTAATACATTTTCAAATAAAACATTAATTTATTCAAAATATTAAATAAACGAATAATAAAATATGCAAACAATCAATCAACATACACATAAGACATGTGTATGAAATGCATAGCTTTATTTTAACTATTTGAATTCAACGTACCCTTAAAAATATGAAAAAGATTGACTTATCATGTTTACGGGCACGCGCAAGCGTCACACGGGCACTGGCACTCAGCTGCCTTTACAAAAGAACTGACACACGCACGGATACACCAAAATAATAAGCCTCCCATACCTGTTGTGTAAAATACGACACTATTAAAAAAAAAAAACCTTTATATTCTTTGTATGCATCACGTACATACATACCATCTAGGGTCATATATTTTAAACATCATTTAACTGCGGTGATACAGATTCAAGGGTTGCACACTTCGGGTCTTTTATAAGATATACATATCGCAGGATGCAAAGAAAGGTAGTTTTATGAATGTATCAGTACCTCCTTTTTCTTTTGACCTCCCCCGGACTGGATACATAGCAGGAAAATCACCAGAATGGATGCAAACGGCAGGTTGAATGGGAATCCCTTGACTACAGCCGCCATGATGGGAGATGCTGTAATTGCATCAGTGTTGCTGCGGGATTTGATTGGCTACAATAACCTCCAATCAGAAGCCACTTGATCTGTTTGTGGGATTTGTAGTTTTAATTTTCTGTATCTATATTTCTATGTAGAAAAACCATTAAAAAAAAATCTGTATGGATACTTTAAGAATAAGTTTACAAGCCTCATAATTAAGAAAGTATGGATGTTTTTCTTATATTGCAGATATGCATTATTATGTCACAGCCTTTGCGGTCAGAGAAGATGCACGTATTTAGATATAGCCTTGCTGTACCTCCAGTTCCTGCCAATGGGTGGCAAACCCGAAAAGTGTTTGCTGATAAAACATGATATTGGACATCGAGAATGCATGACTTGGCAAAAATGAGGAATTACGGCAGTTGAAACTATTAAACAATGTTTCTTAGAGTTAAATAAATTGCTCTTTATAAAATTACACAGTGTAAAAATGATGTAATGAAATATATTATTAAAAATAATAATAATTAATATTTGTATTAATATTGCTATTACTAATATTATTATACACCTATATGAAGCCAAAACATTTATTCACTCAAAACAGTGGAGAACTTAAGTATTTATATTCATCTCTTGCAGCAAACCCTACAAATATCTTGATCTTTGTACAGCGGTATATCAAAGTCATTGTATATTGGTTTGTTGTAATTTATCTCCTGCATAATGTAAGATGAAAGAAAATGAAGTGTCTCCTTTAAAATCATTGTGAAGATCAAATAATTACATTGTAATCAATGCTGCATTAACATGTCTGTAATGTATTGCATTTTGACATTTAGTTTCCTGGACTTCTTTGCTGCCTAGTGCTACATCTTTAAGTTGTTTTACTATAGCAGCTGAGAGGTCAGTAGGGTAATAGAAGGCATTAAAGAAGGGAGCAAAGCTATTTACAGCCTCATGACTGCATTTGATTGTGAGAGAAATTATGTTCCTTATACACAAAATGCCCAGAGGTTAAATGGCACTGTATAACTTCTGCTCTGGTCGTCTCGCATACTCTGATTGTTTGTGCATTTATAAATGTGAACAGGTCATAAAATGCATGTGCATGAATATATTAAGAAAACAGATGCATGTCAATTGCAATTAAATGTCTAAACAAAACAGGGCATTATTATTTCCTGTCTTTAAAAGACTCTGAAAAAATAGCTATATGATAACACAAAAACATGTTCTATAATTGCACAAATAACACATCAGTCATTTAAAGTTATTCTGTCATAATTTTTATCAAGCTAAGTACTATCAGTTTAGTTGGTCTGTTCCTTGTCCCCCTAAGGATCTGACTGACTCATACCTCGATTGCAAATGATGTCCTTCATTTGGCCAGCATGCATCTGTATGCAGGATGAATATAAGGTCTGACAGTGATAAACATAGATGTCATTCACTGAACAAATACATGTGGCAAATGCCTGTACAGCTTGTTGAAGCTGTTGTTTTATTCTGATCTATTATTAAAAAGGTTGATGTAGAACAACATCCACTGGTTGGACAGTAAAAATATGAAATGCACAGTTGTTACCTTAAAAAGGCATTTCAACCTCACCCTTTCAATTGATTGGTAACACTTTAAAATAAGGTTCCATTTGTTAACATTAGCTAACAACATTAGTTAAAATGAACTAACAATGAACATTTTTAAGCATTTACCTTAGTTCATGATAATTTCAATATATACTGTAGTAATACATTTTTTAAATCAAAAGTTGCATTTTGAACTAGCATGAACTAACAATGAACAATAGTATTTTATTAACTAACATTAATTAATATTATTATGTCAAGTAAAAAATATATTGTTAATTGTTAGTTCATGAGACCTAATGCATTAAATATAAGCGCAGCGGTAAGATAGCTGCTGTAAACAGCATTGCACCATTAGTTGGGTAATTTCCACTCAATCACATGTAAGCCATTGCTTTACAAGTCTGTTCACAATCTATCACATTGCTGTTTCAGTGTGCTATCATGGCAATCTCCACCACCCCACCACCACCAGTTGAGTCCCGTCCTGCATGAGGGTAGGCTCCTCGCCCCCGCCTCCTATCTCCGGCAGGATATGACGGTTCAGAGTACGACTTCTTCAGACTCCCAGACAGGGCCTACGGCAAAGAGAGACATTACTTTTCTGTTTTATGTTCATCAAATAAACGTAATCTTAAATTTCACTCAGGTCTGCAAGTTTTCCTGGTAGAACTATTGTTAACAAATGGAACCTTATCGTAAACTGTTACCAATGACTTTTGTTGGTGTGTGTGTGACCTAATGTATTCAAATTGATTTGATCATAAAATAAAATTTTGACTTGAATAAAATAACTTAATTAAGATTTTACCACATGAAACATATGTTTTAGGTTACCTGACCAAACATTTTGACCATGTGCAGATTATGTGGTCTGACAGGGAATAAATGTCTAAGTGGAGAGTGTTAATACAAACAGTGTTAAGAGGTATTATTGACAATGTTCAGTCAATATAACAGAAACAAAATTGGCCAGGAGTTTTTAATCTTGCTGCACTGTATAAAAAAAAAAAATAGGTAACCTGAAACTAAATTACCACAACATAAATAAATACAAATAAATAAATACATTTCGACTCGTCCCTCCTTTTCTTTTAAACTAAAAGCAAAAATGGAGGTAAAGGCACATACAATGGAAGTGAACAGGGAAATTTTTTGGAGGGTTTAAAAGGCAGAAATATGAATCTTATAATTAAAACCACTTACATTAATTATTGAATTAAATTGGCACAGTTCACTTTCATTGTTCCGTGCCACGCTGTAACCCAGATTGAATTTTTTTTTTTTAAGAAAAGTAGGGACAAGTCAAAATAAATATTTGTAGTAATCACAATTCTGTTTTATAAATAAACAAAAAAAATAGTTCTGTTTTCGTAACCTAATGTAGCCTATTTAGGTTGATTTGTTAATGTAAATTATATTTCGACTTGATTGAATCAAACCAATTAATTTAGATGTAACCACATAAAGCTAATGTATTTTGTTTTTTTTTGGGGGTACATTTTTTCAGTGTAAGTTTGAACATAAGGTTATATAAGTTAATATCTGTTCACTGAATACACAGACACAGGAAGTGAGACAGACATGTATGGCAGAACAAGAGCATTTTAGCTGATCCTCATCCAGGATCATTATCCCTCATCCAGGAATAACAGGCCAGAATTTGCAAAACAGAAGATGATGTACGATTCCCATTTATCTAGGACACAACACTTAAATCTACACCTTCGTGTGTGTGTGTGTGTGTGTGTGTGTGTGTGTGTGTGTGTGTGTGTGTGTGTGTGTGTGTGTGTGTGTGTGTGCGTATCTTTCTCAGACACATGCACGGATGCGCGAACACACACGATCGCTGTTGAAATGTTCCACTTGAAACCTGTCGCGCCACCTCACTTTACGGCGGGCTGTTCATTTGGGTCGTAGACTGTGAGTTGACGTCACTGAAGCGGGAGCTGGCACACCATAGGCCTACTCAGCTGAGGTCAGGTGCGCATCCATGCCAAGGAATGATTAATTGCGAAGTTGCACAATGAAAAAAAGATCCACAATGCAAGCCCTGCATTTGGAACAATTATTTCACTACGTAGGTTATTTTTAAAGTATCTTTGCAATTTTGTTCTATGATTTAGAGCGAGTCTTCCTCGTTTTTCATTTTTAACCATGTGTGGTTAAACTGCATTGACATTTACACTTGTAAATGCATTTGAAATCGTGTAAAAGAACAAGTCAATAGCATGCACTTAAGATGCAACACACAGGCATGCGAATTAAAACTTAAATAGCATTGCGGATCAGCTCAGCTGGCAAGATGCTGAGACCCCCCCCCCCTCCCCCCTTCATATCTTCAGGCAGAAGACTAAAGAGACTGTACAGTCACCTTGTCACCTTGTTGTGAAGGAGCGTGAAAAAGCAGAACCGGATAGTCATCGCACTCCGCCAAGAGAAGAAAAATCCAACCGTTTCCCTCACAATTCACGCTACACTCGAGGAAGATCTCCCCCTTTTCTTCCCCTCCCTCCACAGACTCTCACTGCCAGACACAGACTCCGTATTCAGTGCAACGGGACTCGGCTGAAGGAGCGCGTTTGGAAACGGGAGGTTCCTGGATGTCACCAAGTAGAGAAATAGCGGAGTGCGTATACGTCTAATCAGTTAATCAATCAATAATCAATCAGTCAACCTGATAACAGCAGGGAGCTGACATACTCCTTCTCATCCACCTGCGCGAATCGAACCGAATTTAAGGGAACTGAACCATCAGGCTCACTGCAAATGTGTCAGTCGCACATTCAATGCTCTCAATGACAGCATGGTCTCTGACTGACGGAAACACTTTTGCCTTTTGGAGAGGGATAGGTACGGCGACAACAAGCGAATCTGTTTATCTCATGTCACTGCTGTTGGGACACTCTGAGTGAATTGTTGTCCCTGTGTGTTACGCCGGCAGTCGTGATCTGCGGGAATGAGACTGAGGAAATCCGCCGCGGCTCGGAGAACTGGGCTGGCTCTCGCTCGGGAACTACAAGGCTAAAGATACAACTTTTGTTTTAAGACTTTATCTTTCCATATGGACCGATCGGAATCGCTGGACATTGAGGCGCTGAAGGTGAGTTGCTGATTTGACGTGTTGTCAGGGTTTAATAGTTTTCGTATCCAGTGTGTGTATGTGTGTGTGTGTTAGGGGCTCGATGCTTGTTATACAGTGCGGTGGTGGTGGGATGCTGGATTTTGTGCGTGGGGTGCATTTCAATAACCCACGTTCAAGTTGCGGCCATCGGCTATTAAAGGCACAGCTGCCGATATCTGTGGATTGTCCTGAAACATAATGATCATCTGATGTCAAAACATAAGTATTTCTCATATATGATTTTTTTTTTGGTTGCAAATCAAATATGCACTATGAATACCTGCAACAACAAAAACGAGTCTTCCCCGTTCAACCCCTCCCTCTAGTAGCATTACCCTTGCGTATACGTGCATCTATAAAATTCTTCTACCATATGCAATGGGATTTTTTAAATCTTTCAGTTCGATGTAAGATAACTTTTTAACTTTCGGGCATTCATTTCTCAATTATCTATATCTCTTACCTATATACATATATAAGTAAAGATATATAGATATAAATGCGAGTCCCGTATTTGCAACCTATTGATTCTGTTTCAGCACCACTGGCAGTGGACAGCTCCAGAGTTCAACTGGAGAAGAAGAGCTGGAAGAGAATTTGTATGGCCGGGTTCGGTTGTGATTGTGCTCTCTCGCTCTCTCTCTCTCTCTCTCTCTCTCTCTCTCTCTCTCTCTCTCTCTCTCTCTCTCTCTCCAAACAACCACAAAAACAACAAGTGAACACATCTTCTGAACACATATGCCAACAGTATTACAAAAAGGTTTCTTTGATTGCCATCTGTTGTCAAGAGATCTGCTTAGCTCCCTACACTCTCAGAAAAAAAAGGGTAGGCTACCGTTTAATGTACAAAGCTGCCACTGGGGTGGTGGCACCTTTGTTTTGCATACATATTTGTACCAATAAGGAGACAAAAGGGTACATAGTTTTGTTCCCAGAGGAATAAAACCTATATGTACCTTTACAGATACACAATAGGTCATTAGGGTAACTAGAGGTTCAAAAAATAATAAACCCCCTACCAAATACAATACTAAAACAAATGCCTATACACTCTCAGAAAAAAGGGTACCATTTAAGGTACAAGGGCCCTTAGGGTAACACTGGGGGTATTGTACCCCCGTTGAATGTAACACCCCAGTGTTACCCTAAGGGCCCTTGTACCTTAAATGGTACCCTTTTTTCTGAGAGTGTATAGGCATTTGTTTTAGTATTGTATTTGGTCGAGGGTTTATTATTTGAAAGGATCAATGCTTAACCTGGCAAGTGTCTTTATTTTTCTTATTATTACTTATGCCCAAAAGCACTGAATGACACCAACAATTATGTATTCTGGGCTCTAAAATACACTATAAAACATGTTAGACACCAAGACACCAAATAACCCTACATCCTGTATTCAATCCTACATAGAAATGCATATAACTAGGAAAACTCTAGATAGGAAAACCAAATGCAATTGACAGCTGACCAGTTTATAGAATATCAAATATCAAATACAAAACAGAGCAACTAATATCTGGTTTCTCTCTCTGTGTCTGGTTCAGTAGCTGTCAAATCATCAGGGTGATTGAAAAATGATTATTTAATGATCTTCACCAATAGAGAAGGCAAGACCACGTGTTTCCCAATCTAGAGCCTACAAGAATTACATAAATGTTTCTGTTATATTTGAATTGTGTAAAAAGTGACACATGCTGACTTTTTTATTTTTTATTAACGGACCTTTTGTATTTGCAACACAGGAGGGAGTACCGAACCCTTCTTTTTTAAACTGTATGGGAATGATACAGTTGCAGCATCACAGAATCAGAATCAGAATCCAGGAACATGGAATCTATGGTATTATCATTTGTAATTTGCAACAAATCTATCAAGAGCTCATTAAAAACAGTGACTCTTTTGTAAAGAAAGTCACACTTACAGTGCTCATATTACTGTGTGATTAAATAAGTAAGTAGGGTATTTCTAATGAACAACGTGTACTTAATATGTAATTGCTTTGTCAGGCTGTTTGTAATTGCATGTTCTTCTTGTTATAACTATTCTAATTAATTTTCATAACATGGAATTTTATGGAATATAACACTATAAAGTGTTAACAGCAATACTTTTTTGTTAGACAACAGGGTGAGAATCGATTTAGAGATAGAGGAGTAATTTTTAACAGTGATGATGAGGCAAACAGTGCTCTGCCTTAACAGGGTATTTTCAGTGATATATTTAATTAAACTGGCATCTCTGGATCACCTCTTATCTGGAGGCATATGTGTCCTTTGCGAATCAGAGGCTGAAATGCCTTTCTTAATCTTTTGGAGTGTCATTTCAATTTACTTCCAATCCTTTACCATCTCCCTTAAAGTTCTTATGGAGGGACCGTAAAAATGCTTGGGTGGGATAACAAACTTTGATGAGAGATTTAAAACTAAAGAAAGAAATACATTAATAATGCTTTTCAGAGTATGGAAATTTTTATTTCACTGGTTATATGTAAACTCATTGCAGTTCTGTATGAACATGAAAACACAACCCTAAGAAAGATGTTTAATATTTCATGAACTTCCTACAAATAAAAGCTGAAATATAAACCAGAAAACTTTAATAAGTTGATTAGAACATTCTTGCCAGTGTGTCCTGACTGCACTTGCCCCTCCTTTTCTTTAAAAAAGCAAAAATCCGGGTTACAGTGAGGCACTTACAATGGAAGTCAATGGGGCCAATTTGTAAACGTTAAAATACTCATGTTGTCAAAAGTATATCCTCAAGATGCAAACAATATGTGTTAACATGATATTAGTGTGATCATATCACTTACTAACCATTTCTGTGTAAAGTTATAGCCAATTTTAATTTCAATGTAATGTCAACAAACCCTAAAACCATCAAATGACTGTAAAAATTATTAATTAAACAACTTTACATCTCAAATAATATATGAGTTTGAACAAAAGGATGAATGTAAGTGCTGGGCAATTCCACGTATATGTCAACCATACTATGGAAAAATTATGATTTCATCATGCAGCCTTGATGGGTACTGTAACATAATATAACATGTTTTAGAGGTCTAAGTCTGCAGATCTCAAAGCATTTGGGATGATTTTCCCTCATAATGTAATTGCCGCTTTCACAAACCTTCACATCCGTAACGAAGATATGTCACGTCCTTAATGCCTGTTTTCCCCATTTATGTGAAAACAACAACAAATAAAAACTAAATACTTATTGTTCTTAGAAGTGCCAACCCTTCTTCATTCGATGGATATTATTATTTCTGGATTGTGCATTTCAATTAACAGAGTTTTTCCAAAAACTTCCCAATCTAAAACTGAAAAAAAAAAAAATATTGTGTATACTGAAACTTTTCTAAAATATGGACTTTATCTGCTGGGGTCTATGATTATAAATATATATATTTTTTATATGATGGTCAAAATAATTTTTATATGATGGTCAAAATAATTTTTTATGGTAATCAACATTATGCCACAAACACTGTTGATTGAACTTAACTTGTACTGAACCCTGATGTTCCTTTAACTTGTATTGAACATACAAGTCTTAAAAGAGAGGTATTTTTGTGAATGATACTAATGCCTTTCAAGTGATGTTTTAGTAAACTTACTTTCATATTGCAATGAATACATTTACCATATTTACCTCAATAACTGTCCATGTTCTAATCTGGAAATGAGGAATGGACAGTTTGCTTTGGTCTTGGTCAATGTCAGCACTCAGTACTCACACTGATCCTAAACCGCCAGTAAAAAGCTGCTGCGAGCATCGGAACCACTCAATAACACTTATAGCATCACAAATAGTCGTAATCCATCTTCTCATGAGTTTGCTGCATTGGTTTGAGTGTGAGTGGCAGATGAAGGCCCCAATGGTGTTCTGATCCCCTCACTAGACTCATTGTTCGAGTATTGGGGTCCTCGCCAATCTTTCCTTCCCATCACCCTCCATTCTCCCCCCATCCCTCCCAACTCCATCCATTTTACACTTAATTAACTCTGCCAGTGGAAAAGGGCAGTCCGATTACAACAAAATTCTCAGCAACAGCAGTATCAAATGATTAATTCATATATATATATATATATATATATATATATATATATATATATATATATATATATATATATATATATATATATATATATATATAATTATTATGAAGGAGGAGAGGAATGAAAGATGTGGTAAATATTTCCTCCAGATAGCTTCAGCATCTAACAGAGGAGGAGGCACTTCGTTGTGTGGAGGAGTATCGAACAGGTGATCACTAAAGGTTAACATCACTAAAGAAGAAAACGTAGCACAGATGATTAACTGGTCGACTGGTTCATCATTTCTCTTTTGATGGAGGGGGCATGGTATGGACATTACACCAGTTCAAATCTATTGTTTCGATTTAATTTCGATTTAACATGTTTCCTCTCATATTACAAAGAAGAAAATGAACTCTGCTTTAATTGCAGTTTAATTTACACCATAAATCACTGCTTTTAATCTATTACTGCACACATTATAATTATAATTGCGATCTACCAGAAAAGTTCTGTTAATTGCTAGCTATGTTTTACTAATGGGTGGCCATGGTAACCAAACCACTCACACTTGGTCAGGTGGACTGAATGAGAAAGCCATTTTTGCAACAAAAACAAAAAAAATCATCCATCATACTAATCCTGACATATTCCCAAGACATGACCACATATAATTCTTTTTGACAGCAATCGGTTCTGGGGTAGAGTATATATTGTCCAAGTTTTTCAATTGCAGACAACTTTCTGTCACAGCTGATCGGATGGGTGTACAGATTGACCCCATCCACAATACACTCTAATTACCTGAGGGTAGTGATTTGTCCTCTCTCTGGTCAGAAAGCTTTTGTCATCAGGGTCAATAGAATGACAAGGCAGCCCAGCCCATATCTCCACCCCTAGAGAAAAGATGAGACAAGAGGAGACAAGACGAGATGAGAGAAAATGAGATGAGTGGTAAGGGACAGCTTTGTTGCAATGATCTCCCACTGTGAGGCTACAGCTGGGCAATGACAAGATAATAGCAGCTTGGAATGGCCACATAAAGGGCTGGGAAGTAAGAGAGGGAGAAAGACAGAATGAGAGAAATGCCCACTCTAGGTTCGAGGCTGATGGGCCACATCATGAGTCAAATGAAGTGAGTGGCAATGTGAGATGGGCTGGATGCCTGCCGTAAAACCAGCAGCATTACAGAGCACAAATGACAGAGAAAACCAGAGGCCAATCTCTTCATTCCTTTCTTCGATCTATGAAAGGTTCTCATTCCAAAGGCATCAAATACTGCCACTTGGGCAGGAACCCACCGCATCACTATGTTGATGCCAGTTGTGCCCCTTAACATTTTTATAGAAACATGGCAGTTAACCCCATTGATTTCAAGCAAAGGGCATCTAAATTTGATCATATAATGTAATAAATGTCTCTACTGAAATTTAAGCAGACTTTTTAGTAAAATTATCATTAGTCTAACACTGTAAAAAGTAGTAACCTGCAATTCTTACCTCAAGGAACTATTTCTACTTGATGTAAACCTAGTTACCTAATGTATTCATACTGATTCAGTTTTGTTGAGTAATATTTTTAAATAATATTTATGTGGCACAGTTTTAGTTTTTTTTCAGAGTAGATCCCCCCCCCCCAAAAAAGCTGTATTGTATGTTAAGCACTTTTCTACACATTTAATCAGCTGCTCTTGTATCTGTAAAAGCAGGAATGATGTGGGGGTGTAATTTTCAATTTTAACTCAAGCTTTATTAGCTTGAAGTGGTTAATGTTAATGTTGTTAATATAATCTGCTGTTCTCTGCAGAAATTCTGTAGAAATAAAAAGAATGATATCCAAAGATATCACCAGTCCTACTTTGTCAGAAACAGGAACAGATCATTAAATGCACAAAATTAAATGCATAATCAATATACAAAACAGCTTTCTTCAGAAATAAAATTACATGCTCAAAACACATTTTAGTCAATAAAATTATCAAAAATGTTGTGAGACATTATTTTCATGATAGTAAACATTCTCCATTCACGTCAGTGTATTAACTTAAAAGGTTTCTCATTGAAAGTAATGGGTTACTGGAATCAGACTGTGAATGCGGAAACAGGAGGTAAAAATTTCTGCTGCTAACATTTCTATGCTTGTCGAAATTCGAACCACTGCTCCCAGTGGCTGAAAGAAGAAGTGTCATTTAGGTGTTATGTCCAAAGGATGGTGCCAAAAGTGAGTTGTATTTTTAGGTGTAACTGATGTAAAACAGTCAACAGAAATCCATATTTTATTAACTCTACTTCCTAACCCAAACCCCTACCCCTAAACCTAACTGTCAGTGGAGTAAAAAAAGTATTTTATAAAATAAAAATGCAACCTCTGAATTGTGCTCACTATTGTTTATTTGTTTATATTATGAATGAGATTACTTCCTGGTTTCCACAGCACCAGAACCCGCACCTCAGAGATTGCTCACGCAATGCGCTATTAGTATTGCAACAACGTTTAAACATGTTTGAATAGATGGAAAAATGCCCCATGACTCACTCCTCTTTCTCTCTGGTTTCTTGACTCTACGTCTGCCTTGACCCCTCTGGAGAGCGCCCACCAGTAGCACAGGTCTCTGGTCATTTCTATTTCAAATAATTAACTAAGGGAATGACAAAGATACAAATCAAAATGCAGGGTGCCAATTGGCTTGCATATACAGAGAGCAAATTCACTCTCTTTAGGTTTCCTCTGCCTAAGCTTCATTTCTCACACCAGTTGTACATACTTGTATTTGCAAATATAGCTCATTTGAGTCCTTATAGCAGCACTAACCCACGCTCAATGGGCCTCTCAGCACAGTTCATACCTTGAAAAGAAAAGATGGAATACATATAGCTTGTCCCAGAACCTGCAGTATATCCTTTTGTCCTCTAGATTGATGAGGGAATGTGTATTCCTAGATAACATGGCAAATATTTACAGAGAATTGTAGAACTGAAGAAATGGTTCAGCACCTGAGTAGTGTCCTAAGAGGTATATCATAACTGGTGAAAGCTATCTGTTAGCTCTTTTATCTCAGTGGCAGATGCTGATTGTAAATGCAAGACTGCAGGCAGATTACATATAATTCTTCTACAAAAAATAAATTGAGCCTCCCTCTGTGGGCATTAACAAACAGATCTTGTAGATCTTTATTGTCAAGGAGCAAGAGGAGAGGGAACTGAGTGAAAACCTGAGATTTAGCTCTGTAGTTGTACAACAGGAGTTAATGCTCCGATGCAATTATCTCATCGAGGCCACTAGCACGCTGAGCGTGCCAAATTCACTCACTATTACACACAATCATTACACACTGACTGTTGTGGCATTCATCTGCTGTAAATTCACACATGGTTCCTCAGAGAGCTGAGAGGTGTTTACATTACCGTAACTCTGCCATGACTCTTCATTACCATTACTCTTTCATTTCCTTGTTAAAACTGCAGTGCCATGTCGACAGAGCACAAATGGTTGTGGGATGACAAACAAATTTGGGCTATGTGTTGTGAGTTTGTCAGTCATTATTAAACCCTTGGCATAATGTCAGGCTGTTTAGATGGGAAATGTGTTATAATTTAAGGAAAATTGTTAATTTATTAGCTTGTTTGAGCAGTTTGCATCCGATTTTGAAATAAAGCAATAAGCCATGAGAGGATGTATGTTACAGTAATTTTACCAATGCTCTTGTGCCTAAAGCCCCTTGTCCCATGTTAAATCACTACCATGCTAAATGCTTTATGGGGAAAAAGCAATGTTAAATAATAATACATATATTATTAATCATTTTTATAATGAAAAATATTTCTGCCAAGTCATATTCTTACTTTAGGCTGTGGTTTCCAAGCAATGTAGCAGCTTGGGGAATGAATATAGAATATGCAGTCATACGTTTCCTTTTATAGTCATTTTACAGTGCCAATTTAGAGTCAGAATCATTGTGTTATTATAGCCCATTTGGTATTCAGGA
This sequence comes from Xyrauchen texanus, assembly GCF_025860055.1. Taxonomy (NCBI): domain Eukaryota; kingdom Metazoa; phylum Chordata; class Actinopteri; order Cypriniformes; family Catostomidae; genus Xyrauchen; species Xyrauchen texanus. The sequence goes on from NC_068280.1 coordinate 38,748,227, forward strand.
CATAAATAGTCTTTATTTATTATTTTCTTGTGAATGGCTTATTTGGGAGGGTAATAACTTCATCAATGACCTTGATGAATGTATAAATGTTCTCTGGAGTAGTATGCAATCATGCAAGGCAAACCTGTGAGGAGATTATTTTATAGATTTATTTAGCACAACTCCCATGGTGCAATTGTTACCAACCTGTGGATGTGGCAAACTAAAATTATGTTTTGCTCTGTTGGAGTCAGTGTTCATCCACTATAATGTTGTTTGAGTCTGGTTTTCTCACATAGCTTTAGCAGACAGTAACCATGGTAATAGCAAAGAGAGCAAGTCATGATTACGCTTAAGCATCTGGAGGAGAAAGTAATTAAACACTGTATGTTAGATATGTATTGTTTCTTTTTTTTCTTGTCTGTGTTTTGGTTGTCTTTAACTTTAAAAGTTATAACTTTAATTGTCTGCCAAGAGATTCCTTGTCCTTTGGTGTTTATCAAACAACCTTTTTCTCTGCGCTGTATTTCTATCTCTAGGCTTAAAAGAAACTTTGTTGTTATGGGCCACCTTCTTGTCCCAGGTACGGCTTGCATGCAGGGGTTTTTTTTGTACTGCATTTGTTGTGGTCCTATCTGATATTTGGGGGCTTCAGATGTTCTGTTTTTTGGATGTGTTTTTCTAAGGGCCTTTGATGTATCTGTTTGATCTCTTTGGTGAGGCAGTCCGCCTCTGCTTTTCTTCCACAACTAATGTCCAGCTTAAGATTATTTTATCCGCCTTGAAAAGCCTCCATTTGATGTTCAAAATTTGAATTATGTTTCTGAAAAATCAAAACAAAAACAAACAAGCAAGCAAAAACACCCCAAGAACAATGACAACAACAAAGAGATAGTGCGCATCTCCTGCAGAGCTGAGACCAGCCACAAAGAGAATGCCATTTTGAAAATAAAACAGCTAAAAGCGCAAAGACATTCAGATAGGAGTGCTTCTCAGACAGAGAATCCTGTAGGCAGTTCTGCAAGACGAATGAAGGATAAAACCAGAAACTACTTCAGACAGTTCAGTTGTTTAGTTAGGTCAAAATACTTTTTATTATGTCCTTTTTTTATTTACTTTAAACAGGTTTTGGGTGTTACTTTTTTATTGTTCTGGTTGACATTAACAAATATCTGGTGCAGAATCCCATTATAAATAGTTTTTGATGAGGGAGTGAAAAATTATATAATAATATACAGTATATAATTCAGTGGTTATGAATACAAAACCTAGTAAATAGAATCTAGTAAATAACACTCCCACAAATATTGCTTGCTTTAGAATAGTTTAGTTGCTAAGAGAAAAGTCAGGTTTTGAAGAATTTCAGGGTTTAACCTGAAGTGACTTAGTGTAATTAATTGAAGTGTCTGCTTGTGGGACATCTTTACTATTCACGCAAGTTTGAATTTGAAATATAGAAAATCGTTGTCTTTCAAACAAAGAGCCATTCTTGTTCTTTGTCAAGTCATGATTTTTGTTGCGTAATAGATTTTTGACAGGTTTCTCTGATTGGCCTTCCAAATAATACACTTTTTTTTCCCATCTGATTTGGCATTGATTTCTACAGTGCATGAAAGGTTCCAAAACAAAGCCCTTGTGTCTGATGCTTTTGTCATAAAGTCCAGACAGAGCAGAGCAGTAAAGATAACATCAAGGAGCAAAGAACAATGGATTCAACACAACACAAAACACAGATTCATACCTATTGGAATTCCAGCACACTTGCTTGAAGTGCCGGATTAACCATATGGACAAATCTGGCAAGTTAACCACACAATGCAGTGCTTTCATTTTTAATTCAATGGTTGTTAAAGGTTTTCCAAAATTATTATGGTGGAAAATATATCCTGATATAGATGATGTTGTCACTTGGTACCTGTGTTACTTTTCTCAGTGCTTGTCAGGATGGCCAATCACAGATGTTTATGGCTACTGAATGGGGATTTTTAAATTTTATAATAATAATAATAATTTTATAGATACTGAATTTCCATTAACAGAAAAAAAAAAAAAAACTTTCTAGTTTTTCTCATTTTTTTTTTCTTTCTTTTCAATGAGACATAAAACAACCTGAGATTTGAATGCGGATCACTGGAGGAAAAATTTTCAGAACCGTTAAGCGCCCCCTTGAGGAAGAAAACAATAATTTGTGTCTCATAGGAAACTGTAAATGACAACATTAGCAATTTCTGTCTATTCCTCACAAAGCTATTTTATGACCTTAGAAAACAAGGAATATAGCACCAGAGACTGGAGTATTTGGTACCTGGAAATTGACAGTACCAATTATTCACTTTTGTTGGAAAAAATCAGCTTGGACTTTTTTATGGCTACTTTTTTGTTCCATGGAAGAAGAAAAACATTAATTAAGAACGACTTGGCATGAGGGTGAGAAGTGCATTTTGTTCCTATCTCCTTCTGGAACATATGTTTATACTTTTGTAACTGGGTTCAGTTTTTCTATAATTGATCTATCAGAGTAGGGTAGGATAATGGATGCATGCACTCTCAAGCTAATTATTTTTCCATTTGTGTCTCTTTTAAAGCGTAATGTTCAGATATTGTACTGAAAAGCTATCGTGGCTCTGCACAATTTGTTCATTAACATTTTTGAAGTCGGCCTTAGAATCTGATTGTTAAGCCCAGTAGTTGATTTGCAAATTTTTTTAAGGATGTGAAACATTAGAAAACTTGTGGCGTAAGTTTCATGTGAACACTAGGAAGGATGAGTCAACCCATCGCAAACGCAGACATACTTGTTTTACAGTGTTTTAAGAAAACCGGCATCTTTTTTCACAGTGGAGAGAGAGCCAGCGCAATCAAAGTTGCCAGATTGTGGGACTAAAACATCACCCTGGCAGCATATATCCAAACTCTACAAGTGTCCAGATCTGTTTGGGGGATTTCACCTATAGAAATATGGAAACCTCACACATGTCGAAATCTAATTCTGACTGGCTAATTGCCCTTATTTAAAGTCTGTTATTAAACGTATTAAAATTAAATATTAAATATTTTACTTGCATGATTAGTTCTAAGTAATACATTACACAATTGATCTAAAGAGGATGGTGGTTTTGCAAGGGGGATGCTTCTTGGGTATTTCATGCAAGGAGATGGCGTCCCCTTACATCCCCCTCAACTCGAGCGCTGGTTAAGCATAATGTCTTGTGTTGGCCCCACAAATCTTAGTAACAGTTGGTAACTATCAGCACTATGAGGTGTTTATGCCTTTACACTAGCAGTGTGATAATTTTCATTGTTGATAAAATTGCTTGTTATTGTGTGATCTTGTGTGCACGCTGCATACTCTCTGGTCTATTAATCTTCCATGTGTTCATTTCAGAAGTGACTGAATATTATTTGTGTGTATGTTAAAGGATCCGGATCTTGCTTAAATGTAACCCATGAGAATACATGAAACACAAATTTATTTTGGGTTGTTATCATTTATGTAAGTCTTTTGCTCTTTGTTGGAATTTGCTTTTCAGTGGAGACAGAAAGACTGAGACAAACAACAGATAATCAGTAGATATTGTATGTTCAAATAAATAGCATAAACATCAGTGCACAGCCAGCACATGTGTTTGCGGGGATGTTTAAAGATTGGTCACGGGTCACTTACCCTGCAGTAAAATAATTGCCAAATCAATAACCTAACACAGTATGTCTATATTAGTCCCATAAATCAATATGATCAATTAGGGTCCAATTTTGTGAATATGTAATGGTCAAGACGAGGATACAGATTTCTTTTATTTGCAATTACAGTGAGGTTTATAGGCATGACAGATAACAGAGCCTTTGTATTTCCAATGCAGATGTAGTCTCGCTCCATGTCTGCCACTTATGCATTGTAATCTGTATGCAGTGATGATTTATCAGGGCCAGCAAACCTTCTCTGCTGAATTAACATGCCTAATACATCAATATTTTTCATCCTTTCATTCTCATTCACCTTTTTGCCTATGTATTTACAATCACGTTCCACTCCTAATTCATCTACAAACGAATAGCAAAAAAACTAAAAGTGTAACTGTGGTAGGGCATAGGGCGGGGCCGGGTCGTGATTCCGCACACCCGCCCCCCAATCAGGCTAATCAAGCCTCCGAGAGGGATAAAGGCTGACAGGAGATGGCAGTGCGACAGAGAGAGTGTTATGGGCAGCTGTCTGACACCCGTGTGTGTGTTTGTATTTTTGGTAAAGTTTATAATTAAAATATTATTTAAATTGTCAAGCCGGTTCTCACCTCCTCCTTTTCACTGAACTATGTTACAGTATCCAATCAGAATGAATCACTCGATGCTTATATGAAAAGCTGTTTCACAAATCGCAGGCTCTTTAGCCAAAGCATCACATTAGTCTGAGCTCCACCCCGTCAGGCCTTCACAATTTCTGCAGAATCCCACAACAGTGCAAATGAATGGGTATCTGGTACCCATTGTATATACTGGTCTGTGTACTCACTGTAAATTTGTGTTTACCCATGCATCAGAAAATAGTGCATAATATTGAGATACAACTTTCTTGTTATGATATGACAGATAACAGATGGTTGATATTATAAATCAATCCTGTTCTATTCTCACCAAAACAATTTATTGTTTATGCTAAAGTTACATCACAATTCAAAACCTAATGTACAATAGAAATGACACACACACACACAGACACACACACACACACACATAATGTTACTTTGCGAATTATACATTCTATCCTCCAACCCTACCACTAAAACTAACCCTCACAAATAACTTTCAGCATTTTTTCATTTTCAAAAAAACATATTTCAATATGTATTTTAAGCTAATTGAAATGTTCTCATAAACCACATTTATAGCATACTATCCCCCCACACACACACACACACACACAGAAAGAGAGGGTAAAGGGTAATTTAAATGTGTGAGAATCAATGTTGTCATTATTATTATCCCTCATAATCCTATTCTAATGTGACTGGAAATTAACATATGGCATATTATTCAAATTCCAGATAAACCTACGTTGTCATACAGTACAATAACTGAAGGTCAGCTATCAAGGATTGAACGCACAATATTAATTCTTATTTAAAAAAATTACATGTTTTGCCTTCACCAATGTCAAATTCAGATTGTGGTCCAGCACATTATATTTCTAAATTGGTCATCCATATGTTTATGGTAAATCAACCCTTCCCAGGTTGCTTAGTGGTTAAGACTCTCTGCCCACACTGCTACAGATCAGGTTAAATTCCAAGTCAGGGAACATGGTTTGTGTTCCTGTAGCTCAACTGATAGAACATAGTGCTGGCAATGCTAAGGCCATGGAGACAAGTCCAAGGAAACAGACAGACGGATAAAACATACACCTTGAATGCACTTTAAATTACTTTGGATAAAAGTGTCTCCCAAATGCATTTATGTACATTATAGAGACCTGAGACACAAATAATGTTGTGGGAATTGATTTCTTTCCAAGATTACCCTGTTTCTTTCAAATTCTTTAAGTAAGTGACAGTTTGAATCGCTTTTTCAGAATGACATCTCAAAATCCCCATGAAACACTTATGCAGTAAAAGGCACAAGGCACACTAGGCACACCCAGCACAGACACCACAGACAGAGACATCTTCTTTATTAGGATGAGTAATGAGTTGACTAGTCAGGAACAAAGCTCTGACCCATGTTGTGAGCAATTAGATTAAAGAAACACAGCAATTTACTTTAATTACATGTCCCACACTCCCCCCTCAGGAGTGAAGGAGTAAGCGAACGAGGGAGTGAAACAGTCCAAAGGACGAATGCCTACACAGGCTGTAATGATAAGCTCAAAATGGCAAGAGTGAGAGTATGGAGAGGATATAACATAGATGTCTGCCTTTGTTTTTTTATGAGTAGAAAAATGCAGCAGCAAGTTGGAGTGGGTGTCACCTTTAAAATATAGACCAAGGTTATCAATGCATCCATGCTAGATTTCAATAAATGTACAGAGTGGTTATGAAATTAATTAAAGCAACAGCCCTATCAATTACAGCTTCTCATGTGGTCTAGTGAAATCCCTTTTGCTGTATTCACATACATATATAGACATCGAATCATTGCCACCGATACAACCATGTTATTGGAATGCGAGGACCTCTGCCTGTGGCCTTTGAACTTGCTGGGATATTCTCCTTGATGCTGAGTATCAGAAAGAGTGAGAGATAAGGTGTATGGGTTATTTCATTAGCAGAGCTTGTCTTATGCTGATGCAGGCCATTATTAGGTGCTAACTGTCTACAAGAGCAGTACTTTCTCTCCAACCACAACTCTAATTGCTGGATCCTTTTTTCGACCAGCCCACAATGCCATACTTCATTAAAATTCCTCCCTTTTATCTTGTCATCTAGAGGAAATAGATGAGAGAAAGAGATAATGATGATGCCTGAGATAGCGCCCCTCTTTCAGAGAGACCCCAAGAGAGACAGAGAATGGAAGACACTCATTGCTTAACCAAATGATGCCTTCCACCACTACTGGTCATTCGTTTGTTATTTGACCTTGACAGCAGCTATTGAACTCAACTCAACCGTCCCACAGGCGCTAACGTGCAAATGTATCGCCAATCTCCACACTATTAGCCACCCAGGCTTCAACACACAGGGGACAAATGTGCGTCAGCGTTCAAGAGTATTAGCTCACATCTAATTTCATTTAGATCCCACATCTGTATGGGAGTTTTAGCATGTTGTGTTTTTGCAGATCGAAGAGGTCAAGCCTACTCCCTGCTCTGAGTGATAATGTGTTCATTCCCTCCAACCCACTCCACTCCCACCCACATCACGCACCAGTGCTATGATACATCCAATACTGAGAAACAAAGGGAGAGAAGGCATTGGAGGGCTAAAGTATGGGTATATTATTTACAGTAGATGCATGGCATGAATTAGCCAAGGAGGACATTTAATGCCCTTTTTTAGTCCTGGAACAACATTCCTATCATAACAATCATAGGCCTAAATCTATCTCTAAATTTCCACTAAAATCAGATGGAAATTATAGGTTGATAAGAATGTTATTTAAGCCCATGTTCCCCAGGGTGTTGTCTACAAGGGAACATCATGCTGGATTGCATGCAACATTCATTCAATATATATATATATATATATATATATATATATATATATATATATATATATATATATATATATATATATATATGTATATATATATTGTATTTAAAGACTCACAGAAACCCTACACCTTTCCTTACCCCTAAACCTGATCTTTACCCTAACCCTAAACCTAACCTTACACCAAAACCTAAAATCTGACTGGTTGTTGATAGATGCGTAGTTCCCAAAACAATCCAGGAATATGTCCTTTTTGGGTAAATCACTTTTAAATAAACACGAAACAGAATTCACATCCAATTTTACTTCCATAATGTGACACAGACTTTCTTAGTAAAACTGAATATTTAAAGAGGATAAAAGGTTGGGGCTGGGACTTTTATCCATCAGAAATTGATCAATTGTTAGAATCCAAGTTTGCAGGTAATTGTGGAGGACTACTCATCTACTGATACTATTTGGCTACTAGTTAACATTAGCCTAGGTGAAATTAGTTGAAAAAGTAAAGTTGTTTCAGAGGTGGAGCAAGTAATCACATTTTGAAGAATCATTACTAGAACAAATTATTTGTTTTTGTTTCATCGTGCAAAACAATACCCAGAATAGAATTGTTCATAAAACATGAGTAGAACAAACTTTCTGAGTATATAATTCATAAATCCAGTAGTACATATATTGTCTCATTGAATTGAATGCAACAATACACATATTAATGCTTTTTACTAGGGCTGTCTATTGAACATGTTAATTTAGTGTGATTAATTATATAAACTTATATTTAAATTCCTTAACTACCATCCAAGCAATTCAAGCTTGATGTACCACCTTGATGCAGTAGGGGGCAGTCAGCGTTCCAGCTGTACAGTCAACATGCCTCATCAAACCAAGGAGCCTTCCACAGATACTGTTGCACTCAATGACCACTTTTACATCCACATATTGCAGGGTTTTTGTTGTACGAGGCATTCTGAAACATCAAGTAAACATTAAAGAATTAAGAGAATGTGGCTTAACGCAGCCAGGTTTCTCCTGGAGAACATGGCTTAATATGGTTAATAAGCCCAACAACAAATCAGCGCAGCAGAAAGAATTCAACATTTATAGGAGTACAATGGGAAAAGCACAGACACTTTAAACTATACCCATGTGTACACACCAATGTAAAATATCGATGGTTCCTCATGTTCGAGTATATGTGCTTTTACATTGGGGGGAATCCCAGAGTTTTATCTGAAAGGGAAACCCCACAATTCCACTGCAGGTAGTGATAGAAAGTTAAGTAAAAATATAACAACAATAATGGAATATCTGGGAATAAATCAGAATCAGAATGAGCTTTATTGCCAAGTATGCTTACACATACAAGGAAATTGTCTTAGTGACAGAAGGTTCCAGTGAAGCGAAGTATTGTAGAATAAAATAGCGAAGTCTTCTTTGGATGCCATGTTTGTTATTTACACAAAGCTGCTTACTTACCGAGCCGAATGTTTAAGGGAGTAAAGCTTACACTGCTTGTGCAGTGCATGTAAACCGAAACACTGCTATCTCACAATATGCCTCTTTCTTGTAATAAGCAGCTTTCTGGTGTCCATGCAAACGTAGTCAATGAAAGTTGGACTGAGCCCCCAACAGAATCCAGGGATCACAAGACTTTTTTCGAAGTTTAAAACTAAATTTGATACAGCATCCTAAAAACACAGCTCTTTTATGTCTAGAGATGCTGAAAACTAGTGGAACGTGATGCAACCAAAATTAGATGCTCCAAAATTGTCCATCTGATGCATGAGTACAAAGACCAACGTTTAAAAAAAGGACAGAGAGAAGTAAGCCAATATTATGGTTAGGCCTATGTTCAATGAGATGGATATAAAACAAACAATATTTTCACTTGTAAAGACATTTTTTTATTGTCTAAATGCTTTACATGTTTGTTGCCACAATATGATGTAAGACATTTTAATTATATCAATTATAAAGTGTGTTAGGCCTATATATTATATTTATCATTAATTTGATTTATTCTAAATTACCTTTGTTTCAGGGCCTTTCTCAGTAAATATTGGTATGTGATTAATTATAATTAATTCAATTAAATAATCAGCAAATCATGTAATTAATTTGATGAAAGATTTTAATTGGTTGACAGCCCTAACTTTTACAGTTTACACAGACATTTGTTTCGCTCATGTTTTATTAATAAGTCCCAGAACATATATTAAATATTTTATGAAGTAAATAGAATACATATTTATTTAATGTTAATTTTAGGCTTATATATATGACTGCAGTTTAAGGGCACATATAGTGACATTCCCTTTGGACAGATGGACAGATGTGCTGCTAATATCTCTCTCTGTCCAGCAGGCACCATTTCACAGAGCAGGCCACTGTCCTGCTGAGACACATCTGGAACAGGAGTTGTTCCACCAGCAATGGTCCGACATCTCTCCCACACACACGCCCATCATTTTTCTCAAACACAAATGCACACTGACACAATGAATGTCAAACTCAATTTCCCTCATTTAGGCTCATCTTCTCCGTCTCATGAGGTCTTTCCCTCAGCACTCCAAAATCTTAATTAAGGTAATACTTTCCCCCACTGGGCAGCTGAGGCAGATACATAAGACAGACAGACACACACACACACACACACACACACACAAAAAAATGTTGTATAATGCAGCAGTTATTCTGCATAACACCACAAAATGGTTGTTCTTATTGGGTTTGGACAGGAGAGAAAAACTATGCTAAGTGCAAATAATAAAATAAATATTAAGGATATCAAAATTAACATCTGTAATGGAATAAGGAATTAAGGAATAGTTCACCCAAAAAATGAAAAGTTTGTCATAATTTCACCCTCATGATGTTCCAAACTTTCATTTTTATGCAAAACGGAAAAGGAGAAATTTTAATGAATATTTCGGTATGTCTTTTTCAATATAATAGCATTTGATAAGGACTTGCTTTACAGCTTATCAAAGTAATCCATGTGTCTCATGCATCATACTTTAAGTCTTCTGAAGGCATATACATGTTTTGGTGAGAAACAATCAGAAATGTAAGTAACTTTTAGTGAAAATGTTGACGTGTTTTGCACATTCGTGAGTGCAATGAGAGAAGCCAAAACGTATTGCGTGTCTTTAGACTTGGAGTATGATGGAAAAATCTTCTGGACTATTTCTATGATAAGTTTGGGTCCTTTTTTTAAGCTTCAAAGTCAGTCTCTTTCAATAGCCAGTGTATTGAAAAGATGAGTTTGGAACACCATGAAGGTGAGAAAATTATTACAATAATTTATTTTGGGTGAACTATTCTTTTAATTTCAATTACACATATCTCATTGGAACTTCTGCAACCTCAAACATAAAAATAAGTTAGCCAATCTCAATAGAACACAAGGGTTAAAATAGGCTACGGGTTATTGTGCTGGGCCACCACTTGTCTAATGTAAAATCTGGGTGATAAAGGAAAACAATTTGAGAAACACTTTTATACAGCAATAGTATTAACAACATGCCAAAAATATAGGTGGGGCCCCCAGAGACTAGAAATATCTGGAAGTGAGAATTCAACACGTCTTCATGAACCGGACCTCTGTATGCTGGGACAATTCCTAACTATTGATTTTTGGTCCAGAACACTTGTATCTCCAGGGAGTCTACAGTAAGGCTTCTGAATTGTTGTCTGTTTGTGTGCAAGTCAGTGCGTGTGTGTTACATTATTGGCCACTCGAGCTGTTAGCGTGTTAAAAACAATTTCAGCAAGGAGACGATAGGAGAAAAGGGGAAAGAGTGGACAGATATCAGACACACTCACGGTGCTATGTGGATAGAGAGGTGGATATATCTCAGGAGGACAGAGTACAGCCCTGGGTGTTTAGATGTTGGGTAGCGGTGACAGATAAAGAGTACACTGTTCTCCAAGGCCCTTGATTCCTGGATTCAGTTTAATCAGTAACCGTAGGCCAGAAATTACTTGACAGATAAAAGCTTCACAAAGATCCCCAAGATAATTCTCCAAACTTCCTTTGAGCAATAATCTTTTTTCAGCTACTAAGGGACAAATACAGGAAACACTTGCACCACTTTTGCGTGTGGTAATTTAGCGCAAAAACCCATGTCTTTTTCACTAACCTGCATTCTAGTTTTAGCAGGTGCAATCCATGCCATAATAGCACTGCGTATTGAGTATTTAAATAGTAACTGCTATTTGCCAGGTGCAATTAGCATTGTGCTATTACCACCTGAGGAAAGCAGGCATTAAACGTAATTTTATTTAAAAGACATGTTTGTGTATTTTCTTTATCAATCATTGCTGTTATTCATCAAACAATGATCAAATTACTTTCTTCTGCTGAACACATACAAAGAATTTTATAAGAATATCTTAGCTATGTTGGTCCTTACAATGCAAGTGAATGGTTTCCAGAAATCTGAAGGTTCAAAAAGCACATAAAGGCAGCATAAAAGCAATCACTATGACTTCAATGTTTAAATCTATATATTCAGTGATATGATAGGTGTGGTATTGAAACATATCAATATGTGGTATTGAAACATATCAATATTTAAGTACCTTTTTTACTATAAATTGTCCTCCCTGCCCAGTAGGTGGCAATTTGCACAAAGAATGCGTATCGGCAAAAACAATAGAAGAAGAATATAAAAGTGAAAGTTAAAGTGGAGATTTACAATAAAAAATGAATTAAATATTGATCTGTTTCTCAACCAAATCTATTATATTGCTTCAGAGGATATGAATTTAAGTCCTCGTGGTGGCGTAGTGACTCACCTCAATCCGGGTGGCAGAGGACATATCTCAGTTGCCTTCGTGTCTGAGACCGTCAATCCGTGCATCTTATCATGTGGCTTGTTGCGCGCGTTACCACAGAGACGTAGCGCATTTGAAGGCCCACTTTATCCATGCATCCATGCACAACTCACCAAGTGCCCCACCGAGAGCAAGACCCACACATTATAATGACCACGAGGAGGTTTCCCCATCTGAATTTAACCCTCCTAACATCTGGAGACCTGGCTGCAGTCACTCAGCACGCTCCGGATTTGAACAAGACTCCAGGGGTGGTAGTCAGCGTCACTACTCGCTGAGCTACTCAGGCCCCCACATTGCTTTTTCCGGATGCAATTCATTCTTAGTGAACTCCCCCAAGTCTCTGTTTCACATTCTTCTGTGAATCTCACAAAAAACTTGTTCATGTCACATTTTACCCTAAAATCAAAAGAAAAAAATATGAAATTGTATACATTTTAGTATTTATTTTTTACTGTTTGAATCAGCACAATGAAAGAGTGTGTTGCATTTTAAATGATACATCATTGTCTTTTTCACATTAGAACAATACAGAAAAAAATCTAAAAAGAGAAAAAATATTTATTTTTCGTAATTGTGGCAGCTCAAATGGCAGAGAGAGAACACACATACTGATACCAAGGTATAACTTGAATGCAATGTAAATGGCTTTACATTAAACATAAATGCAAAATACGCTTATTTTCTTTAAGCATAATATAATAAAAATGTTTATTCTTTTCATTTTCAGGGTGGAATATGACCCAGACATGTTCTTGACGGTCAATCCACATGGTTTCTCATTGATTTTGGTTGAGACAGATGATTTTTTAAAAACCTGTTCTGTTAGCTTCAGTACATAACATCGTGTCTGCATTAACCTTGTGTCCATATCCATTTGGAGTGTCCTATTCCTGATGTCTCAGGAATGACAATTGAGAAAGACCACACAGCAAAAAAACAAAAAAACTAAACGACGCTCTGACCCCAGGAAGGGTCAATGAGTTAGTGAGGAGATGGAGATGAGTAAGGTTCATTAGCATAATTACAGCTCTTGGAAAGTTTTGGTTTGATTAATGGTTGACACTTATTCTCTGACACTGGGAAACAGGCACACAATTTGTTGAGTGTCGTAAGGAGATTCTAGGTCTTCAGAATGCAGCATCCAAATCTATTTAATCTTTTACACATACACATACACCCTCTCTCTCACACCAACTCTCTTTCTCCTAAACACACCAAAAAACATACAAGAGGCACACATTTAATACTCACATTTACAGTACATACGATAAACATTCTAGAACATATACAAACAGCCATGCATTTTATTTACAACACCAGTGCACACAAACAGTCACAATCATATCTTTCTCTCCACCCACAATATTCAGAGTACGCTTACTATACAAACCAAATGTTGGCAAAAAGAAGGTCTGAAGCCAGACAGACGGGTTACTGACACTATCTAAAACTCTAATCTGGCAAATACTAATGTAAACAACCCATGAGTGCACATGCTATGATATCTGTTCTGAAACTCACTGAGTGTGTTAAATCAACTCATATGTTGTTCAAAGCACTCAGTTTAATGCCGACACATCATCCACAGTTTTTCCATGATCGCATAACTGTCTCTCTCTCTTTCACATTCCGCAACCTAATTTTCTCAAGTTAAGTTTTGGTTCAATAAAATGTCATAAAAGAATCTGTTTAAATACTTCATACTGATTCCACATATACCATTAAGATGATTATTGATGTTTGTGGCACAAGCTGAGAGGATTAGCATAAAATAGAGGCACTCATCGGACATAGCAATTCACATAGTCTGAATTTCACAGAGGACGCTTTAAAGCTGCTCCGCGACTCTGAGAGAGTGTTTATTTGGCATGTTTAGAGGTTTATGAGGCGAAATATAATTACGGAGGCCTGGAGAGAGAATGCCGTGTGTTTCAGTGCTGGGGGGAGCTGTAGACTGAGATCTCATTATCGCTGAGACGGTAAACCTTATGGTGGTAACCTCATTTCTCACTCAAACACAAATTTTGCAGTCAAAAGACTGCAGTCAGAATTACAGTCAAGCCTGTGATAATAAGATTAAAGGTCTCTCTAATCAGGTCATGAGGCAGTCAAGAGTATACATAGAAATTTTACAGAAGGTACAGATGATAATTTACCAGTAGTTTATGACTGAATCGTTAAGGCTCCCAGACCCATTTTTAAAATGCTAAGCATCTTGGGAGGTTAGCAGGAAGTCTTGTTTTAATGGTCGTTTTATGCCCAGTTCTATCAAAAATTTCACTCAAGGCATCAGTTTGGATGTAGTTAAAGTCTAAATTGTGATGAATGAAAACAATTCCTGCTGTTAAAGTTGTTCCTTTCTCCAGACAGATTTGAACTGATGCCAAACTGCACTTGTATTACTGATTGTATTATGGCTAATTTTGTTATTCTTTTCTTTAAATTGTACTGTGAACACAAACACAGTGCGCTTGTTATCAGTTAAACTCTTTTTTTTTTTTTATTGGACACAGACTAAACTATTTTGTAGCATATCCTCTTTTTCATACAATGAAGCGAATGGGGACGAGTGCTCGCTCCAAAAAAAAAAAAAAAAGGATTTGTGCTGCTTTTTCAGTTTACCTAATTATAATGAACTAAAGTAACACAATTCTAGAAAATTTGGTCACATCTTGATTTCATTGCTTTCTATCCATTTAAATGTGTAAAATGGAAGTTTACTTAATCCAGTCATTTTGGGAATACATGAATACTTCTTGTGGTTTTAATGTAGCATTGATGAAACTGGGCAGGAGATTTCAATTCTCCAGCATGCTTTTGTATGGGACTCGATATGGAGAGTAAATGTTTAAAATGACGTGTAATTTGATGTGGTTATGTGCAAGATGACCATATAGGGGAATACTTGTTAGTGTTTAATGTTTTGTTATGTTGAGATTTACAAGAGTGTTTGTTATTTTGGAGATTTGGGGGTTATCGTTATGGTGAAGAGGGGAGCTTGAGGTAACAATGAGGACAAGTAGATGTCTCAAATTAAATTGACTGTTCACTTCGTTGAGCAAATGTGTACTGCTAGCCATAGCATAGCTACTAAACTATACTCTGTAGTGCTACCACCTAATGTTTATTTAGCCTGCTAACATTTACTTTCACTAGTTAGTTCATAAAGAAATAAAAGAGATTTATTTAAATTACATTGACACGCACTGGCGACCTGTCCAGGGTGTCCCCCACCTTTCGCCCAATGTTAGCTGGGATAGGCTCCAGCCCCCCGCGACCCTGTACACAGGATAAGCGGTTGACGATGGATGGATGGATGGACATTGACACGCAGTGGCGGGCCATAACATTTGTGATTAAAATGTTGCTTGCAATAAATTTAGTTTCGTCAGGTGCACGGTTATGCTGCATTCCATTAAAGTTGGATGTGGGATATTCCTACTTGGTATCTCCGACCATAAATGCATTCCATTCCCTGATATTCGGAACTGCAACACTCCTGTTAGCTTAGCAGGGGTTTGACTCACATTAGAGATGACTCATAGCAACCCAACTGATAGACAATTCTGCAGCGCTAGCATTTGTGCTTCAGGTGTACGATTATCAAAAGAGATAATAATGTTTTATTCCATTGCACTGTTCCTAGTTTACGAGTTGAATGGAACGCAGCACTACTTTTCAAAACTTGATCTGACACTGAATGCTCAAGCAGCCTAATTTACACTAAACTCCCTATAACAATGCAAAAGGCACTTACTAATTTGCTTGAAATTAAAATCAGTCCGCTGTTCCTGTTTAATTAATCAATCGCATTATTCATGCAGAACATCTAGTGTTTTTAAATCCATAAGAATCTCTTTCTCAATGGCAATACAAGCAGTGATGACAGCCATCTCATCAAACAGATCTCGTGCTCTTCGCTTTCAACTTACGTACATCACTTAAAGCGCGATTGCGTCAATCAAGGCCAGTTTGAAGGCCTTTACCGTGACATAGCCTAAAGATCACACCCACCAAGAACAAATAAATCAATCTGATTGGCTGATGAATCTTTCAGTCTGACTTTAAATGCACATTCATTTGCACTGTTGAGGGGAAAATTCTGAAGGTCCGAAGGTGTGGAGCTCAAACTCACACGCTGCTTCGGGCATGTGATTTGTGAAACAGTTGTCACAGTTTGCTTGTAAGTATCAAGGAATAACTTCTGACTGGATTCAAATTCTCTGTTTGCAGATTAATTAAGAGTGGAAATTGGTTAAAAGTACATTGGCACACAATATACAGTACATAGGTGATTGAGAATGAAAAGATGAAAAATATTTATTTATTTGGCATGTTAGGCCAGAAGAGAAAGCTTTGCTGGCCCTGATTAATCCCCATTGTTGACACGTCTAATTTTGTTAGGTTTACCCAATTCAGCTAGGTTTTTTACTACAAAAAACGTTTGTGCCGAGATTACATAGTCATTTTAAGTTAAGAAAACTAATTAAAACACATGGAACCACTGTCCACGATTGAATCAAGTTCAGCCAAAGAGCTATTTCTTGGAGTGCTGTCACGATCAAAGCACCATAGAAATACTGTACACTATATTTCAGAGCTTTGAGGCCATACCAAATACCTGGAACCATACGTTAAGTCTTGGGGCCAATATTTGAATTTACACAATTACACAAAAAGCAGCATGAATATTCTCTCTAGTATCTTCTTTTGAGCTCTACTGATAAAAAGGAAATAATACTGCTATGCAAACAACAAGAGGGGGAGTTAATCAGGGCAAAATTGCCATTTTGAAATGAACTATTCCTTTAAAAAACAATAATTATTCAATACAAATTTGACTGTTCAGCTGGTTCACGCCTGCTACTTGCCCATCCTTTAACTGTTACACGTGATTTGAAAGATTTATAATGGCATGCGTAATATTACATAGGGAATGGCAAATTAATTGAAATGGTACATTTTTAATCAATGCCTGCTTTTGCTAACCTGAATTAGATTTGTGCTTGAATAATCTGGTTGGCTTTAATTATAACTTGAAGGAAAACATGTTGAAGTGGCATATGGAGAAAGGTTGTTGTGCTCTAGAAAGAGCGAGTGAGCAACAGAAAGAGAGAGAGAGATAGAGAGAGAGAGAGAGAGAGAGAGAGATAGAGAGAGAGATAGAGATAGAGATAGAGCGATAGGTCTGAGTTAAGTGCATTTTTGGCACATTATAGAAAAATGAGGCGCCACAGTGACGGGAAGTGTGGAAAATGGGGTTTAGCCAATTCAACTGAATGCAATTTCAAATCTAGTTTGATTATTTATTTATTTGTTTGTTATTGCTGTGGATTCAGATTTAAGAAAAGGCCTGTGACACCCAATGCACCACAGCCTTTGCCTCCAGTCACTGAATGTCTCTGAAAGTCAAATCGAAATATGACAATCTCTATGCTGTTTTGACAAGAAATTATTTTCAAGAAGTGACAAAGAAAAAAAAAAGAAAAGAAAATAATTTCTGCACACATATCATCACATATGCAGTATACATATGGTGAGTTAACTATGGTGTTTAGCATGGGCCTGCAGTGATTTATCAATAGCATGAGCCATTAAGTGTGTGTCACAATCTATGAAATGGCAGCATTACTCTACTATCTGAATGATTTTACATTTCTTAAGACAGTGTGCCAGATTTGTTCTTGGCTAAGATGCCATTTACATTGAGAATATTCATTAAGAAAGTAATTTAGCCCAGGACAAGGATCTGGCTGTGATCCTGTAACTAAGATCTGTGTCTAGAAGACTGGACCTATGAATTCAGTTATTAAATTGCAGTATTTCTGTATTCAGGCAATTTCCTCAATGACCTGGCATAAAACACTCACATAAAGGAGCGGTATGAATTTCAGCAGTGTAAACAGTTTAGTGCACCCATTTCAATAATATACACATTTACAGTACAATTGTCCCTGCAATTCTCTGTCCTTTAGTAGAGCTCAGCTTGTGAAATGGTAAATATATTGCACCACATTATCCTCCATCTAAAGGAAATAAAGCACAGTCTACAAGAAATAAAGAAGGACTACAGTAAAGGTACAGAGGAAGGAAGCTAGCTGATCACTGGGGATTAACTTGATTCTTATTTTAAAGCATCAAAAACAGAGACATTGAGGTCCACTTTTTTTATTCTCCATTTTCAAGCATCCTGCATACTTTTCAAGACACAATTTTTATTTTATGCCATTTTGCTTAAAGGATGTGAAGATATATTTACAAAAAAAAAAAAAAGGATGTGAAGATATATTTACAAAAAAAAAAAAAAGAAAAAAGAATAAGAAAAACAAGAAACAAAATATTCTCTTTTTACATTGTAGGATTAGACATAAGTCAGGACTACAGATGACCTTGAAGAGGGATAATATTGTATTGACTCTGCAAATGTCATATTTTAATGAACATCTGAATGAAGGAATAATTGAATAATCGACTGATTAAACAAATTAAATAATTCAAAACCAATGTAGGATATGGTAAAGCCATAATATATCTGAATGATACATAATGTCAAATTTATAATGAATAATGAAAATTACTTTTTTATAAATAATGATAAAATCTATTACACACCTAATGTTTATCATATGCTCTTTATTTTGTTGCTTTAGCACTAAAATGCTTCTAAAAAGTATATAAAAAAAGAGAGAATAAAAAATCACATTGCAAATACGACTTCCAAACCCATAAGTAGGAACTTCTAAGGAGGATTGAATGCAGCATATCCCAGTTTTAAAAAAAGATATTGAAGCTTTATAAGTACACTTATTTCATATGCATGGCCTGTATGTATACTAACCTCTTTGCAGTATTATAGAAGCAGCAGGTTTGTAACACCACTCCCCCTCAAACAGCATTTTTATTATTTCATATTGATCCATACTGTTTAAAAATTCAACCCATTAATGCTGACTTTAAAGTAAACATCATCGTTCTTTGGGAAAATGTGTTTGGTTTTAAGAGTTTGGAAGGAGAGAAAAGAAGGAAACAACCCCCCCAAAATCATGCTGACATGCACAGACCGTGTGTGTGTGTGTGTGTGTGTGTGTGTGTGTGTGTGTGTGTGTGTGTGTGATTGTGTGTTTGAGAGTGATTGGTACACAGAGAGTCTGATCATCAAGATTTAGAGCTTTAGAACTCAACACAATTGGAGACCAACAACATAAGAATTACAATTCCATGTTATATTTAAAGGTTAAAAAAAGACATAATGATCCAATTAATTTTTACATTTACACATACATGGAAAAACAGATCAAGAGAACAAAATAAATTTTCTCAAAAACAAAAGCATTGTCTCTGTTCCAAAATAAGATGCCTATAGACATAATTTGAAGTCATTATACATGTCTCACGACGTGAAGGCCAAGAGGTAGGCAGCAAAATAATGCTGATTTAGCTATAATCTACCTCATTTTTGGCAAATTGTAAGGCACCATCACATATTTCCTTAATGGACTTGGCAATAAATTAATGCTTGAAACAGTTTCAGTGACAAGGACCAGACAAGATGTTGGACATTTGTGCACTTTGTATTTTTATGCTTATTAGAATATTATATTGCTAGCTTAGCAGCATGCTAATGGCAAACTCTATTGAAGTCAGTTGTGTTGAACCTTCATAGCCTGTCAAGAACGTTCTTTGTATGGCACTCAACTGTGGTCCATATAAAACACTTTCCAAAACTGTCACCTATGAGGTTTCATTTCAGTTAGGATGCTGTGTTAAATGTAGACAGCAATGCATCTCATAAGGGTTTAGAATAGAGCTAATGTGTTTGGAAAAATCACACACAATATAAATGTATACACCCTGACTCACACATACCCACAAAAAACAACTGGCAATAGGGATTTTATTAACTGGTAATATGCTCTTAGAGGAGAAGTAGTTAGGATGGCCAAGCTTCTAGTTAAAGTCTTTGAGCCATACAAACACCCATGCATTTTAACTCTCTCTCTCACTTCTTCCTCTCAGGCTTTTGACAGTAGATTAAACCACACAAGCACATCAAAGGTCGGTATGCCTTGATTTCTGTCTTGCTGCTAATTCAAAGCAGCTCAGTGCATTTTGTGTGTGTGTGTGTGTGTGTGCACTTATGTGTGTGTGAGTGGTTGTATGGTCACAATACATCAGGATTGAGTACAATCTTGTAATGGCCCAGATTGTTTCAGATTTATACCTTCTAGGGTTGGATGCTTCTCAAGAGGCGGCAATTCAATAATTGATTCAGACAGAGGAGAACCTCTCGGTCTCTTAAAATGATTGAGGAAGGGTACAAAGAGCGAGACAGAGGGAGAGAGAGAGAATTAGGCTGTACCCCCTCCAACAGCCCTCACTTACTTGTGAGTGAGGTTTAGGAGAAGAATAATGACAAGCTTTTTATTGCTACACAACGTCATGAATTCAGTCATCCAAAAACAGAAACCCGTAAGAAAGACTCCTTCCAACTTGTACTCACTCAACTGGGACTGTAACAGTGACATAAATGAGGTCAGTACAGAAAAGCATGACTAATGAAATTTGCTCAATTTCCCTGAACTATAACGATTGGTTACAGATGAATGTCTGCATTGCAGCAGACATATTAGTAGACTTCCATTATTGATGGACATGAAGAGGGATTTCGTTTATAAATGCAAGCAACAAAAACAACTCAGAAAAGCATTTTTTATCACTCAGATCTTTCTCTTTCTCTCAGGAGACATTATTGAGTTCTCTGTTGTGTTTAATTAAACCAGGGGTCAGCAAACTATGGAGGGGTAATCTCTGGCATGCCAGCAACAGTGAGAGAGGAGTAGACTATTTTATTTATAAAAATTCCGCACCTGCATTCCTACAAATCTGTAGCAGTATACCCAACAGACTCGTACAGCATGTGCAAGCCATTCGCACATTACGAGCCTACAGCACTTCACGTTTGGTTAATCGCACCAGTAAACGCGCCAGCTTTGCTTTGGTCAGTCTTTGTGGATGACAGCCTACATTCAGTGTTTCATTTGTTTCTTTTTACTTTCAGAACAACACATGATGTCATAAGGAAAACACGACTATTAATCTTTGAGATTTCCAACCCAGTTTACGTGTACACCCTCCTTAAATCATGGTCAAATTCAAAATTATATTAAACGATTAAAAGAGAAAACGTTAACCCATGTCATGGGGATGAAAAATCTTCTCAAGTCTATTCAAAATATAAACGAAACCTGGAAATAACGTTTTAGGATTTTGCATGTGCGATTTTCCGAAAAGGGCTAAATAGATGATTGGCTTGTGATGCGTGAATGGCTTGCACGTGTCAAGCCTGAGTCCCGTCACACTTTAATAGTGTTTAGCCTCCCATTAAGCTGCGTGAAAACACGCTGCGTGATGGTGAAGGATTACATCAAAATGTAGATTGGAATGCAGGTGCGCAGGTGCGTTTGCACAGCCATTGACCAGGAAAAAATAAATAAAAAAATGGCACACCCCTAAATTCATGTATCAACTTATTTCTCAACATTTTTCATAAAATTATTAATTATTGTATTTCCTAGGTAAAATAAAAATAGACAAAATGAGATGATTGTTGACATAATTGAGATTACTATGGATCTATTTCTAAAGAGAAAAAACTTAGAAGTCGGAGACTTCTCCATTTGCACCATTTATTCTCATTGCTGGCTAGGAGACACCACTGAGATATCAAATAGATCATATTTCTGATTTTTTCTTCCTAATGAACCTCCCTGTTTTTAAGCAAAAAGACTACACTGTCTAGCTGAATTTATCATCAGAAAGGCTTACAGATCGATTCCACCAAATCCTCACTTAAGTGCTGGAGTTGCATCAAGATATCTACTCATATGTATACTGTCGTCAAAAAGCAGCATGTAGGCTATGTTTGGTAAGAAACACAAACTCCTTAAGTCTCTAAAGCTGATCCCTGCTTTATCAGATGGTGGCTGAGCTACTCTACTAGCAAACCGATGGTAAACAAAAAGAAACATGTCTAAAAGAATGCAACCTTGCTGAAAAAGAAAAGGCTAAAACCAGCCTAAGCTGGTCTTAGCTGGTTTCCCAGCCTGATCTCAGTTGGCTAGTTTTATAGGGGTTTTGGGTAGGTTTGGGTATTGAAAACTAAAAATAAGAAAATAAAATATATTGGAACTACGCTTTATCAGGAACACTATGGTCTTAATAAAGTGTAATCATCTGCTGTTGTAGCCCATCTGTCTCAAGGTTTGACGTGTTGTGCATTCTGAGATGCTATTCTGTTCACTACAACTGTAAAGAGTGGTTATCTGAGTTACCGAAGCCTTTATGTCAGCTTGAACCAGTCTGGCCATTCTCTGTTGACCTCTCTCATCAACAAGCTATTTCTGTCTGCAGAACTGCTGCTCACTGGATATTTGAATGTTTTTGGCACCATTCTGAGTATACTCTATGGCAGGGGTACTCAATTAGTGGATCCAGACCGAAGGACAATTAGAGTGTGTTCACACTTGGTGCTCACACTTTGTTTCAATTAAAACGAACTCTGGTGCGATTGCTCTGTTAGTGCAGTTCATTTGAACAAGTGTGAATGCTGCCATCCGAACCTTGGTGCAAACAAAACAAGCTGACTGGGTCCACTTTCAAACTAACTCTGGTGTGGTTCGACTGATATATGAATGCAGCATGGACCAAAGACGTCTAAATGGACCAATAACAGGAAGTAATTTGCCTTTAATAAAAACATCATTAAAACATGAAAAACATGTTTTTTCACATCATAGGAGCTATGTTGCCCATTAGAGTTTGGTACAGGCGTCGGAACTGCCGTCAACCGTCCTTGCAGCACATTTGTGCAATGGAGGAATTCCTGGCACAGTTTTGACTCCTTTACACATTTTATTAGCTCTTCATTTGTTCTCAGTTGGTGAAATTATTTTAACAACAGTAGCAGAGACACCACTACAGATTCTAGTATCTTTCACTAAATTAAGCAAAGTGAAACTATTTTCATCTGTCTGATTTGTGATTCAGGTGGTTCAGCTAAGCCAGGTTTGTGTCAGGACAAGTTAACGTGGCCCCTGTAGACTATAACATCTAAATTTACATGTATTACTCAGCATGTTATGATCCTTTCATTATAAACAGATTTTTGTTCTAATTTTGTGAAAATTAATAAGAGATGTCACCATGGCATGAAGAAAATCCTATTTATACTTAAATTAAGCAAACATCTATTTAATGCTTCCATGTTGTTATGTAAATGGTTTGTTTGTTGTTAGTAAATTCTCACTTGAAGGAAAATATAAAAATGGTCCATCCAGACTTATATATTTTTAAATGCTAACACAAGGGACACCCCTGAACCACCATAAAGTATTTTTATCGGTCAAAAGGCCTCCTATGTCCCATACATGGGTATAGATTCTCAATGTACAAAATTAACACAAAAACTGGACTGCTGTCATTCAGCTTCAAAACAAACTGTTGATCTTATATTCTAATATTCATATCCAAGTCTTGATAAAGTATTTTAATTATTCTCTACTAATTTATCTGTCTATTGGTCCCTAATATCCTCCTCCCTGGACAGCTTTGACTATTACGATGTTTTTTTGTCTCTCTATAAAGTACTATTGCTGCCAATGTGTAAAGTTATAAAAAAATTAAAAAATAAATAATAATTTCCTAGCCATACTACTGACACCATGTAAGCTACATATTATTATCCAGACCTTTGCTTGGAAGTAAATGTAGAGACCGGACCTCTTGGAACTTTAATTGAGTACCCCTGCTCTAGAGACTGTTATGCATGAAAATCCCAGGAGAAGCAGTTACAGAAATACTCAAACCAGCCTGTCTGGCACCAACAATCATGCCATGGTCGAAAGCACAAATTTCCTCATTCTGTTGGTTGATGTGAACATTAACTGAAGCTCCTGACCTGTACCATTTTATACACAGCATTGCTGCCACACAATTGGATGATTATACAATCGCACAAATATGTAGGTGTACAGGTGTTTCTAATAAAGTGCTTTGTGAGAGTACATCCTCAAAAGTACAAAAAGAATCGTAAATAGAACAGTTAAGGAACCAGAATCATTAAGGGGAATCAGAACCGGAATTATTAAATTCCTTACAATTCCCATCCAAACAAAGCATCAGCTTGGTCAGGCTAGGAGACCATCTTAAAACAGCTGATACCAGTAAACCATATTAGTAGGTGTGACGAGGCAGACGAGGAATGGGGATCGACCTCCATGGTCGTGAGCACTGGCAGCGACTGGGGAACGACCTCCGTGGTCGTGAGCACTGGAGCTGGCTCGTTGGCGTGGCAGGTGTGGCAGGCGCTGGCTCATGGCCGTGGCAGGCATTGACGCTGGCTCATTTGCCGTAGCATGCGTGGAAGCTGGCTCGTTGGCCGTGGCAGGCATGGGCGCTGGCTCATTGGCCGTGGCAGACTTGGAGCAAGGAGCCGTGGCAGGCTTGGACGAGGGAGCAGAAGATGCAGGTTTTGGCCCGAGGTTCCCGCCATAACCCACTGTATAAAGTGATCCGCAATGTTCCAGAGCCTTCTCCACATATTCACAGAGTGTCCAGTGAGGATCAGCCGAAGGCATCAGTTCCTTCAGTGCACTATTCAGACCGATCCACAAGAAAACCACCAGAGAACAGTCTGGATAGTGCACTAAATTTGCTAGCTCTAAAAACTGATGGACATGATCCTCAACTGGACAGTCCCCTTGATTTAGAAGCAGAATTTTGACAACCACTAGATCCATATTTGGTCAGTCTTTCTGTGACGAGGTAGACGAGGTATGAAGATCTAAACACAGCTTTTAATAAAACAAAGATGAACAAGGTAACTCAGAATAAAAGGAATCAAAACACAGGAATTCACAAAAGGAATTCTCAAGCACAGAACGTGACAACACATGTGAAGACTGACAAAGAAACCAGGGGAAACAAGGAACACCTGGGGAAAACAATCAGGGGAAAACCAATCATGAAAGGAAACTACAATGGACTTCAAAACTAACAGGAAACAGGAACAGGGAACTAAACAAGAATTTCAAAATAAAAATCTAAGCACAAAAATAGAGAATACGTGACAGTAGGTATGCTCTGATCAGGAGTTTTACAGCCGATATCAATCACTGACCTTCTTGTCACCTGATTGGCCATTACCGATCTCAATCATTTCACCTTTTATCAGGATCTCTGTCATAACTAGCTATAAGTAAGCTTTCTGCACACTGTCACTATTAATTGAATTTTCCTCTTCCTAGTAACATCAATTTGACTAGTTTTTGCTGACAAAAAAGTTTAAAAGGCTAATTAAAAAAGCTTTAGCTTTGTTAGTATACGCTAAGAAATAGTCTCTATATTAATATCCATATAAAGAATGAAGCTTGGTGTCAAACTGAAGATAAACTGACAATTTTTCTTAATGTGCCATTTTTTAATAGATTTTTTTGGATGCCAGTGACCGGCAGATTCTGAGAAGCTGCTGCCATGGACAATAATAAGGACCGTTTCACAATTCACACATTTTTGTTTTTCCTTTGCCTTGTTGCATGTGTAATGCCACATTCATAGTACAGTACACACACTTTTCATATTCGGTGCTGTGCTGCTGAAGTCTTAAAGGAGCGCTCATCTTTTGCACATTATTGATCAGAGCATCCCTGCACGTTAGTCTGGTTTAAGCTTTTCAGCATGGATTATAGAAAATAACTACAGAAAGACAAAGGAGGATGAAAAAATTATTAAAGAATCGCCGAAGGTACGTTAGCAGAACAAGATTGTCTCTCATAATATTGCTGTGGCCATGGTTTCCCAAACATTTGGCTGTAACGGCAGCCTACTCGGTTTGACCTGCCTTCAGAGGACTATGTTTGTTTCTGGCTGTTAGCACTGTACTGCCTCAGCAGGCAAAGGTTGAGACCGTGATAGCTCACTGAGTCAGGGTCATAAGGGAGACAGCGAAGGGGGAAGGGAGCAAGGTGATCAACAGTGGTTCTTATGCACCTTTATTTTCTTGACAAAGCCACTCATCTTCCTGTCACTGCTAGAGCAGAGACTGGGGGAGTAGGCTGTTCTTTTCTGCTGCTTTCTCCCTTTTCTCTTTCTAACTCTCTCTTACACATCCTCTATTTTAATACAGAGAGTACACAATAATGTTCGTCTGTAGGAGGAAATTGGAAGACTAAGACAAGTGTAGGGGGAAGAAAGGGAAGGGTTGAAAGAGAGGTGTATGGAGTGTGGAAATGAGGCAACTGCTAGAAAGAAAGGAGGAATGGATGATTCAGAAAAGACGATAACAAAACAGAAAGGGAGGAAGAGGGGATGAGAGAGAGACTGAAAAAGAGAGAGCTGTGGGCTGAAGCTTCGAGCTGCCATCGAGCAGTGCAGATTCTATTTCGAGTTGCTGCTTAAGTTGAGGTCAGTGCTTTCACTGCCAGACTGGAATGGTAATTAGAATGCAGGCGGATCACAGGGGGAATATACCAAAGAGCACTCTAATTCATACTTGCACTGCCAACCCAACTCACACACACATACATAGTGGAAGAGATTGCCCATCAATAAGAGCTGGAGTTGGAACAAAGCCCTCCAATAGGGATGCACCTTTAGTCCAGAATAATCTCATTAGTATTCATACTAGGTATTTGACACTAAGATTACATATACGTTTTCTTATGTTTGGATAAAATATCAACATATTGAGAGCATCTTAAACAGTACGCATGTACAAATTTAGATACACATATTTAAAAATCCACAGAGGACTGAATAGAGGAACTGAAATGAACCAGAACCTTGGTAAAAAAGGTATTGCCGCAGGTGAATGATTTTAATTCTCAGATTCAATCTGGTAGCAGGACACTCAGTAACATTTATAAGTAAATCATGGAAAAATCTGTCCGGGAAACACCTTTTAATATGGCAAATATATTTAAAAAAGTCATATGCACTCTTTATAATGAATGAACCATTATAATGTCAAGGTAAATGTGTTTATTTTATTTAATAACTATGATGGCAATATTTTTTTTATTTTTTTATCTAATTTATTATAAATACAATGAAAACACAATATTCTATGGACCTCAAGGATTTGTGCATCATTAAAGTTATTCATACATAAATGGATTTACCTTATAGACAATGTCAATGCGTTGATAGTGTATGTTTCATTGTCTGTCGAACTATATGAAAAATATGTGTGTGCTTCAACCATATTTTGCATACAAACACCTATAAAATACTAATGAGATTAAATTTTCAGCACAACCCTATGCTGAAGTCTCCTCCAATCAGGTTGTCAGGGGAATTCTGTTCTTTGAAGGGTTTGAAGATCATGGGATATTTGATCAAAGGTATTCCATGTGCCATTAAATCTCTAGTTCTCTCACTAAGAAATAACACGAGAACAGCACTGTCAGTGGGAATAAAACAGTTGACTGAGAGAGATACAATAGGATCCTTTAAATAAGACATATGCAAAACAAGCAAATAAATAATTTTCATTGTTCAATGTACAATGGAAAGTAGACAAAATATACACTGGGGTGAATGGGAGGAATGGAAGGCAGCAAACTGCGGATGAATGACCGCTGTAATGTCGTCCACAACAAGGAGTTAAAAACAAGGTGGGATGAAATAAGAGCTAAGGCACTTCCATAGGATCAGGCCTATCTCTTTGTACTGAGAGTGGTGTGATATGACAACTTAATATATTGTGAGGTCAAAAGTGATTTAGGTAGTCAGAGTTGTGATCCAGTGATAGGCCTGTGTGTTTTTGACACATTAGAGCTGTATTGCTCAAGTGGGAGACTGAGTCTAGACTGTGACATGTCATAATCCCATTCCTCTCTTTCTACCCAATAACTTTCTAGTGCAAAACACATTGCCCCAATGCAATAACAATAATAATACCTAAAAAAAAAAAAACATTTTTGGGTTAATAATTTTCATTTGTGATTGGAAGAAAGAGGGACTGCCTCCTTGAGCAGTTAACAAAGACTAAAACAACTTGAAAAATCAGGAAATTATCTGCCACACCACAAAGATCACAACATAAATTCTATTCATTTTCTGTTAACTTTTACACAATCTGAAGATACAACTCTCATGTGTAGCTTATTGGGTTGCACGGTATACCAGTACTAACAAAATATTGCGATACCAAAGTCTCGATATGGCCAAATTTGATAATTAAACAGCAGAAGGATGTTACAATATACAGTCACATGCGCACCACAGAACAAATGAGAGGCTCCACTCTGCTCTGTCATCTCCATCACACAAACAGGCAGACAGGCGCAAGCACACGCACGCACGCACGCGCACACACACACAAAATGTTGGTGCAGCTATCATTATAAGGACTCTCCATAGACATAATGTAAAGACTATAGGTCCTATACCCTAACCCAACCCTACCCCTAAACCTAACCCTCACAAAAAACTTTCTGCATTTTTTAATTTTTAATAAAACATTGTTTAGTGTGATTTATGGGGACACTAGAAATGTCCTCATATACCACATTTATAGCACAATATCCTTGTAATTTCCAGTTTGTAATATAAAAAAAGTCCTCACACAAACGCAACACACACTACTTAAGCTTGATTTTCATGCAATGTGTCCAGTAGGATCTATCTGCAGAGCCGCAGATCAGTGTGTTAAGTGCATAAAAGGCTGTGAACTCTCAAATGACCTTTTTCACTGTTGCAGCTCAGAGATTTCAGCTTGCAAGTTGTGGGAAGCTTGATGTAACAAACCCTTCAAAAACAGGAAGAACTTCAAAGGTCTTTAAAAATAAAAATCCTGCTGAAATGAGAGCTGGATTCATCTGGATTCATGATATTTAAGACATTACGACAGAAAAATATTACTACTGTATAAATGTGTACTATTTAAATTAGTCACAATAATACTCATTAATACAATAATATAATAGTAAATGGTTATATTATTAGCAATATCACAAAAGCAAGTGTACTGAATGTCAGCAAGCTCTGTAGTGCATCTATTTAGTTTTTTACCAAAAATAAAATATCTATATTTTTTGATTTTGTATAAAATGATTATATTTTACTTTGACTTAAGTATTTATTTGATTTAACATAATTTGACCATAACATTTAATTAAAACTTTTAACATGGAATTCAGAAAAATTATATCTATTTTTTTTTATTTGTTGCCTAAGTATCGAGTTAGTATTGATACCGAGGTACCAGGCCTGGTATCGTACTGAAGCCAAAATGTTGGTATCAGAGAAACCATAGTAACCATAGTATATGTTTATCTTTGACTGCTTTTGTTTATTGGAAGCTCTCCATAGGAACCAGACTGATCTCATGAAAATTACATAACAATGGATACAATTTTGCAAAAGGGTGGGTTCATGACATATATCGTGGCAGTTTCACGGTGAAATGTATACTGTGTTGCACTAAAAGCAAGTTAAATGTTTCAGCAAACAGATGAGGTTTTTAAGGTTAATGCTCTATTGAGTTTTAAACAAATAAAACTGACATCCCAGACTTACACATTAAACGTAAAAACCGATAGTGTCATAAAAGCAAATGTACAATTTGCTGATACAATTACATCATTTTGTGGTGATTCAATGACACTCTTCTGGACTCAAGTCCAGAAAACTCTTATGGACTCACACCCCTGTTGTAAAGAGTTTCTGTGTAAATTGATCACACACCAACAATCTTGTAAATTATGTTTATGTTTTAAATGTAACGTAATATAATGCAAATGTTAAAATGCATCGCTTTTCAAGCCATATGTTATAGTAAAAGTTTTTGATGTTATAAGGTTGCTTTTGCCATTTTACTCATGATACTTGCATGACTCATGATACTTGCATGAAAGGGAATAAAAGTAATTGTTGTTTTAGCACCTCTAGTGTTTATTTCAGTATGAAACTGTTGCAAAACGTACTACAAGCCTTGTAAAAATCACTTCAAAAAAATATAGAGATAATAACTCTCAGGTTGAGAGGAACAAAGTCTTGAGTTTCCTCCATAGTCTGATCATTGAGCCACAGCCTGGAGAATTCAACAAGACAAGCCTTTGGCAAAGAAGTCCAGTGGTTTATTGGCTCTTGCGTGGTAGTGTGTGTATGTGCTTTGTCTAAAAATTATTATGAAGCAAATTCATTCTCAGGGTTGAGGTAAAACCTGAGAGACAAAGACCTGAGCTGAACAGATGACACATTTGCCTATGGCATGACTATCATCGATCATTTGTCTTTTTTTTTTATAAAAGCTATTTGAAATGAGTTTCCACAGGTGTTGCTCTTGCCCACATACTGACAGATCATCAAGTTATTAGCTGTCTACTACAGCATCAATGGATTGAACCAACTTGAACCTTCATACTTGAACTACAAGAAAGTGAAGGAATCGAGAATGAGGGGAATATGACAGAACTTGAACAAGGCCTACAAGCTAGAGAGAATTGCCCACCAGTATATCAAAGCAGCTTTTGAAATGATTCACTTGATTTGACCCTGAAATAGTCTGCAGGTCTGTGGCTGCAGAAATGTTCAGATGGTCAAGGTGTTAAATGATAATAGTTGCTGCTTCCCCCTCACACTAAATCATATGGGCAGTTTTGGCACATCTGGGACTTCGTTGAAATCATCTGGGCCTTAGCCCAAACCTCACGGTCAATATGACCCTGTTCCAATGGGTCTGAATGCTGTCCCCCCAGAGAACATCTGTTTTTAGATGGCTCCCTGCATCCCAATTCTGGCTACCTACACTTATACACTTACACATATATCATGTTTGAGCAAATGTTCCTAACAATACAGCATTTATTTAAATAGAAATAGCCATTTGAAAATTGCATATGACTTTACTGTAGTCCTCAATAAAATCAAATCATTCTCTGTGAATAAAATCCTAATATTCTTTAAAAAATTTTTTTTTATTTCACAGTGATGTATTATAATGATGTGATAAATTTGTATCAAATTGAATTAAGCAATCTTTTTTAGACTGTATTTAATGTAAATTAATAGAGTATGATCTGTTAAAACTGAGTTAACAATATATTGAACAGTGTGTCTGTCTGTGTGTGTGTGTGTGTGTGTGTGTGTGTGTGTGTGTGTGAGCGTGTATTTATCACTTTGTGGGGACCAAATGTCCCCATAAGGATAGTAAAACCCGAAATTTTTGACCTTGTGGGGACATTTTGTTGGTCCCCATGAGGAAAACAGCTTATAAATCATACTAAATTATGTTTTTTGAAAAGGTAAAAATGCAGAAAGTTTTCTGTGAGGGTTAGGTTTAGGGGTAGGGTTAGGTTTAGGGGATAGAATATAAAGTTTGTTCAGTATAAAAACCATTATGTCTATGGAAAGTCCCCATAAAACATGGAAACACTACATGTGTGTGTGTGAGCGTGTATTTATCACTTTGTGGGGACCAAATGTCCCCATAAGGATAGTAAAACCCGAAATTTTTGACCTTGTGGGGACATTTTGTTGGTCCCCATGAGGAAAACAGCTTATAAATCATACTAAATTATGTTTTTTGAAAATGTAAAAATGCAGAAGGTTTTCTGTGAGGTTTAGGTTTAGGGGTAGGGTTAGGTTTAGAGGATAGAATATAAAGTTTGTACAGTATAAAAACCATTATGTCTATGGAAAGTCCCCATAAAACATGGAAACACAACATGTGTGTGTGTGTGTGTGTGTGTGTGTGTGTGTGTGTGTGTGTGTGTGTGTGTGTGTGTTACTAGCCTTGATTCTGTGTGGACCACTAAATGCACATCTTACATTCCAAGATCTATCTCATTCTCTTGTTCTTTTTATCACTGTCAACTGCCCTCAAAACGTCAAACTCTATTTCTCAGCAGGCAGTAGGAAACTGAATGATAGGCATGCTGCGTTGGCCTCAAACAGAGACTGTCTGCTGCCCTCAGGGTTTGGTGTATCTGTTTTTGCTGCTGCATTGTGTTGTGAAAAATGTGTCTCAAAACGATTGATTACAAAAATATATACACTTACAGGTGTAAATTAGCAGTGGCTGAGGATATCTAAAAAAAAAAATTCTCTTTGTCTCTGAAGTAGCAGATGAAGATGTGAAAATAGAAATAGGGTTGTTTCATGTCAACTCAACCAGAGGTCCCCAGCATACATTTTTTGATAACTTTTTCACTGGTGAAAGATACACATAAATGATTATGAAAACCAACATATTAAATGCCATGGATCAATATTTACAGAGTAATCAGTTAATTTAAAGGTTTCAAGGGGCTCAAAATGACATCTTATTTTAGTTTTACACAGAGATATGTAGGTCTCTTACTAAACTCAGTTGACTTCAGCATCCTGTGTTGCATTATATGTCAATAGTCCAAAAAGTAAAAAAATGGGAACATACATTTTTGGGTTGTTTGTCCAAAGTTGGAGTGCCTGTAACACAAGAGGTATTACATGTTTCTTAATATCCTTTTAAATTCTTGTTCTGAACAAACTTTTCTTTTTGTATCATCATTTGTAAGGCCCTCTATAGTTAAATCCCAGAGATATAGGGCCCTTAATGTGACTCCATCTGAAAATGTAAATGATTTTCAATGCCCGAAAACCAAATGGTATGATGCTAGTTTTTCTTAGTGGTTGAAGTGACCATTTTGTACAGGGTTTTAACCTGCATCCTTGTGGTCACCTAGGCTATCTCTATTGTACCCCATAGCAAAACACTTAACCACATGTTGCTCAAGAAGAACTTATGATAAGTGTACTGAAATCTAGCAAAAGCGCTAAATGACTACTTATACTGCTTTCTTCATGTGCCCTGTGGCCCTAACTGTCAACTTCCTGATTCAAATCCAGCCATCAGTTTTGTCCAAACCTCTCAATCGTTCACTCCTGTTCAGTTGCTGTCCATGGTACTGATATTCCACATACTCACTGAGAGTCAAGTGAGGCATTTCGAGTACAAAGGATTGGAAGGGAAAGCAGGATGAAGGAAAGAAAGAATGGCAAAGGTGCTCCTTTTTCTTGTCCTTACATTCCTTCTATCACGTACATGAAGTATTTGATCTCAGGGCTTTCATCTCCTGGCCATGAGAGGCTGAGGAGAGGCAAAAAGAGAGCAGGCATTCTTTATCTATAGAGCATGAAAAATAGAAATGTGTCACTTTGTCTCTTGTGGAGACAAGAGAGCCTGGCTTTAAGAGTTTTGGAGCATTTTGTGATTGGGAGTTTTAACTTTTTCCATTGTAGACATGTTCTGTGCGATGGTCATGGATTTAGCCTTTCATAAACTGAAAGAGAGAGAGAGTTGGAGACTGGATAAATGTCTCAGTCATTTCTCTACGGACTAAAGTAAGAGGCTGTTCTCTTTCTGATCCTGTACTCTTGTAAACCCGTCAGAAAAATGATGATGTCTTGTCACCTTTTTATTCTGTCTGAAGGCCCCTTGGAGCTCAATCTAAAAGGTGAGAATGACAGAGATACAAAAGATATAAAACAGGGAGATACAGAGACATAGAGAAATGAGAAATGGTGAAATACAGAGTAGAAAAGGTATTTAAAAGTAATTTTCTTGCCCACAATACCTCATGCAAAGTGATTAGGATTTAAGATTGTAACTGTAAATTGTGTTGAGATGGTAATTTTGATTTTATACATTGGCCACGTCGACAAATACGCGAAATACTGACAATGGTATACTAAATACTATACAATGGTATACTAAAAATTTCAGAGACGATATGTCTCTGTGAATACAAAACAGGACAAACTGCCTAAATTTGTAGGGTATTCACTCCCACTTTTAAATATTGGCTGTTGCTCCCAAACTTTGCTGTTTGTACATGAGCAAAAACTGTTCTTTATTTGTAGTGTTTAGGGTTTAAGGACTGAAAACTAGAGGGGTGCTGGTTCTATCCATTGCACCCTGCGATGCTGCCAAATACATTGAATTATATGGAGTAAATGTCAGCGCTACCCCCGGCATTGCATACTCATATTTATGCCACCTCACTTTCTTCTGCAAATATATTTTGATGGAGATATGAGGTGTTTTTGTCCATACAATGCATGTCAATGGGTTTTACCAATTATCGCTTCAGAAGAAATAGATTAACCGCTTAACTTGTAAGGATTACCTTGAGCAACCTTTACGGATGTCCTTTTTGGAGCTTGAAAGCATTGAACCCCATTGACTAGCATAATATAGATGTAAACACATCATATCTAAAAAATTATTATCATTTTTGGGTGAACTATTCCTTTAAGAGGGTGATGATGTCATTCTTAAAATCAAAACAAGAGGTTTGCAGTGGTTTTCATGTGGAGGTTAAAGCACCACCTGGTCTCATATCACGTTACTATACCTACATTTTAGCACTTTTTTTTTTTTTACAAATCGCGGCAGTTTCCTGGTGAAATTATCGCTAGAGGTGCTACAACAAAGACTTATTTTCACACAAATAACGAGTAAACAAGCAGAATATCAGTTCAGAAATACATACATTTTGCCCTGTTCCTCACACAATGCAATTTTAGGGCATAAACATATTTTTACAAGAGCAAAACTTGTCAAGTGATACATATTAGTGTTTGCATAACTTAACCAATTACATTTTACAAGCTTTGTCAAACATGATCAAATTGTGCGGTAGCTCAACTGACAAAGCATTGCACATGCGATGCAAAGGGCCAGGGAATAAGTCCTGAAAAGCATCCAACTCAACACAAGTGTCATATACAGTAAGCACTACAAAATTGCATGGTTGCTTCAGCAATTGCATTTTTCATCTCACGTTTGCTTTTATTATGCTGCCGGTTATGTTTAAGGGAGGGAGGTAGGTTTTGTTGATTTAAAACTCAATGTGGCATTAACCTTAAAATCATGTTTGGGAGAACATTTAACTCACTTTTAGAACCACAAAGTGGAAGTTTCACTTCAGAACTGCCGCAATACTGTTATGCATGAACAATGGTTAGAACCCAAATGCTGAAGAGACACAGAGAGAAAGAGAGTTAGATAAAATAGTATTTATTTACAACTGGAATGAGATGAAAGTTCAGACAGGTGGTTGATCTGCCGCTGGAGGCTGAGGAGTGGGCAAGCAGGGGTTAATGGCAGACTGGAGCAGTGATCTGGACAGTTTGTCGTGGCATGCTTAAGTGTGATCTGAAGATGACTGAAGAGGTAAGTGAGGAATACAGGTTGGATAGTGGATCTGAAGCACAAGGAAAACACACATGAGAACAAGAACAAATCATTAACTAGGAATGCTAAGAAACTAAAATCTAAGTTTGCCTAGCATTAGTACCACTCTAGTCGACAGAACAATATGGTGATGAACGACTGAGAACTCTGGGTTTAAATAGAGTAGGCTGGCGATGAGAAGATGACTTGCAGGTGAGAAGTAATCAGTGGGGAGAGCTGCCACACCACCAGAACAGACCAACTTACAAACACACAGGGGGAGACACAGACAGACAAGAAAACACAGAATGGAGAAGCCAACATCCTGACAAATACATGCAATGAACCACGTGATATGATTTTGCAAAAATCACCACCATCATGTTATGTTCATGAGATCAGGCTGTTTGACACCCTGAAACAAATCTTTGGAAAGCCACTTAAAGGCATTTTACCACTATCACTTCACAATAGGTTGACCTATACTTATCCGGCCTGGCTTACACAGTTAAGGTTTATTTTTCCAATGTGGTGCTACGAGATCAGGGTTATTATGGACTGACTTTGGCAAGTGAACAATACGCATCACTAAAGTCGTCCCATCTGCACGTTTCTCACATCATGTGAAATCAAGGATGGGAACATTTTGTAATTGTAACATACCAAACTTTTACATTTATGCATTTGGCAAACAGTTTTATTGAGAATGCACAGCATTCAAACATTTTATCAGTAGGCCTACATGTGCATTACCTGCCAGCTGAACTCATGACCTTGGCATTTGTTGAACTACACAT
Source organism: Xyrauchen texanus (assembly GCF_025860055.1). NCBI lineage: Eukaryota > Metazoa > Chordata > Actinopteri > Cypriniformes > Catostomidae > Xyrauchen > Xyrauchen texanus. Next base: position 38,784,202 of record NC_068280.1, read on the forward strand.
AGTACACAAGAACTGATGGACATGTTTTTCTCTTGATCTCTATCTCACTCTCTCTTATGCATGCACATTTTACAATGGCTCAGTGTGGGGCAAAAGAGCAGCTTGTCACAATGTTGTTTGGCAGTGTCAAAACCAGCGAGTACAAGAGAAAGGCAAAAAGAACAAGTGCAACTAGAGAAAAACAGTAGCCAGTCAATTCCCTCTGGAAAAATGACAGTTTGGCTCTGCGATGTCATCGTGACGGCAGACACACAAACGCACATGCACGCACATCCCTCCGTCCTAATAAAAGCATAATGAGTCCTGCTTCTGTCAGAGACAGAGAGAGAGAGGTACAGACTAAAAGAGAGGAATGGAGAGAGAGAGAGAGAGAGAGGGTAAGAGACAGACAGAGACATACAGAGAGAGCGTGGCCTCGTCCCTAACAAATGTGAAACTCCTGCTGGCACCACATTAAATTGATAGACTGCAGTGTCAAAGCCTCCTCCATCTCTTTCTCTCACACACACTCTCTCTCTCTTTCTCTTCATTTCAAGATTTCTCCATCCCTTTATTTTTCCCTTTCTTTCTTACTTTGCTCGAAATATGAGTGTTTTCTCAATCCAAATGTTTATTCCATTCAAAACCAGCCAGGCTACATTATTCCAAGAGACATTAGGGTATTTTTAGACTCTTTCTCTTTACATAGCATAACGATTGGTGAAAAGCCACTTGAAGTCTATGCTCTCTCTTTCAATAACACATTTTATGTTAGAACAGTGACATTTTATTGCAGCAGGATGCATCCTCAATCTTTGGCCTCCGCTGGCAGTGACAAAAGCCATGCGCCAATACAGGGATTTCTTTTCTATTTCGCAATATCACACCCTTCCAGTGTAGACATGGAAACTAGAGCATGTCCCATATAGCTCGCATTTCTCCAATGTCAAATGAATGCTCTTCGATTTGTCATGAACCCGTCATGTCCTACTCATTTATAGTTTCTCTCAGCCTCAGGGTGATTTTCAGACAAGTGTATTTCTTCACCATTACGTTTGTGAACTAAAAACACAAGACATGATTTTGACAGGCTAATCTAAGTGTACAGGAAGGTAGATACTATTTGAGAGTGGATAAAGGAAACAATGAGGAAAAGAGTGGGGGGTCAGAAAATGTCAAAACCTGGATTCGAACTGGGGTCGGCTCTGCAAGTATACCAGTGTGCTATGACCTCTTTCAGTTAGGGCTAGGTATCTGTACAGATTTTCTGATTTGATTTGATTCCAATTCAGATACAATTTGATTAGATTCTGATTAATTTGGGTGTATTCAGTATTTCAGCTTACATATGAAATATATTCTTTTTTCAGGAAATTCTGTAAATCGTACAAGGAATCTTCTTAACTGGACCATTACAATTTTTTATGAAAAAATTAACAACAGGGCAAACTATGCAGCTGAATTGCTATTTATTTTTATGTTAATAATCAACACAACCTAAACTAAAGTAAAACTTAAATTAAAAATAAAAGCTCTGTCTAGGTATTTTAAGAATCAGTTTCATTGTTCAAATGAAAAGCTGCATGTGGCAAGTGCTATTTACACCCGTTGCAAATGGTTACTCTGAATTATTCTTTCTGTAATTATACATAACGTTGTTATGTTGGCCTCTTTAGAAAAAACAAAACAAATTTAAAGTCATGTGATCCATAGCCGACTCAAGCAGAGGCACTGAATAGAAGTAGAACTAATCAAATACTAGACTAATAGACAGTTAAACTTGTAACACACACACACACACACACACACACACTACTCTCTCTCTCCATAAAGGTCACTTTTAAGAATGTGAGCTCAGAGACCTTTTCTCATTCCTGATTTTGCTTATTCCAGATGAGAAAGAGCAGGAACTTTGATAGCTGTGATTTTAGTCTAATGACTATTCGCTGGCACACTGATACAAACTGAACACTCTTAAACACAATCATTGAACTAATATGCAATTTGTCGATGGACATTCGGAATTGACATTCACAATGCATTTAAATTTTGTACTGTGATGCATTTTTAAGTGAAACTGAATAATCAGTGGGTAAAAACCATGTAGAGTGGTACTTGATTGTGTCCATTGGTTTTTGATTGGATCAAACATGTTAATATATGATATATTTTTTTCCCACCCTTGATTACATCAGCAGGAAAGAAAAGTGGTTTAAGAGGCAGAGAAAGCTATTATATTTTTATTTTCTCTTTAGAATAACATGTACTGATGCTCAGTTTTTTTTTTTTTTTTTTTTGTGGGGGTGAACTATTCCTTTAAGAAAGTAAACAGAGTACATTTTAATTTAATGATTTCTTTAAAGACACTTGCTGACATCATGAGCTTCACAGTCCCTGCATTTAATTAATTTATTTTTTTTTAAACCTGCCTAAGCTAGTTTACTGGTCTGAGCTGGCTGATTAGCTAAATCAGCTGAATAAAATCATGTTCAATCTTGGAGACCAGCTTAAAACAGTTCAGGCTTTTTTCCAGTATGGGTAATAGACACTAAATCTCTCTCTCTCATGAACACACACTACAGACTAGAACTCCAACACACTTGTTATTCTCAGGCGTCAATATGTTAAGGTGTTTTCCTCACCTCTTATTTCCTCAACTTATTTAGGCAACACCTCAACACCTACTCCACACACACAGACACACTCGTAACTCTCTGTCCACATACAATGGCTTTTTTTATACATTCACAGTTTCCTCATTCTGACAGTGTGAAGCTGTGGTTCAGTTCTGTTCAGACTGTGTGGTGTGCTGTGAATACATACCCACAGCCTTACCTACCCTGTTATCTTCACACAGCCACCTCACACAGCTGCCCTGGAAAACTTGATTTGTTGTGAATTTATCCACAGTCCTTTTATGATTTTGAGCAGTGGATAATGGACTGTCCCTTGCAAACTGCCATAGATTGTTATATTGCTGTCAGTCAAACATTTGCTGAGTTTGAATCCTAGCTTGAGGTAATTTCCCTATCCTGATCACCCTCTTCTAGTTATGACAGTAGCCTTGTTCTTAGATATGTAGCCTATGCATATTTAGACAGCAGTCAGCCACTTGAAACCCTTGCTGACAGCTTCATTGAATTGTACCCACTCAAGAACAGTTTCATGTACAACAGTAAAGAGAAGACTCAGAGGTGCAGGTCTTATGGGAACAATTGCAAAGATAAAGCCACTTTTGAAACAGAAAAAAAAGGCTAGAATGGGCAAAGAAACACAGACATTGGATAACAGATAATTGGAAAAGAGTGTTATGGATCTTAACCCCATTGAGGTTTTGTGGGATCAGCTAGACTGTAAGGTGCATGAGAAGTGCCTGATAAGACAGCCACATCTATGGCAAGTGCTACAGGAAGCGTGGAGTGAAATATCACTGAGTATTTGGACAAACTGACAGCTATAATTCCAAGGATCTACAAAGCTGTCACTGTTGCCCGTGGATGATTTTTTGATGAGAACTCTTTGAAGTAGTTTAAGAAGTTTTTTTTTTCTTTCAAATTTTAAAAGTATTTTTTTTTTTTTTCGTTATTAATGTCCTGATTGTCCCATTGTGATCAGTTGAATGCCACTTTGGTGAATAAAAGTACCAATTTATTTCCATAAGATTAAAGTTTCTACATTATTCCAAAGTTTTGGCTGCCAGTTTATATATATACTATATATATATATATATATATATATATATATATATATATAGTAATAATGTGCAATATAATTAGAAGGATGCAGACTTTCTTGTAATTAAGTTGGGAGGGCTTCAACAAAAAACTTTGGGAAACACTGTAATAGAGGAAAGTCAAAAGTTATTTTCCTACTTCTAAATAAAAATACATTGCAATGGCAATGCACAGCCTGTGGCGTAAACAACCAGGGTGGGGGGATGTTATCAGCTATTTGTGTGTATTTCCTCATTTGTGTGTTTGTGTGTGTGTGTGTGTGTGTGTTTGTCTTTGTTATTATCAGCTGTGTACTCGCTGCTGTAATCCTTGCAAAATCCCCAGAAACCAGCCAGCATAGCAAGGAATGTGTGACCAAAGCTATCTCTCTCTCTCTCTCTCTCTCTCTCTCTCTCTCTCTCACTGTGTGTGTGTGGAGGACATTTGTAGTGTCCCCATAATTCAAATCGCTTAAAAACATAGTAAACATTGTTTTATTGATAATGTAAAAATGCAGAATGTTTTTGTAAGGGTTAGGTTTATGGGTTAGGGGATAGAATCTATAGTTCGTACAATATAAAAATCATTATATCAATGGAGAGTCCTCATAATTATAGCTGCACCAACACTTGTGTGTATGTGTCTTTTAGAAAAGTTTGGAAGGGCAGAGTTTGAGTATTTATGTATATTAGGGCAGAGGGCTGTTTGTGTGTGCCATGTTTTGCCTATATTGTGTGAACCAAATTCCCCCACATGATAGTTAAACCTGAAATCTCTGATATAGTGGGGACCAGCCAATGGTCCACACAAGGAAAATGGCTTAAAACACAAAACAATTTCTTAATTAAAAATGCAAAAACTTTATTGTTTAGGTTGTGGTAGTAGGGTTTGGAGAATATTATTAGTTCAGAATGAAAACAATAGAAGTCCCCACAATGATAGAAAAACAAATGTGTGTGTGTATGTGTGTGTGATATGCAGGGACAGGGCTGGAACTGTTGCGTGCCTAAATTCAGAATCACATACTTCCATACTAGTTTTACCATTTCTGATGTAACAGCAGAATCACATAATACCATCTACTTACTATTTAATCAACCCAGCCTAACTCAGATTTTAAATCACTGCTAGATGGTCTCAAGCCCACAAAAATGGTCGATACCTGGCAGCAGCGGTAACAGCAAATCATCTGTCAAACCAAAATTTTTTGACTACACTTCAGTTTATTTGCCAAGAAAATTCAATGGCTAGAAGACCAAAAACATTTTCAAAGCATAGCGCTGGAAGTCCCCCAGGTCTGAAGGTGCCAAAATACTACTGTGGAAGAGCCAAGGATCACTACAATCAGTACTGGAATTTGTGATGCATCTGAATCTAAGGTTAAAGGACTTTCAGATGCCGATGTGTCCAGACCAGTGCTGTCGAAGTAAATGCGTTGTTAACACGTTAATGCAAATTCTGTTTAATGCCACTTTTTTTTAAAAAATGCCTTTAACATGTAATATGACAATTTGAAAAAATAATAATTCATGAGAAGAGTCAATTCACACAAACACCGCTAATGTAACATGCATTGACCGTCAGGAAAACAGTAGGTGGGACAAATTATGCTGAGACCTGCGCCAATAATTTTATCAATGTAGCACAGCAGTAGAACATGCCCACAAAGCACAGATAGAGCTCCTAATATTGTAACATCATTGTAGCAGCAAGACAGCTGGCAATTGAATACCAGGCTTGTACTGCGAGATGCAGAGTCAAAAGTTGCGAGACACAGTGTGAGCGCGAAGTGAAATTGTGAGCGCGAGGCAATCGTTTGTGTTCCATGACTACTATAACTTATACTTGAATAACATATAGCTTGTAAGTAAGTGCAGCCAATGGAGTTTCTGGTGCTCCCCTAGGGAGTTGGTGCCCTGTGCATATAGGGAGTGGCGGTTCTGATTACCGGCTAACAGAAACCCTGCTGCTGTCTCTTTCAGAGCATCTCTGTTTGTGCACTAGCCAATGCAGAAGTTGGAGACATTGTTGGAACACGGCAGACAGTCTACACTGTCATTAACCCATTTAATCCCACCGATTTCAATTGTGAAAGGGAGTTTGTGATGTGTTTTGCAGAGAGATGTCAATTGTAAATGACAGTGCAGCGTTTTTGGCATGTCTGTCAAAACTCCTTTAAAAGAAGCAAATAAATCCTGTCATTTTACACTTACAAGTACCATATTTTGTACATAATTTGATTGAGTTGTGCTGTGCTCATTTTCTGATTTTCAACTCTGTGGGTGGGGTAGGTTTTGTGTGGGTGATTGAAACATTCATCTGGATGAAGCATATTTTGTCCACTCATGTTTATAAAAATGAACTTAAAAAAATTATGTGATTAATCACGATTAGATATTTTAATCGTCTGACATCCCTAGTCAAGACACAAAAGGAATATCTGAAGCTTAATGTTGATACATACAATTGGAATGTCAGAACAATAAATTAAGAAAAGCTTGACTTCGTGAAGGCAGAATTGGCTTGGATTAAGATCAGAATACTCTGAATAAGTGAGCTGAAGTGGATAGGAATAGGTCACTTTCAATCAGGTGGTTAAAAAGTATTTTGCAGTCATGAGATACAATCCGAAGAATGACAATTATATAAATTTCAATTCAAGACAGCCCAATAAACATCACTGTTATTCAAGTGTATGCTTTAACAGATGCCTATGACGATGCTCACAAAACACTCTGGCCTGAAGCAGTTGATTAACTCAACACCAAAGAAAGATGTCATGCTCATTGTTGGAGACTGGAATGCAAAAGTTGGAAAAAAGAAGAGCTTACAATAGCTACAAAGAAGGATTTGGCGACCAAAATGAAGCAGGAGACAAAGTCATAGAATTCTGCCAAGAAAACTTGCTGTGTATTATGAACACATGGTCCAAGCAGCCCAAAAGAAGACTTTATACATGGACATGTCCTAATGGACAGTGCCAAAACCAAATTGATGACATACTTTGTAGCAGATGATGGAAACGCTCAGTACTGTAAGCGAAGACACATCCAGGAGCAGATTGTGGCACAGATTATAAACTACTACTACTACTATCAAAACTGATGATTAATCTGAACAAAACCAAGAAGGTCCAAATACCACAAATATATGACCTGGATAACATTCAAATGCATTCTATTGCTTCTGAAATTTGTTTTAATATGTTAAACTAGGAATAAAGACAGCCTATTGAACTCTGAGGAGAAAGACGAGGTATAGTACTCCAGGAAGGCAAGAAGAACATTCCACATGTGGGGCACCGGATGAAAGTAAATTGTTGTCAGGGTCTGTGACAGGCAGCGAGGACCCAAAAGCAGGAAGCCAAAGTTGATCTATCAAAAGGCAAAAAACAAAACCAACAAAAAGTTCTCAGAAGGGCAAACAACTCAGTCCCAGAACAGGAGGGCAGTCTACTGGCTGGGCTGGAGAGGAAAGCCTCAAGGCTGCATGGATCCCAACCAATCCAGACTGGATCCAGCAAGAATCCGGAATGACGCCTTGTAAACAGTAATCAACAGACACACAGAACAAGACACCTAAACAGGGATACAACCACAATGAACTGGTGCATCACAGAGAACACAGGGAGAGTGAATAGGGAAGCAAATAAGGAGGGTAACGAGGAAAGGCAGGTGTAACAGATAAACTATAACAAGGAAAACAAGGGGGCAGGGTTTCACTTCAGATAGCACAGAAATGAGTGCACATGGCAAATGAAGAGCCAACAAAGCCATTTGCACTCACACAACAAAAGTTTCAGGATCCAGCCCCAAAACTATAAACACAACCAACCAAAGTGGCAGGATCCTGACACTAGAAACACAAGACATGCACAAACACAGAATTTGTGACAGGATCCTGGAACAGCAAAAATTCAACTAGAGAGTCAGGATCCTGGCAAAACCTATTGGAGATACAAGTGTATTCACCAGGCTAAATGCTGAGTTCAGCGCAAGGCAAGGAAGAATAAGGAAAAATATCTAGAGCCAGAATGCCAAGAGATTGAGAATACCCAAATTCTACACACTGATTGGAACACTGATGGACAAAGAAGGAAAATATCTTATGGATTGAGAAGAAATAAAAAGAAGATGGAAAGAATATACAGGCAAGATATATAATGATCTATACAAGCGAGAAGAAACCTTGACAGAGGCTCGTGTGAATCAAACCTCTGAACTGGAGCCTGATTAAGTTAGATGGGCACTGAAAAATGTAAGGTGGCCAGGACAGATGGAATAACAATCGAGCTACTCAGAACAACAGAAGACACAATGGTCAAAGTATTGATGGCTGTTTGTCAACAGTTATGAAAGATGTTTCAGTGGCCGAAAGACTGGATGAGATCTATATTTTAACTATCCCAAATAAGGGTGGTGTAAAGGACTATTCAATTTACCACAGACAAGCCTTGATATTGCATGCCAGCAACATCATGCTGAAAATCATACAAGCAAGGATAAAACCATACTTGAAATGATGATAGCAGGATGTGCAAGCAGGATTTAGAAAGGGAAGAGGAACACAAGTTATAATATTCTTGTGGATAATTGAAAAAGCCAAAGAATTTCAGAATGACATCTATTTTTAGTTTATAGACAAGACCAAGGCATCTGACTGCTTCAACCATGGAAATCTGTAATTCCACATGCCTTTCCTGTAATGATGTATTAATGTGAAAGTTGGACAGTCAAGTAAAATGATTGGTGAAAAATTGACTCTGAGCTCTGGTGTTGGAAGTAGTAACAGCAGAATTGCTTACTCTCATACTACTTTGGAAAGGCATACAACCATACTAATTTCTCTATTTCTGATGTAACGGCAGAATTGCATACTGTAGTGATGGCAGAAATACAAAGTAGTACTGGTATTATGCAATTATGAATTTAGGCACTGTGTGCTCATGGGAAAATGACCATAAAAAGAAAAGATTCAAACAGCACTGTTTACACACACTGCAAAAGTGTTTGATACACCGAAACAAAACATTCAGCTGACCCCGAATTGTTTACAGCACATTGTCTCATTATACAGACAATACGTGGCGTGATCACGCTTCACATCTGCAAACACAAAACACACACATTTTTGTAATGTATTTGGCTCCACAGGCTCCCAGTGTGCCGATCTCTTCCCTCCAAGCTGTGTGACAGTTAATTATAAACTGTTTCCTTGTTATGACTCAACATACTCCCATTCTTCAGTTTCATGCAGATGGCAGCCATGTTCTCTTTGCCCTGTAGTCAAACAACCTTAGTTTCCTTGCTTTCTCAGAGAGACTGGCAAATAAACACAGGAGAATGAAGAGGAAGATGGATAATGAAATGATAAAGGAAAGAGAGAGGGGTCTGCAAACCTCTGGGACCTTCATGGTTTTAGATGAAAGGACAGCAGCTGTGGTTCTGACATGGCATGAGGAAATCCCTTGTCAGCTTGTCAGCCTGCAGAAGAACAGAGCCAAAACAAGACAAAGCAGCAGATCATCATTAGTGTACTAATGTTAAAGCAGGTTTAGCAGTGACTGGAAATGCATTCTGGCATCAAACGACATCAAATGGCATTCTCTACAAATTTAACTTCCATAATGTGACGTATCTCAGAGTGAACCACAATAGAGCACAAGAGTCTAGTTCCGGAAGTAAAAATCCCATAGTTTTTTACATTGAGGAATAGATTTTTAACAATAACTTATAAACCTATAAAAACAGACCTACCTTGAGCTGCGAGGTTTTTAATCGCTGGTATATGCCTCTGTTGAAGCCATCAGTCCACATTATTTAATCTTCACTTTAAAAAAAATGTGTTTAATAGCGGAGTGATACTGAATGGAAACTACCATTCACCAACCAGAGAATCACGGTGAACAAAGCATGCCAAACAAACCCTGTAGTGACGGACCACTCGCATAAATCACTGTGAATGATGCAATTTAGTTGGTCTCCCTAAATTCTCAAATTACTAAAATATTTGCATTAGGAATGTCATAAAATATCGATATATCGATTATTGAGCAACATATAATTTTTTTCAATCATTTTAAACAATAGATATATTAATATTGGCTAACCTTTTAAATTTTAAGCCTAATTTGTGTGCTTTCCAATTCACTGTCAGTTGGCCTTCCATTTAATGTAGTCTGGTGTAGTAGCTTTTGGACACCAGACGAGAGGGATATGACATTTACTGGAGCCTGTCGTGTGTAGGACAAGTCACATGTATCGCACACAGAATGCGTCGATGCTGTGCAGGTGGCATTCCAATGTTGTCAATCTAGTCACCCTACACACAAAAGTTGCAAAAGTTTTTGTATTTCTTCAAGAATGAACAATGACATTGAAGAGTTTGCAGGTAAGTGTATGAAATCGGTGTAACTGCGCAAACTGGACTATTATAAATGCCACTGTTTACATAGCAATTACTCTATATCTGTATATAGCCTTGAATAGGTCTTCTTTCAAGCTGTCAAACTACAAAAAGACATACTTTTAAATGAAAATACATTGTGTAGGCTTTGAAAGATGCATATACATAATATATAATTCAGTGATGACTAGAGTAAATAATCTATGTCCTTTGAAATTGATTTGGGTCAAATTTTATGGAAAACTATGCAAGTTTCACTCTGTGGCACTGCAGAATATTGAGCAGCCTCCGGAGTCGTAGCTGGGCACCACCAACAGATGCCGAGCGGTGCTGAACATACTAAAATTCAGAACGTGATTTGTCGTCCACCAGATGCTTCTGGTGTGCTACCCCCTTTAATTTACCCTTCCGCTCACACTTTTACCAAAGTTGTGTTGAGAAATATGTTTGAAGCAACTGACTATTGTGCAACGAGCAGCCCTATTTATATATCTGATATTCTGATTATCGTTGCATTCAAAAGGAATTAATCCCAAGCCTAATTTGCATATAGTATATCTGAATATATGCAATAATTACAAAACTTATTACAATAATTGTATTTATTTAGCAAAAATTATGCAATAACATTTTTTAAATCAATAGTTTTAGATTGTTCGATTGTTATTAATTTTATTATGTCATTCACAATGGCTCACTTTTTGTCCTACCTGGTGACCTTGGTAACATCAGCAGAAAAGGTGTTATGTTTCAGAAGCAATGTCTTTCTTTTTTCTTTTTTTGTATACCATGCACTAATATCACCATGATCAGAGAAGTTCACCAGAAAATGTAAATCCTGCAAAAATTCACCCTCACGACATTCCAAACCTGTATCACTCTTTATTACAGTATGTGCCATTGTTTTAACTGAAATCTTGACTTCCCTTGCATGTTCATAAGTGCATGGGAGAGGTTTGTTCACAACGCACAGAATGTGCGTTGTTCTCACATGAACATGTATGGCACTCTGAACAAGCTTCTCATCTACTCATCTATCATGCACCCAAGAAGGTGACTTGGAGACCAACTAACTTACTTTAGCTGTTTTAAACTGCTTTTGTTTAAGCAGGGCTGTCCTAGATGAAGTCAGATTTTTAGCTCAGTAGATCTTACACAGTCTAACACTATAATTTTAACATTGCATCTACTACTTAATTTTGCAGGCCGATGTGTACTTTGGCAGAGGTTAAGTCTCGGTCATCTCTTTGCGATGCAGGTTTAATTAAACAAACGTTAAGCTGTGTGCTTGAAGACAATCTTCAACCTCTCAACTCTTTCAACTCTTTACCTCTGAATTAATTTAACCCCTTCCTCTCTTCTCATTCTAATATATTATTCACTTCCTTATTCCTTTTGATTTGAGTCTCTTTCTTTTTTAATTTACTGTGAAAACTTGATTTTTCTGCACCCAGTGCTCATTCGAGTTCACTTTATTCTCTGTGATTTGTCTTGTTTGTTATGTATAGTATACATCAAAGAAGTGAGACTACTCATGTGTGTATGCTTTTAGCTTATTTATGGCCAGTTCAGAAAAAAAGTTTGAATAATGTGCCAAGACACAATCCACTCTATTACTTTTCTGTCTTCATTAGCAAGTACCAAAAGACATTCAAAACAATGGCTGCCAAGATCAAAATTACCACTAATTAAACATCAGAATAACTTTAAATGGAGCTTTTGAATTTGAAAAAGCTGTGACCACAGACAGACGGACAGGGAGAATGAGAATATGACACTTTTTCGGTGTGCGCTCCTGATATGTGATGGCTCTTTGATGGTGGAATATTCTGGTAGCCATGGGAACTCAAAGTGGTCTGTTATGATTGGAGGCACCCTGATGTTATTCCTATTGTAGATCTGAGAGAACAAAGTCGGTCAGTCACATTACAAACTTGGCACAGACATACAGGTTTTCATTAATACAGTAATAAACACCCTTGTGTGTTGGTTTGTGTTTGATGGAGCTCACCATGCTCTCTCACTGTCTGTCTCTGTCTTTATTCTCCAGAGTGCTAAAAATGGATTAGAAGATGACAACTTGGTTCCCCAGCAGCTGAAGGGGCCAAGTGCTTTCCACAAAATATTTTGGTCTTTGTTGTGATTATTTTAATGTTAGATCATTTTATTTACCCTTACTAAAATATAACACACACACACACACACACACACACTACAAACACAGCAAGTTGGCAGTGACGTCACCGCGACGCTTGTGCACCTTGAGGCCACATGAAGTGTCGAAAGCCCGCTGGCAGGAGGTCAAAGGACAGACCCAGTTGCCACGGATCGACTGACTGAGACGACCGGCTGATGGACCACCTGTGCCTCTACTGTGCCAAATTGCTGTGCTTTAGCCATCTGGAGCTTCGCTCATTGTTGTGAGCATCACTCCTCTGCCCTCCATTGTTGTTGGAGGGCGACTGCCTCCAACTGCCCAGTAGCGTCCTTCACAAGCCTCCACCACAGAGGTCGAGCTTTACACCATTGGTACCAGTCAGCAGCAAGTCCACTCAGCTCCACAGCCTCCTGTACCACATCACTCCATCTCCTCTCCAGCGTGTGCTGCACCTTTTTAGCCCCCTCAATCTGGCTACAAAAAGCTGTTTAGGAGTGGGGTGGGGTTTTTATAGGGGTGGAGTGTCCAATGGCACAAAGTATCTGGGCAAGTGTTTAGTTTTGGTGGGACTGATGGTAAGGCCTCACCTCTTAGTGACAAGCTCCAGATTCAGCAGCAGCACCTCCAACTCCTCCTCTGAGTGAACAGTAATTAACAGATCTTCAGCATTCATAACATGGTTGAGCAATAGGGAGCTATCCCTTGACAGCATCGTACAGCATCGATCAGCCTCCCATTGTATCTGTACCAGATGGAAATTCCTCCAGTACAGCCATTGAAGGCTTCACAAACTACATGGTCAAAATAAATGTTAAATAATTTGGGAGCAAGAGGACATCCCTGTCGGGCATGGCTCTGATCAGAGGGTCAGGGACTCCGAAAGCACGAAGAACAACCCAGAGCCCAGGCCTACTGATGGTATCACAGGCCATGACCAGGTCAATAAACAGAAATGTAGGTCTTTTTGGAATTCCCTACACCTTTGCTGTAGCAGACGGACAGAAAATATGACATCCATGTAGGATCACCTTTTCCTGAAACTGCATTGGGGCTCTGCAAGGCTCTCCTCAGCATGTCTAGCGAGGCGATATTGAATAATGTATTTGTTACAGTCTGTGCGGTCCCCCTTCTTAAAGAGAGGGACCACAAGGGCATCCTTCCAATCTTGCGGAACCCGTCCAGCGGTCCAGACTGTTATTATGATGTCATGTAGGGCAGTCTGTGCACAAATGCTACCCTCCCTCAGCAATTTGCCTGGGAGATCATCTCTGCCCAGTGCATTTGCCGATCTCAGACTCTGGATCACTTTCAGTACTTCCTCAACAGATGGCACCTCAGCCAATCACTCACAGGGGGTGACTTCTTCTTACAAGATTTGAGGCACCGCAGCCTTGGCAGGGTCATTCCCACTTTGTCCCACATTGTTTTCCATGCTGAGGGATTTCCCCTCCCCCAGACCTCACAGAAATGCTCAGCAAATCTGCAAACCTGTTCTTGGGGGTCAGAGATTGGATCTAATTATGGTAACAGGTGTGGCACTGCAGGTTACTTTTTTGATGTAATTAAAGAGCAATTTGTGATCACGGGCCAATGAGGCAGACTCCATCTCCTTAGCAACCCGCGACCACCACCTATCCTTGCAGCACCTCATGGCTCTCCGAACCTCCGAACGAAGGCTGCAGTAAGCCTCCTCATTCTCCGATGTGGGATGCTGTAGCCGATGACAGTGGGCCTGTCAGTCAGCTTGAACACCTCCTCTGTCAACCAGGGTCTTTGGGGAGGTCTGGACCATGTACCCAAAGCAGCCATTGCAGCTGTATGAGCCACAGTCCTAAACCTCGCCCATTTCCCCTCGACATCTGTAGGATTTGGGGATGATGCCAAACCCAGTCACAGGCGATGATTATCGCTTGCAATTTTCATCAGCTAACTGAGACCATGCCACTAAGGGTTTGAATGGTGACCTGTGTGTACACCCACCACGGGAGTGGAAGAATCATCTTACAGATGACAAGTCAATGGTCAGTGATCAGATCAGCTCCACGGTAGGTCTTGGTGTCAAGGACATCTGCCCGCAGCCACTGTTCCATCACTATGTAGTCCAGAAAATGTTCTTGCTTGGACCCGGCATGCATCCATGATGTGGTGTGGATTTACAAGCCCATGGGCTGCACAAAAATCTAGCAGCCTCCTGCCGTTGTTATTGAGCTGATATGGCCCATGCCTTCCAATCACTCCAGACCAGGTGCAAGCATCCTGGCCAATTCGGGCATTAAAGTCACCCAACAAGAAGGCTCTATCCCGAGGGGCCACTTTAGCTAGCACCTGTGACAGGAGGTCATAGAAGGCATCTGACTCATCGGCCTTGCCTGCATCCCTCCATGGATGTACCTAGGAAGATATACAAAATAAGTGATAAACATTCACTTGTACTAAATACTATTGATAAATGAGTCAAAGATCCTACATTACTTGATATTAAAGCGTGTTTAACAAACGTTAGCAGAGTAGCAGGTGTTTAAAACTGTCACAGTTTGTCTCCAACATGTTCAAGGACTCTTATTTTGAAGTTTTCTCCTGCGCTGCGTTTCCCAGAATCCACTGCCCTAATCACTTCCTCATTATCCCCACCTGTATGCCATTCCCTCATTAAGTTCCCTGTGTATATATACCTTCTAGTTTTGATCATTGGTTGTCAGTCCTTGAACGGTAATGTTTGATTCGTAATGTTAGATGTTAAAAGTTGTTTGTTTCCACTCCAGCGTTTGTTCCACTCATACAATTGTTATTAAAGGTTTGAAGATTCTACTCCCGCGTCTCCTCTCTTCTACTGCACTCCTTGGACACCAAACGTTACAAAAACATGGTCAATTTTACTCTCTTTTGATAATCGTACACCTGTAGCAAAATGCTAGCATTGCAAATTGTTTATGAATAGGGTTGCAAGGAGATATCTCTAGTGACAGTCTAACACTTGCTAAGCTACTGGAGCATTGCAGTTTTGTTTCCTTAAACATCATCTTCTGAGCATCTGGCAATGGAATCACTGATATATAAATAGAAATAATCGCTGACGCAACGTTAAACTGCCAGCAGGAGTTGAAGCCACCGGAAGTGTTCGAGCGGCCATCTTAGTATGTGGATATACAGTGACAATAATGTTTATATATTAGTGAATGGAATGCATTTATAGCTGGAGATCGGAGATATCAAGTAGGAATATCCCACATCAGATTTGAATGAAACACAGCATAAGAGTGCATATTTTATTTCCCTTTTCTGTTTGAATGGGGAGCTAGTGTATTACAGGCTAGTTTAGTGTTACAAGTCATGTGTTATGCACCTATTTTTTATTCATTTCTGGTTATTTTTGGTACTTTGGTTGCGCAATAAACTGTTTCTGGGATATAATAAAGTTTTTGTAGACTCTTGTAGCTTCTGTTTGGACTGCCCTGTCACAGAGGGTGGTCCAGACAGAGGCTACAAAGACACATAGCACATTTTTTATCACATTCAATATATCGAATTTAAAAACTATAATCACAAGTCTTAAGTTATTTTATTGTCATTTGCTCAATCACACATGGTGGAAAAGTCTAGGTTATGGATGTAACCTCCGTTCCCTGATGGAGGGAACGAGACGTTGTGTCGGAGAAGTGACACTAGGGGTCTCTCTTGAGCGTAGAAATGCTATAAAGGCGAAGAAATACTATGAGTTCATTCAGGATATTTCTGAGGAGCCGGAAATGGTCCGGCCACTACAGTGGCTCGGCTCAGCGATGTGGCCGGGAGGACACAACGTCTCGTTCCCTCCATCAGGGAATGGAGTTTACATCCGTAACCTAGACGTTCCCCATCTGTCGCTCTCTCGATGTTGTGTCGGAGAAGCGACACTAGGGGTCCAATTTAAATCACGCCATGCGCTGAGCCATGTACGTGTTCTGCTGACACAGGAGCGGGCAGGTATTTTATGTGCACAGGTGACCAGCTGTGTCAGACTGCACGTACCCTTCCACAATGCCCCAAAAAAGTCGTCGGAATCCTTCTGGTTACCCTAGACAGGGTAACAAGATGATTCTTGCCAACCTGGGAATGGGCCGAGCCTGGCTGGGCCTCTTTTCTCTCTATGTTTCTCGCATAGAGCATAAACGGCCGGGGCCCTTACATGTATCAAGGGAAGGGGGTCTTACCCAGTTTCCTATTCTTTCAGGGGGAAAAGACCCTGTGGAGACCACACCTGCCCGGAAGGGGAGGTAAGAGTGGTGAATACGTCACATGGGTTTTTAGGCGACATGTGGAAAGTGGCGCGGTGGTAGATCCAGACTCAAGGAGGGGGGAGTTGCTACAACACAGCGACTGCAGGGCAGCCGGGGACTGCCTAAGGAAAACGCGGGTTCACTTTTGTAAGGGGACCGTACCGCGAATAATACACACAGGGGGAGTCCGCGGAGGAGTCCTTAACCTGTGGAGCACCTATTCCAGTACGGGGTAGATTAAGTATCCGCAGTGGATTGGGTTGGTGAGTTCCTCCGCTGAACTGCAGACCCACAAGAGCTAGGGAGGAATCATCCAGGGATCCGAGGAGTGGGAAAAAATGCAATATTTTTCATCAACCGAGGGAAAGGGCACTATATGCAAGCGATTCACCCGGCCAGCCTGTCAGTGTGTTACCGAGTTCTACTGGCTCGGACCTGAGAAAACACGGGATGATACTGACTCAACCCTGAGACTGTAAAATCTCACGAAGGTATTGGGTGTTGCCCAACCCGCTGCTCTACATATATCTGCCAGAGAGGTCCCCCTGGACAGTGCCACACTCCTTGTTGAGTGAGCTCGTACCCGCAAGGGGGAGGGCACGGCCTGGGTGTGATAGGCCAATAGTACACTACCCAGTGGGAAAAGCCTTTGTTTGGAGACAACATTCCCTTTCCGCTGTCCCCCAAAGCAGACAAAGAGCTCCTCAGAACATCTAAAGCTCTGCGTGCGGTCCAGGTGGGTATGCAAAGCATGTACCGGACACAGCAACGAAGGGGCTGGGGTGTGGTAGGAACCTTGGGCACATAGCCCGGTCGCAGTCTTAGGATCACATATGTGTCTGCCGGACAGAACTCCAGGCAAGTGTCGCTGACAGAGAACGCTTGAAGGTCCCTGACCCTCTTGATGGAGGCGAGTGCGATCAGCAGGGCAGTCTTAAGAGAGAGGCCCTGATCCAACTGATTCTAGCGGCTCGAAGGGAGGTCTCTGGAGGCCCGCAAGGACTACCGAGAGGTCTCAGGATGGGAACAGGCTTGGCCGGGAGGGATTTAACCTCAGGGCACCTCTTAGGAACCTGATGATTAAGTTGTGCTTACCCAAGGACTTGCCATCTACTGCGTCGTGGTGGGCCGCGATAACAGCGATATACACCTTTAGGGTGGAAGGGGACAGCCTCCCCTTCAGCCTCTCTTGCAGGAATAAGAGCACTAACCTAACTGCGCACCTCTGTGGGTCTTCGGCCCTGGGAGAACACCAATTTGCAAAAAAGAGCCACTTTAGGGCGTAGATATGCCTGGTAGAAGGGGCTCTGGCTTGGTTGATCGTGTCTACGACGGTAGGTGGTAGACCAGCTAGATCTTCCGTGTCCCATCCAAGGGCCAGATGTGGAGGTTCCAAAGGTCTGGGTGCAGAGGCCAGAGCGTGAAAGCTGGTCCTTCCTCAGGGGAATTTGCCAGGGAGGGGCTGTTGCGAGGAGTATGAGGTCCGAGAACCAGACCCGGGTGGGCCAATAGGGGGCCACTAGTGTGACTTGTTCCTTGTCCTCCCTGACCTTGCACAGTGGTGCTGTCTGACTTGACTAGGACATGTTTTTCCCGAACTAACGGGAGGAACTTCCGCAGGGCAAAGAAAACAGTCAGCAACTCTAGGCAATTGATATGCCAGCGCAGTGGGGCCCCTCTCCAATGGCCCGCAGCTGCGTGCCCGTTGCACACGGTACCCCAACCCAGTCTGGAGGCGTTGGTTGTGACCAGGACGCGTCGGGACACCTGCTGCAAGGGTACTCCTGTCCGCAGAAAGCAGAGGTCTGTCCAGGGTTTTGAAGTTTGGCGGCAGGCGGGGGTAATGATCACACGGTGCGTGCAGCTGTGCCATGCTTGTCTCGTGACTCAAGTCTGGGGCCAGTGCTGAAGCAGTCTCATATGCATCAACCCCAGCGGCACGACCACCACGGAGGAGGTCATATGCCCCATGAGCTTAGAAAGGTTTTAAAGGGACCGCCGTGCCAGGCCTGAAGGCGGCGAGGAATTTCAGCACCGACTGCGCGCGCTCGTTGGCGAGGCAGGCTGACATTGGGACTGAGTCTAACTCCATCCCAAGAAAAGAGATGCTCTGAACCGGGGCGAGCTTGCTCTTTTCCCAGTTGACCTGAAGCCCCAAACGGCTGAGGTGCCTGAACACCTGATCTCTGTGAGTGCATATGAAGTCGCGAGGGGACAGAGACATGTCGAAGGGGAGGACTTTGTACTGATACGCCTGGCCGTTGCGAGCCGTGGGAAGGATCAGTGTCGAGGCAGAATTGAGACGTGGAAGTACACGTCCTTCAGGTCTACCGCTGCGAACCAATCTAGATGCCGAATGCAAGTTTAAATGTGTTCTTGCGTGAGCATTTTTGAACTGGAGTTTGTGCAAAGCCTGGTAGAAAAACTCATAAGTTCAAGATCGGTCGTAAGCCGCCATGCTTCCTTAGGTACGATGAAGTAAGGGCTGTAGGGACCCTTCTTCATCTTGGTAGGAAGGACAGGCTCTATCGCGTCTTTGAGTAAGAGAGATTTGCACACAGAGATTTGCCGTATTTGCTGTGTACTGCAATAAAGCGGACGCACACAAAGGGGGTGCAGGCCTGGCAAACTGAATTGCGTAACCGAGTCGGATGGTCCTGGCCAGCCAGCGTGACGGATTGGGAAGTGAAAGACACGCATCCAAGCTCCGTGCTGGGGGCACTAAGGGGACGATAACTTTTGATGTACCCGGCGGGGCTTCGCAGCTGTGCAGAGCAGGTAGTACGGCGTTGGGAGGCGAGGACGCGCCCCGAGGATTCTAGTGCTGAGAAAGTACTCAAAGCACTTACCTTGCTCCGCACGCTCGGCAGGGGGTGGGTTAGTGACTGAGGAGGGGGTCCTGTAGCGGTGTCCTCTGGATTTGTCAGAACCGGTCGGCCGGGGGGCTGAGGGCAGAGGGTCCGCATCCAGCGTGCTGGGACTGTTGAGGTGTGGGGGCAGAGTGTCGTGAGAACAGCATTTGTGGGCCAGGTGACCAGGAAAGAGGAAATTGCTCTGTTAGTGAAAAACAAGGGCCACGGAAGCGGTCTCCACCGTCGAGGGTAGTGAGAACGGAGGAGCCAGGAAGCCAGTTCCGGGCAGTAAAAGGTGCCTTTTTGGGGCTTGCTCAACTCGTCATGCGTGTCCGGAAAGAAAGGAACTAGGGTAGGGGGGGTTTGGGGGGGTGGCTGTGAGTGGTGCACATGCCCACGGAACCAATCAAGTAGCCGTGAAAGCAAGCTAGCTTGCCAGGGAGGCGGGTGGTTCGAGGGGATTTACCCGGCGAACTTAGACCGTCATTATCCCCAAATCGCCTCCATTGCCCACGGCGCCTGCCTCAATCACGTAGGAAAGAGGCTTGTTACGCAACTCTTTCACTTTTACATTCTTCATTTGTTTTTGGTGATTCACATTCTTGTACAGATCGCCACCTACTGGGCAGGGAGAAATACTGATCCAAACCTATCATATACTGTAGCTTCAGAAGACCTGGATTTAATCACTGGAGTCTTATTGATTACTTTTATAATGACTTTATGTGTTTTTTGGACCTTCAAATTTCTGGCCACCTTTCACTTGCGTTGTATGAACCTACAGAGGTGAGATATTCTTCTAAAAATCTTTATTTGTCTTCAGTGGAAGAAAGTCATACACATCTGGGATGGGAGGAGGGTGAGATCAATTTCATATTTGGTGAACTATCCCTTTAAGCCACAGATTTCTGGCTTCATCTGTTTATCTGCAGATCGTGTATTTAGGTCACAAATTGTTGCCATGACAAGGCATAAAATTTTTATGGATGTATTTTATGGATCCCATTGTGATAACGCAAGCTTATTTTCTTTCTGTAGTTAATTTTTTTTTATTCACTTGCCGAAAAAAAAGAACAACAACAACAACAACAACAACAACAATTTATTTGACTTTTAAAGTACTGTGTTTTAAAGTAGGTGAAATACGTGTGGTCCGATGGGGATTTATTTTGCCCCTGCTATAATTGGAAAAATAGCTTAAACCAGCCTTAGGTGGTTAACTGGTCTCCTAACCTGGTTTTATGACTGTCTTTTTTCAGTAGAATGCAAATTACATTTTTTAGAAGATAGAGTTCTTTCAGATCCTTATAATGGATGTACACTGATGCAAGCAATTTGATGGTCCAAAAGTCACATTTAGGCAGCATAAAAGTAACCCATGTGACTCCAGTCAACCAGTGAATGTCTTCTGAAGCAAATCAATAGGTTTATTTAAGAAACAATTAAATAATTTAAAGTTTTTAATTTTAAATTGGTGCTTCCATCTAGGTCTCTGATGTTTGAAATGGCCGAACTCTCGCGTGAACTCGCCGACATGCTTACGTCACGCTTTGTCTCAACTGCTGGCAGGAAGCACTTTTTAAATTGAATTATAATTTCGTTTTTTAAACAAAAGTATCGATTTGCTTCAGAAGACATTCATTGATCGACTGGAGTCGTGCTGGCACCTGTGTACTTCCATTATAAGGACCTTCTAATCTTAATTTGTGTTCTGCTGAAGAAAGACAGTCATATACATCTGGGATGGCATTAGGAATAAGCTAATAATGAGGGAATTTAACATTTTGGGTGAACTATTTTGTTAAGCTGGTTTGTTTTGATTGTTTTGGACACTCTTCAGCTTGGCCAGGCTGGGAAACAACCTAAACCAAGCACATAAATGCACATAAATAAAAATACATTCTAGCATGGAAACATTTCTCTGAGGCTAACAAAAATTTGCAGTTTACTCATTGGTGTGAATAGCTTTGTTGTGAATTTCTGCCCGTGATTCAGTTCTTGGTGTGAATAGGCCTTTGGAGAAATGAGAGAGTCTGGGGGTTACATGACACTCGCTTTCTCTTTTGCTCAGGTCAGCATCACACAGGGTCTTAATACTGCCTTTGTATACACACACTCTCATACACCATTATTTTCAAACACAGTGGTTATTAAATCCTTAATTACCTGCTTTGGTTTTTGACATTTAATTTAATCATAGAAAATATTCCCTGTTTTAGGTAAGTTAGGATCACTACTTTATTTTAAGTGAAATGTTAGAATAATAGTAGAAGATAATTATTTTATTTCAGCTTTTATTTTATTATCACATTCCCAGTAGGTCATAAGTTTACACACAATTTTTTAGTATTTGGTAGCATTGCCTTTAAATTGTTTAACTACGGTCAAACATTTTGGGTAGCCTTCCACAAGATTCTCAAATTGCTGGAATTTTGGGCCATTCCTCCAGACAGAACTGGTGTAACTGAGTCCGGTTTGTAGGCCTCCTTTCTCACACACACACTTTTTCAGTTCTGCCCACAATTTTACAATATCAGATTAAGGTCAGGGCTTTGTGATGGCCACTCCAATAGCTTGACTTTGTTGTTCTTAAGCCATAGGTCACAACATTGGAGATATGCTTGGGGTCATTGTCCATTTGGAAGACCCATTTGCGACTAAGCTTTAACTTCCTGGCTTATGTCTTAAGATGATGCTTGAATATATCCACATACATTTTCTTCCTCATGTTGCCATCTATTTTGTGAAGTGCACCAGTCCCTCCTGCAGCAAAGCACCCCCACAACATGATGCTGACACCCCCATGCTTCACGGTTAGGATGGTGTTCTTCGCCTTGCAAGCCTCACCCATTTCCTCCAAAAATAATGATGGTCATTATGGCCAAAAAGTTCAATTTTTGTTTCATCAGACCAGAGGAAATTTCTCAAAGATCTTTGACCCCATGTGCACTTTCAATATGTAGTCTGTCTTTTTTATGGTGGTTTTGGAGCAGTGGCTTCTTCCTTGCTGAGCACCCTTTCAGGTTATGTCGATATAGGACTTCTTTTACTGTGGATATAGATACTTGTCTACCTGTTTCCTTCAGCATCTTCACAAGGTTATTTGCTGTTGTACTGGGATTGATTTGCACTTTTCACACCAAACTACGTCCCATGGTGTTTATACTTGCTTACTATTGTTTGTACAGATGAACGTGGTACTTTCAGGCATTTTGAAATTGCTCCCAAGTATGAACTAGACTTGTGGAGGTTTACAATTGTTTTTCTGACTGATTTCTTTAGATTTTCCCATGATGTCAAACAAAGTGGCACTGAGTTTGAAGTTAGGCCTTAAAATACATCCACAGGTAAACCTCCAATACAGTACAACTGTTATCAGAAGCTATTTCAACCTAAGTGTATGTAAGTGGAAAGAATATGTGTGTCTGTGTTTGACCATTAAAATCTTGATTTGAATGAATGGGAGCGTTATGTTTGTATGTGTCTGGTTGAAATGACCGGTGCAGGAATGAATCAATTCAGTGAAGATCAGGTCTTGCTCTTAGAGAAGGAAGGTTCCTCTCTCTCTGTTTGTGTGTATGTGTGTGTGTATGAGAAGATGAGGGTGGGTAGATTGCATTTCTCTGTGAAGATTGTATTTCCTATTGTCAGCTAATTGGAAAAGGAGTGTCTGAAAAGATGTATGGATGCGTGTGTGTATGCAGGGGTCTGTCGATTACTGACACCTCACTCCTCATGACAATGAAGTTCTCGCTCCTCCTATCCTATGCAGGCCGGCTGGCTTCCGTCTTTAAGTAATCCCCTGCGAACCATTCACACAGTCACACACCAGCATCGGTTAGATGTGTATGAATTCATCACTTCTCTTGATGGAGTCTTATGGGGTGTCTCGTTTGGTATGTTAGAAGGTGTCTGCCTATCTTTCTGCTTGCTGTAAAGCCATTTTAATGATTGCACATGCAATGCTTTCAGTTCGATCTGCCTCCTCTTGTCAGGGCTACATGCTGTGGTGCCATGTTCAGGCCTGGAAGAGTGAAATAATAGAGGTGATACTGTGTATGGCATCATAAGACTGGGCAGTTAAAAACAAACCTGTGGTGTTTCAGTGATTTACGAGTTTGTGTGTGTGTGTGTCTTGATGGGTTTGAGGTTTAACAGGACATAGCTTAGAGAGTGTGAATAAGTGAGGAATGGAGGGGCAGCCCTCTACATTGCCAGTAAAACACTTTACTCGCAAATGCAACTAAATTTAATCTGTTACTAGCCACTGGCTAGTAAATAATCCGATTTTACTTGCTAGTGATTAGGTTGTGTAGTGGCGAAGAAGAACTTTAGCATGGAGATCCTTTCACTGCATGTTGTCCACTCAATGGAAATGTACCTTATTTGGCTGCAGTGGGTCCTGAGCTGTCGTGGATTGTGTTGTCACCATTGCTTTAGTTGAGCCATGATATGCCATAGTTACACAAGTCAAAACACATTATGCGAGTTAGGTTTTTTATGTCCAAATTTGAGATCCACAAACTTTATTTCATTTTTTTTACATACAATGGGTCATTGTCCATTTGGAAGACACATTTGTGACCAAGCTTTAACTTCCTGGCTGATGTCTTGAGATCTTGCTTCAATATATCCACATACATCTTCTTCCTCATGTTGCCATCTATTTTGTGAAGTGCACCAATCCCTCCTGCAGCAAAGCACCCCCACAACATGATGCTGCTACCCCCATGCTTCACGGTGGGGATGGAGAAATAGCCAATGGTGATTCTTTCTCGTGTGTGTGTGTGTTTGTGTGTGTGTGTCAAATACCCTTGTCTAAGTAAATGAGAAGATGGTTTAATTGACCAATATCGTTACCTGTTGTGCCACTCAGCTCAAATTCAACAAGTCTCATCTCAGCCAATACCTTTATCTCAAGAGAGCTGCAGTTTTGATGTAGGATAACACATATAATAACTCAAGTCCTTTGCTCCCTGTCTTCCTTCATCCTCCTTCTTTCAAGATCTGTTTATCGCTAGGGTCTCAATGCCCTTGATCTCTGACACCACCCATGTGTTCAGATGAACCAATTTGTAGAACACCTTCTAGAAGATGAATGAGGTCATCAAGTTCAACTTCAAAATGGAGAGCAGTGAAGAGATGTATGAGTCCATTGGTGTCCATTTGAAGAAAATCTAAACTGTAGTTCTGTTCTAAAACCTAGTGAGCTCAATAGCTTCATAACATGTGACCCACGTTTGGTTTTCGACCACAGAAAATGAGTAAAATTGAACAATTTGCACATGAAGCTACACTGAGAGCACACATATTTGTGATATAACCATATACTGTATGACCTTAAATATGAATATACCAAAAGGAAAGTTTGTTCTGAACCAGAATGTACATAAATATTAAGATATCTTTTATACTTATGGAGTAGGCACACCTTGTTTTAAATGTACCTTGTTTTAAGGATGTATAGATACTTTTACTGCACAACAAATACTAAAAAATAAAAAGAAATACTGAATACTTGTGAAAATGATATTTTGTAGTGCTGCCTAGAGAGGCAGCGTTTTAAGCCATCATAAGCATGCTCCTGTTGCAATGGCTGTTTCAAAATTTAGGTAACTTAATTATGCTTCTTTTTAAGAAATTATTTGTCAAATTCTAAGGCCGTGTGTCCAACAAAGCATTTTTCCTGAGGCCAGCATATTTTTTCAATTGTTTGCAATGCGTATTTATTAAAACCAGCAGCGTGAAGAGGAGCTGAGCGTCTATTCCACACACAGCGTTGCACGCTTGGTGTTTCTTTATGGTTGCCAAGAGTTGAACATTTTTAAACTTTTGGGTTGAAAAACACTGTGCCTCCAAAGCACTCTCAAGCGCTCCCAGCTGGGCATTTTCAGAAGAGCATTTCCATCTCTATTACGGTGCTGCCTTAGAAGGCAGCTACCTACGCAGGCATTATGCAGTGAGGCAGTTTTTTAACATACCTACTGACCCCCTTCTCAAACTATTTGTCTGCCACCTATTTTAGACAATAAATTCAACCCAATCTCATGAAGGTCACGACGTGCCTCTTTTTAAAGGGATTATGGGAAGCACTTTAAATCTCTGACTCACACCACTTCAAACCGCAGGATGGAAATCTGGGCCTCATTTGCTTGTTATATTAGTGAGTGAAATATTTGCACACATATCTCTAATGCCTCTCAAACTCCAACAATAAGATGTCAAAAGTGGAGCAACACCGTGTTCACAGTGTGAAATTTGTATTTTTTGCCCAGTGCAGAAATGAGTGAACAGCACTCTCCTAATTTGGACTTTAAGACAAGAGATAAAAGCACTGATCTTTTATCAATGTCCCCCTGATAAATGACAATTTACGCACAAACACATCTCAAAGTTTTTAAACACGTGCTCTAAAAATTGCAAAAAGCATACAAGTGTTGTTGAAGGAGGGGGAGGTAGTAACACTACCATCTGTCTCAGTCCTATAAATGAAAAACAGTATAGCACAGCAGCCATCTATCAAATTATAGATGATTCATTTGTTTCATTATTTCCCCCCAAATTTGTTCTTTCTTTTTAATTAAAAGTGCTAAAATGTTATTAAAGAGGCAGAACCCCAGGCAGAACACTTAACCTTTATGAAAATGTGATTTTTGTCCAGTAGGAAAACTATGTATTTCCTTCTCTTCACACATTTTGTTCACAATCTATTGTTAAGATGACCATTAAAGAAAAATTTAAAAGACCAAATTAGCAGCATTTCCTGAAATGCATATATTAGCACCTGTTAAGGCACTGTCACCTTTACCTCCACACTGCAAATTTCTGTGGGCAAAATACAGTCATCTCAATATAATTTCGATGGATTTCCGGCATGGATTTCATGTAGTGTTCAAGTTTGGTTAACTCTGACAGGTGAATTTGCAGATCACAAACACACTACGGGAGGATTCACTAAGAATGAATTGTGTCTGCTAAAAGCTGACCGCGCTAACTGTACTCATTTAGTGCCCGATTCACTAAAGGAATTATGCAGATCAGGCAACAGTGCAAACAAGCCCATAATATTGCTGCTGAATGCAATTTGCACATGCAATTCTGATCTTGCAGTCCATTTCTGAGCGCAATATAGCTGAGGATGCCACAGACCACCATATTTGACCCACACTGCTGGGACTGAACAGCATCATTTTGATCCAGACACCTGGATCATCACTTTAACATGCATAATGTGCGCTTCACTACACCACGCATCTGGATAAATTCCATGCTATAACGCTCTTCATCATTTGATGAGTTTTTGATTAATTACTGCTGAAATTATTAGTTGAAAACATCTCTTTTAAATAAAGTTAATTTTACCGCCTATATTCATTTGGCAGTAATAGCGCAATTAAAATTGTTGTGTTTTGTGAATGAAGTGCAATCTTTTAATATGCCTATTTTACATAGAAAGGAGGTGTGTTTGCGCAGAAAGGATTGACAAAGACTTTATTTAAATATTGAAGATGCTGCACAGTTTCAGCGATGATTGCGTCTGCTAAACGTGATTGAGGGTGGTTAGTGGATATGATGCAGGTATTTATTAAGTTGTTAAAATTATAAATTGGTCTGAACCTGAGTACTCACCCTTGCTTTTCCCCCGCTGGTCACTTTTCACATTGTATTATTTGGATCCAATCCATGGTACATTTGCATCATCAACTTGAATACCACTTTGAGTACTTACAGCATCTGTTTACCAATGTAGCAAGGTAGCAGTTTCGCTGTGTTATTGAGGTAATTTGTCTCTTTGGATTTGCA
The DNA here is from genome assembly GCF_025860055.1 of Xyrauchen texanus. NCBI lineage: Eukaryota > Metazoa > Chordata > Actinopteri > Cypriniformes > Catostomidae > Xyrauchen > Xyrauchen texanus. The sequence continues at coordinate 38,811,368 of NC_068280.1, forward strand.
ACCAAAAATTCTCGTCCATCTTTCGGATGAGACATTAAACCAAGGTCCTTACTCTCTGTGGTCATTAAAAATCCCAGGGCAATTCTCGTAAAGAGTAGGGGATAACCCTGGGGTCCTGGCCAAATCCCCCCCAATAGCCCTTATCTATCATTGCCTCCAAATAATCTTCATCCCTGAATTGGCTACATCACTCTACTCTCCTCTTCACCAATAGCTAGTGTGTGGTGGGCGTTCTTGTGCACTATGGCTGCCAACGCATCATCCAGGTGGATGCTGCACACTGGTGGTGGTTTAGGAGATTCTCCCTATACTATGTAAGCGCTTCGCGTGCCTAGAAAAGCACTATATAAATGTAAGGAATTATTATTATTATTATTATTTACATGCACAGATTGGCACTTGCGCCTGTCTGCATGGATGCATTTCAAGAGACGCAAAGAATGGGAGCTGCTCTCCTAAGGCAATTTATTTAGAGACAAGCAGCTATGATAAATGCATTCTACTGTAACCAATTTGACCAAAAGCATGCAAATTTATAATTATTGATCATTCAAACCGGTTCAATTCCATGAGTTTGTTTGGTTTGCTTTCATACCAATTGTGAAATGGAGTTTAACTGTACCCTGGACTACCATACTTGGGAGTGGTTTGCCAACTTTCGAAAGGTTCGGGAAAACCATTACAGACAAAGCAAATGAACCAAACTTTGCTCTCAAATGGATTCGGTACACACCAAAAGCTGTAATGTGAAAGCACCCTTGAAGTCCTATTGCCATGTTGCAATTCAAATACATACACATGTTGCTGTGATCATTGCGGTCCCCCAGACAGTGCCCAATTCCTGTCTCATCCAGAATGAGATGATTTAAGGATTGAGTGGGTGTGGGAGAGATTTGATTTGATTTGATGCCACCTCTGCTTTTTATCAGCTATTTTTTTTTTCTTTATTCACAACACATCCTTCTTTTATTTCCCCAGAGCCTGGACTTGTAGAAAGTGAGATTTCAGAGAGGGAAAAAAGAAAAGGCGTTTATTCCCTTCTTTCCTATAATTCTACCCCCAATGAGTCAAAACCACTCTCAAATTACCCAGGCTGAATCTAAAACTCCATCTCTGGGATCTTAATAAGCATCCAAATGCTTTTCTAATCCATTTCCTTTTTGCAGAACTGGTGAAGCCTTCCTCTAAATCTCTATGTGTAAATACAAAATGTTCCAACAGGATCTTCTGAGATCACTCCTAATCTTTCCTGGCAAATGGTTTATATAAATAAAACTGTAAACACCTCAGTGATATTTGATATCATTAAAGTGTTACAGAATCAACTTGTCTGACATTCATGGATATATTTGATAAAATGGATAAATAAGGAGCATAGTATTAAGGATAACCTTTATGGTGGTGTGTGTTTGTGTGGGTCAGTAACTCGCGTGTGTACACGCACACAAACATACACATGATGGTCCAACTATCATTATGAGGACTCTCCATAGACATAATGATTTTTATATTGTACAAACTATTGATTATATCCCCTAAACCTAACCATCACAAAAAACGTTCTGCATTTTTACATTTTCAAAACAACGTTTTTCGATTTGAATTTTGGGGACACTAGAAATGTCCTCATAATCCACATTTATAGCGTAATACCATTGTAATTACCAGTTTGTAACCTAACAAAAATGTCCTCGTAAATCATGTACAAGTCCTGAAAATGAATGTATTTCTGCTAAAAGCTATTTTTGGTCTAGACATATGGGTGTTTCCTCTACTTTTGGCCCTGTGAACTCCTATTAAACAGTTTTCAAATGTAAGTACATTTTATTTGTCTGATTAATAGTTTCAGCTGTGAATATACAGTAAAAGCATTACAGGAGAATTTTGTGATGCATGATTTGTTTGTTTGTTTTGTTTTTTCCATCATGATCAGATGTAATTTTCTCTACATCTCAAATCACCATTGTGTGTTGGAAATTACACTTTACATTTTTTTGAATAAAATAAAAGTCTCCCTTCGGTTTTGCAAATTTCTAAAGGTTAATTTTAGAGCTATAATTTTATATATCCTAAATGCACACTATAATAGTATCACACTTTTGCATAATTTGACCACATAACAGATTCAAACAATAAATACTGTAATAGTTTCTTTTTTTTATTTGACTCTTAGTTTAGACTATCATAATTGTAGTAATGTAATTATTAATATTTTTAAGATGGATTTTAAGATTGAAAGTCTGGTTCTGGGATGAGTGTAAAACAATACAACCTATATATAAAAGGCTTTTGAAAAGCAGTGAAAAATAAATAAATAAATAATGAAGACATGGTTAATGTAACCCATAACATTTATTTTAGTTTTAATGTGAACACTTAAGTGTTTTTTTGTAATAATCCCCTGAGACATAAAGTAAACATGCCTGTAGTTAAAGAAAACCAATATTTTAGTTGAGTGGAGGATTTGTTGGACATTTCTGTGATGAACACATCAAAAACAAAGTCTTTGGAAAATGAGTTGGAACATTTCCTGGACTGAGCAAAATGAAGATCAACCCAATACAGACCATCATTTGTTGCAATAAAGTTTAAGATTTGTATCGTGCTGATAACAGATCCTACTACCAACAGACCACACTGCAACCAAAACACTATTTGCCCTTAAATATTCTCTCATATTTGAACTTGGAGGAAATCCAACAGTCTAAGAGCTCTGTCCGTGTCCTTGCCAATGTTTTTGTCCTGCGTGAACATGAGCGAGGACTCTCCGGCTTGATTCACGAGGTGTGTCCTTGCCTTCCTCATCTGGTATTCACTACCTTATGATACCTCTCTGATCCAGCTCGCACCTGCTGTCAGCCACAGCCATAGCAACAGCTCAGTTCTTTATCACAATGGGAGTGGAGAGTTTGCTAGAAAAGTTGAAGCACACAGATAAAGACGTGGAACAGACAGAGGTTGTTAATCAAGGCTCCGTCCCTCACGACCTTGTCTGTACAAGCACCTGTTGTTGAGTATGTTGTCACACCCTTCATAGTAGTGGAGAGAAGAAGAAAAAATACTTGAGGAAAAAAAATAGGAGCAGAGATGCCAAAGGTGGCAGCCAGAAGATTGAATAGCTAGTCGAGAGAACTGGACAGTGATGAAGGGAAAAGGAGCCATACTGTTATAGGGAGAGAGAAAGAGAGAGAGAGCGAGACAGATGGGAGTGACAGGTGAGACAGTAAGGTCATTAGTGTAGCCATCACATTGTGTGGTGGCATGGGCACGTGTGTGGGTTTGTGAGTGCATGTTGTGTTGTGATTGTTGATTTTGCCCTTTTACCATATGTTTTGTTCTTTTTGACAGTGACCTAGACCCACATTGAGTGTGTGTGATTGTGTGTGCGTTTAAAACCATATTTTTGTTTTAGTTGTTTGCCTTGTTCGCATAGCCCTGTGCTTCTGTCATTCGAAAAGACCCAGTTCAAGTCCATGGACCAAGGACCATAGTGTTCCTAATAAAGTACTCAGTCGGTGTAGTTCAGTAGTCGGATGGCTGTTAAAGATTGGCAAGGAACATGCACATTTATATAGAATGAGCAACTTGGCACATTTTTACTGTATAGAATGTGTTTAGTAAAAAAAAGTCTAACAATGTAATAATAAAATTAAAAGGATAAGAATTCCTTACAAAATAGCTATTTTAGTTGACCCCCCTGGAAGTCATTGTATATTTTTTACTCAAACACATCTTTGATTTCCTCTGTTAGTCATAAATAACATCCTGAAATCCAAGTAATTTTCCAACTAATCAATGCAAATAGCTGTCTCCCTTTTGATGAGAATTAAACAGTCTCTGTGTTTCAAACAGATCGATATCAATTTGTCAATCATTTTGCTACAGTTTTTCTCTTAATTAGCATTTTTGATTTAAACAGACCTTTTTATGGCCTGGCAGAGGCAACGAAGTATATAATACATTTTGTCAGAGAAAATATTTTAAATGTAATTTGCAGTTGACACTAATGATATCCTTGAAATCTTTGCAAAATGTAGTGCAAAAAATAAATACAAATAAATACTCCATTGACCAGTTTTAAAATGTTTCATTGAACACGTACATACACTCACCTAAAGGATTATTAGGAACACCTGTTAAATTTCTCATTAATGCAATTATCTAATCAACCAATCACATGGCAGTTGCTTCAATGCATTTAGGGGTGTGGTCCTGGTCAAGACAATCTCCTGAACTCCAAACTGAATGTCAGAATGGGAAAGAAAGGTGATTTAAGCAATTTTGAGCGTGGCATGGTTGTTGGTGCCAGACGGGCCGTTCTGAGTATTTCACAATCTGCTCAGTTACTGGGATTTTCACGCACAACCATTTCTAGGGTTTACAAAGAATGGTGTGAAAAGGGAAAAACATCCAGTATGCGGCAGTCCTGTGGGCGAAAATGCCTTGTTGATGCTAGAGGTCAGAGGAGAATGGGCTGACTGATTCAAGCTGATAGAAGAGCAACTTTGCCTGAAATAACCACTCGTTACAACCGAGGTATGCAGCAAAGCATTTGTGAAGCCACAACACGCACAACCTTGAGGCGGATGGGCTACAACAGCAGAAGACCCCACTGGGTACCACTCATCTCCACTACAAATAGGAAAAAGAGGCTACAATTTGCAAGAGCTCACCAAAATTGGACAGTTGAAGACTGGAAAAATGTTGCCTGGTCTGATGAGTCTCAATTTCTGTTGAGACATTCAGATGGTAGAGTCAGAATTTGGCGTAAACAGAATGAGAACATGGATCCATCATGCCTTGTTACCACTGTGCAGGCTGGTGGTGGTGGTGTAATGGTGTGGGGGATGTTTTCTTGGCACACTTTAGGCCCCTTAGTGCCAATTGGGCATCGTTTAAATGCCACGGCCTACCTGAGCATTGTTTCTGACCATGTCCATCCCTTTATGGCCACCATGTACCCATCCTCTGATGGTGCACTTCCAGCAGGATAATGCACCATGTCACAAAGCTCGAATCATTTCAAATTGGTTTCTTGAAAATGACAATGAGTTCACTGTACTAAAATGGCCCCCACAGTCACCAGATCTCAACCCAATAGAGCATCTTTGGGATGTGGTGGAACGGGAGCTTCGTGCCCTGGATGTGCATCCCACAAATCTCCATCAACTGCAAGATGCTATCCTATCAATATGGGCCAACATTTCTAAAGAATGCTTTCAGCACCTTGTTGAATCAATGCCACGTAGCATTACGGCAGTTCTGAAGGTGAAAGGGGGTCAAACACAGTATTAGTATGGTGTTCCTAAAAATCCTTTAGGTGAGTGTATGTTTCTGGGGGGCTACAACATTTGGATACCTCTTTTGTCATATTTTTTAAATTAATTTCAAATATAAAAAGACTGGTTTACATTTACATTTATGCATTTGGCAGACGCTTTTATCCATAGCGACTTACACAAGTAGTGTAAGTGGTACACAAGTGGTTTCATACACAAATACACACTAACACATATTCTGTATATTGACCATAGATAGAGTTTAACTTTTGTTCTTAAAGAGTCACAGAAGCCACATCAATTGTGGCATATTAAATATAATATGAAAATAAGTGTAACGTTTTGGGGTAATCATCCCATAAAACCTAAATGGCTTATTAAAAGTTGTCTTTTGCATAGGATACATTTTTGTTAACACATTTCCTTTACTTCTACATAATTCTACCCACAATAATAGTAATTTTAGATATTACTGTTTATTTGTTTTATTTAAATGCTTTAACAGTGATTAAAACAATGGCCGTTCTAACCACTGGGGCTTAGGGATGTGTCAAAAGCCGAGTACCCTATACGGAAAGGCACAAATCTTCAAAAAGTATGATGGATTCATCCGAATAATCCAAAAAAAAAAACATTTTTTGACTGGTAATCCAAGAAACACAAGAATAAAGCGACATTGAAAAATTAACATATTCCAAATTACAACAAAGTTATGAATCTGTGCAGCCAATATATATTTTTTTTTTCATTTTTTAATCCCTTTTTCTCCCAATTTGGAATGCCCAGATCCCACTACTTAGTAGGTCCTTATGGTGGTGTGGTTACTACGCATGTGGAGGCTCATGCTACTCTCCACAATCCATGCACAACTTACCACACGCCCCATTGAGAGTGAGAACCACTACTCGCGACCACGAGGAGGTTACCCCATGTGACTCTACCCTCCCTAGCAACTGGGCCAATTTGGTTGCTTAGGAGACCTGGCTGGAGTCACTCTGCAGCCAATATTTCAAAAGTGTAAACCTTATGAATTAAAATGCGCACAGAGTGATTTCATATCGGATGGCCGTGGTCTCAACTGCGGTCTCTGTAAATTGTTCTGTGTAATTTTAACTAATATACAACACCATGTACACTTTAGGGCGTAAAGTTGCCTGGTGGAGGTAGCTCTGGCTTGGTTGATCGTGTCTACCACTGCAGGTGGTTGATCCACTAGATCTTCCGTATCCCGTCCAGGGGCCAAACGTAGAGGTTCCAGAGGTCTGGGTGTGGGTGCCAGAGGGTGCCCCATCCCTGAGAAAGAAGGTCCTTCCTCAGGGGACTTTTCCAGGGAGGTGCTGTTGCGAGGAGAGTAAGATCCAAGAACCAGGCCCGGGTGGGCCAGTAAGGGGCCACCAGGATGACATGTTCTTCGTCCTCCCTGATCTTGCACAGCACCGGTTCAAGAAGTGTCAATGGGGGAAATGCGTACTTGCGCGGCCCCCGGTGCCAGCTATGTGCCAGCGCATCTGTCCCGAGAGGAGCTCCTGTCAGGGAGTACCAGAGCGGGCAGAGGGAGTTGTCTTGGGAGGCAAACAGATCTATCTGTGCCTTGATGAATTGGTCCCATATCAGCTAGATCACCTGGGGGTGGATCCTCCACTCTCCACTGGGCGAAATGGCTATGGCTATGAGTGGTGCCCTGACCCGAGGAACCAATCGAGTAGCCGTGAGGGAGAGACGGAGGTTTTCAGTCCAGCCTCATGCTCACGGCGGCCTGGGAAAGCATAGTGGACATCTGCGTGTCAGCCTCAGACTGGGCAAGCAGACCCGAAGGTGGCAGCCCAGACGAGTCATCAGCATCAGACGCCGCTGTGACGCTCTCTGATGCAGCGGCAATGTCGTCATCCAATTCCGGGGGCTCAAAGGAGAATGCAGGCTGGCCGTGAGGCGAGCCGCACTCATCCCGAGCTCGGACGGAAGCAAGTAAGTATGCCGGGGAGCGGGTGGTTCGTGGGGATTTACCCGCCGAAACCGAGCCCGCCGCTATCCCCAAATCACCTTCATCGCCAGCTGGGTCGTCCTCAATCCCGTGGGAAGAAGGAACGACGCGGGGGGCAGCTGAAGTGGCTTTCTCTCATGAGAAAAGCAAGCCGCGACCGCAATGCTGCCATGGCTATGTTCTTGCACTGAGAACATGAACCATTCATAAAACGCTGCCTGCTTGTGATCGCAGCCCAGGCATGCGAGTCAGCTTTTATGACCTTCAGAAATGGAGAGAAATCAAACGAATCCAGGAACTACACAGAGGCAGAAAGACATCTTTAAGGAGGTTCAATGCGTGCTGTGTATTGCTCTTTTATGAGTGGGAACTCAAACTCTTTTAGAGGAAATAAACTCTTTTTAGGAGGAGAAACACTCTTTCAGGCAATGAAAGCGCTGTCGAAGCGCCCAGGGGCGTAGACTGCACAGCGTGCAGAGAGAAAGAACGCCAGCTGGATATGTGCAGTAGATCCAACAGCAGTGCTTATCGCCAGTAGAGGTGAGTGAAACAGTAGTGAACTCAGCTTGCTGTTGCACAACCGTTCGGCTCCGAAGAAAAATTCTGACTGGCACTCGCTGCCCCGCTTCCCTTTATACCCGTATGTCCGGGGCTGGGCATGCAAATTCTGTCTGCCAACTTGACATTGGCCTTTTCTCAGGTTCAGAGGTACGTTTGGCCCCCTAGGAAGACCCCTTGTGTCACTTCATTCGACACAATGTTGAGTGAGTGACAGAAGGGGAACCAAAGTTAACAACATATTCCACAGTTAATTTGGCCTACAAATTCAGCTTCATCTGGTAAGAAAAAAATACAATTATAATTTAATTGAATAATAATTATAAAATACTAATAATAATAATAATAATTATTATTAATATTTTTATTAGGCTATTATTATGAAAAGGCATACACAAGCATATTTTATTAATAGAAACTATAAACATAAGAGTAACATTTCAAAATGGGTGCTTCATTTTGTTTTGAACTCACTTCCGGTATAAGCCCTGCCCACACTCGGTTCTATCCAAATACAGAGAAAGATACTGATGATTTTGTCTTATGAACAAATACAAAAACAAATACAGATAATGGCTTCGCTGCACACCCCTTCTGGGGCTGCAGTGCTTACCCAGGACACCTCAAACCTTCACCTATGATATTGACAGTCAACTGTATTCACTAAAAAAATGAGGAAAACTTTGGTTATTCCTCCAGATAAATCTTTAAGGAATTGGGCATATCGATTGCTCTGTAAAGAAGCGAGAGGTTTATGATTTTATCTCTGTTTCTTGGCTTCCCATTCGTCAGAGCGATCTATCAGTTTCCTTTAATTTCATTCGCAGGTATATATTCCTGGCTTACACTGCACTTTTAACAAGTGAACATTAGGAAGAAGAGAATGGCTTTTACTGCACAGGAGCCTTGAAATATTTATCTAATCTTTGCGTGCTCTTGATTATCCAGCCAAAGGAATCTGTTGTCTATTAGACAGTGAAGATATAGCCTTACACTCTAATGGGTCTGACCTTAGTTTTATAAAGACTGAATCCTTCGGTGTTACAGACCATTCGATTGGAGCATCACTTTCCCTTCACCTGCTTTTCAACTTTTTCTGAGTTTGCTACCTTCTCTGTTAACAGTGGACCTGCGGTAATGTTGAGCATCAGCAGAATCTCTTAAATGGGTGAAATGAAGACGAGAGGGCTCTGTTGACATCAGCAACATCGGCCAATTAGAGCAAGCCCAGGTGCTGAGAGCAATCATGTGTGTGCACCTGGACAAATGTAGACACAGGAAAGAGATCAGAAGTTGCAGCACTGATTTGGACTTACTTTCATTTTTGTGTGGCTCAGAGTGGTTTTTAAAGATTTAGCATGAAATGACCACTGTATTTTCTCAGTCTGCATGCTGAGGTGGCATTTGATCACTACACTTCTTATTTTACTAAAGTAAAGGCCCTTGACATCTGCAAAGCCATTCACTGTTGTGCAGTATTGATGAATTCCTCCGTACTAGACAAAAAACACTTGATTAACTCTTTTCTGGAAAAAATAAAAAATAATACACAGTGGGATTCCACTTGTGAAAATGCTTATATTTCAACTTTTTTATGTCATTACAAGTTATATTATTATCATAACAATTTGAGTGAACAGTTGAATTGAAAAATGATTTTGGAATTTCTTAGTATTTGACATGTCTCTCTTTTACTTTAATGATAGCATACTCTTGAATTGTCATGAACTCCACAAGTTTGTGCAAAACCTGATGATCCATTTTATCCCTGCATTATTTGAGAATGTTACCAAGAGCATATTTTTTGCTTTAATGGCTGTACTGTAAGTAAATCTGGCTTATCATACAATTAAGTTAAAATGGTCAAGGCCGCGAATTCGAATCCAGGGTGTGAAGAGTGCAACCAATAGACCTTTTTCACACGTAAGGTTTTAGAATGCAGAAGTAAACATTTGCAGGGGAAACTTCGACAGCAATGAATGGAAGTGAATGGGAGATCACAGAAAATATATAATTTTCACTTACCTATTTGCTCCAAGAAAAAAAGAAAATCCACTATAACGTTTTAATAACTTTCCAAAAGAGGAAATAAATAGAGAGTGATGGATTAAGGCAGTAAAGTGGGAGAAGAAGCCAAATTTACTGTCACTCTCTTATCAGCTGTAATAGAAACCCCCTCACAGCTGTAGTATTTGCGGGATTTATGCTTCTAAATAAGGCAGAGACCTGAAAAAGGTCTATTGGCCCGGTTGCTAGGGTGGGTAGAGTCACGTGCGTTATCTTCCTCATGGTCGCTTTAAGGTGGTTCTCGCTCTCAATGGGGTGCATGGTGAGTTGTGAGTGGATGCTTAGGTGAATAGAGTGAGCCTCCACACGTGCGATGTCTGCATTAACGTGCTCAGCAAGCCACATGATAAGATGCATGGGCTGACTATCTTAGAAGTGGTGGCAAATGAGATTCATTCTCCACCATTCGAATTGAGTTACTGCACCACCACAAGGAATTAGATTGCATTGGTAATTGGACATGCCAATTTGGGGAGAAAATTGGATAAAAAAATAAAAGGCCTTAAATGTATGGCATATATACATTTTGTACCCTTTTAGCATATGTAGATAAGTTTGAAGCTGTTTATTTCCACATGCTTTATTTTACATTCATTGCCCTACAGCTGAATATGTATTTTAGATATATATATATATATATATATATATATATATATATATATATATATATATATATATATATATATATATATGTAACTCTCTTTCATATATATATATATATATATATACTGTATATATATATATATATTGCTTACCATACCCCTGCATACTATATTGCAGATGGAACAGGAACAATGAATACAAGGCTTGTTTATGGCAGTGGAGTCCAAGAGGTTCAGGGATTAATTTAATCCTAAAACATACTTTATCATCAGAGGCTCACTCAATTACCGCACCTGGCCTCCGTTTAATGCTGTCAATAACATGGTGACTAACTCTTAAACTGGACAAATGCTGAATGTTATCATTACAGATGATCCAACAGGCAATAATTGTGTTAGCAGAGACATGACAAAGAGAAAGAGAGAGAGATGTCCCAATGTTTAGTGGATCAAGGCCCTTGCTACTGCCCGAATTCGTGTCTACGATATACTGATTCACAACATATGGAACTAGAGTTCATAATGAGACACAGTCAGAGCATCTGCATGTTGCTGTTGTGCGCCTCTTAACCCGGCTGTCTGGATCAGCTGTTTTTAAATGACTGTACGAGCCGTGCACATCGATAAAAGCGATTATGTTACGCCTGCCCCATGCATCAGCGCCACCACTCTTCCAGCCTCCAGTCTTCCTGCAAATCAGCTGCTGGGATAATTCAATATGCTTCATACAACATTAGCTTTTACTCAGACCCAGTCGTCTCATTCTTTTATGTCGCCTTTGTCTATCTCTATTTACCTTTCTCTCCATCTGTGTAATTCTATATCTGTCCAGCTCTCTCTCTTTCTCTCTCGCTACCTCACTCTCTCTGGCTTGTGTTCTTTGTTAGTGCTGTGTTGGTGTATGTAATGGAGCTTAATTGGTGTCTGTTGAGAGTGGGGGAGACCAGCAGCTTCCCATATGGTTTTCTCAGAAGAGCTCAGAAGACCTGCAGTGGCTACAGAACATAGATGTTGGATGCATTGACTGGATTGGGCTTTTTTTTAGTTGATGTGTATAAGTGTATTATTGTGAGAGACTGTTACGACATGGCATGGGGCAGGCAAAACTTTGTTGGTTTAAGGCAGGCAAAATGTGCGATACATTCTGGGTTTTGCATGTTCGTGACAGACAAAATAGGCATATTGGTGTACACAATGATACGTGTTTATTAGGGGTGTGCAGCAAAGCCATTATCTGTACCTCTATCTGTATCTGTTACTATGACAAAATGATCTATAACTGTATCTGTTTTTGGACAGAATCGGATGTGGGCGTGGTTTAAACTGGAAGTGTGTCAAAACTAATTGACGCACTCTCTCTTACATTTAGGCTATAGCTTCTAAATATAAAGTATGCCTCGGATAGACCTATTTAAGAATAATAATAATAATAATAGTGATAATTATAGTAATAATAATAAGTATTATTATTTAATTATATTATTGATATATTCTTTCTTTTTTCTCATTTTTTCTCACCAGATGAAGCTGAATTTGTAGGCTACATAAACTATGGAATATGTTGTTAACTGTGGTTTCTCCTGTTATTTTGGACATTAATATGTGCTGAAACAATTTTTTTTATTTTTTTTATGTCTGTGCAGTGTGCAAGTAGTAATGTCATTCTGGAGACACAAGTGTAAGGTATGGCGGAGGATCAGTGGCTTTAACAGATTCCCGAACAAACAAGAACTTACTGTTAAAAAAACCCCTAATTACTGAAATAGCGCCAACCAGCCTCCACAAGCACAATAAATGTATTGACAAAGAGACAATGAACTATTGACAGAGAACCGCATGTGACATCCGCATGCTCACCACGTGCTTATCGTGTGGACAGGAAGGGGGAAACTTTGAACGTAAAAATGTGTGTGTGTGTGTGTGTTTTTCAGTTAAACACAGAACTGCATATTGCTAATGAAATACGTGTAATCCCTGTATGTTGTGTATTTCTGAGGTATATCAAACTCGTTAGAACTGTTTAGTTGTTTGTTTTAAACTCTGAGGCCTCATATTTAATAGCCTCAGTGTATATTCCCTCATTAAGTGTACTAAATATACCTTTCTTGGTATCAAATTAAACCTTACGATTTGTCCGAGCTGAATTCGAATATAAGATCTCTGTAGAATGATATTACGCGATGTTTTACTATCTTTTGAGTCATTCAGCCCAAAATCTCTTACTGTCATAAACATGCAAATGAGCTTTGACAAAGGAACTCTCTCATGCCCAGAGTAAGGGAGACTTTTACGACCTCCAAAGGAATGTTCAGAGAAGTGCTGACCCTCCCTTCATTCTCTTACTGAGAAAGAGAAATGAACCCTGTTAATCCTATATATATATTCTATATATCCATGTGATAAATATTGACATGTATCTAATGTGCCATCTCACATTTTCCCTTAAATGTGCTTGATCTATGTTTTCTTGCAAACTAATGGGTTAATGTTTCAGACTTTGCATACTATGGTTAACCAAAATCATATGTGTGGCATATTTGGTCTCTATAACTTGGTATTTTGAAGATTGAAATGACTGTGTACATGATATGTCGATAACAACAACATATTAGTATTAAAAGTATATTTCCTATTTTCTTTCTTGCACATGCAATGGGCAATTTTACAACAAAGAGCAATAAACCAAATTCCGCCTAGAACTCAAACCCTTCTTATTGGTCGAGCCAATGAGAGGTGGGACCTGTTTCCCGAGGGTATAAAATTGCTGCGCCCACTTCCTCTCATCCTCTTCTTAGCCCTCTCTCTTCCTCGCTCACTCTTAGCCTATCTTGCTTCCTGCCTCTCTTGCCCTCTGAGCCTTGTGCTCTCTCACTCTCTCGCTGAATGATGCCACACTAGAAGGCCCCAAGGACTCCCAAGCGTGCGCCAGGCTACCTACGGCCTTGACTGCCCATTCACCAAGATCCTCTGACTCTCACTGGTTCTCTCTCTCATCAAGACAACATCAAAGATCAACTGGAGCCTCAACAAATTGCATCAGGACAGTTTAATTCAAATGGGACATGCAAGTATCAAACTTAGTCTCATTATTTGATACATTAAGTATCCTTAACCCCTTTCTAAAAGGGCGTGTCAGAACTAATATGATGGTTTGCTCAGGCTGTTGATCTGCTGAACTTCAAACAATGCTATAACTTCTTGCCTTCCTGTATTCTGCTTCAGCCCTCTTTCCCTTGGTAAACTGTATGAATGTATGTATATGTATGTTAGAGTAGTTTAAATGTTTAGTCTAGTTAATAAAGTCTTGTTCATGTCACATGTAAAGTTGTCTGTGTCTCAAGCTCATATCTAAAGTCACTAATCATAGATTTTGACTACTTGCTCTTAATACTTAGTAAGAAAGACATTTCCCTTGCCCGGAAATGTACATTTCTATTAATTAATTAATTAATAACCAAAATTGAGTGTTCACGGGATGAACCGAGTATTTGGTTGTAATGTTAATGTAGCTACATCAAGTTAACCCGATTAACTGATCCAAATATTCATAATCGATTATAACAAGTTATGATTGATTATTAATATTTCATAGATCTGATTCGCTTCCTAATGGTGGAAGAATATAGAGCTGATTCGCTACACAAGGTGACAAGAAATTGTAAAATAACAAGCACACATTTTGCAGCGAATATTAAATACAAATACAAATATTAAAAGAAATGAGAATAAAGTCATATAGCCTTCAAACTGAAAGCACTGTACAACTCTATTAGAACGTTTTATGATACACTCAAGGCTTATTTTGTGTTCACATATTTTCTTGTAGAGGTCATAATTAATTAGTTAAATTACATGTGCAAAATTAGTAAAATACAGTGGAATAAATCATGCCTCCATATATTTCTAGATATTTAAAAGCATTATTGTTTTTTGTTTTAATCGTCCGTGTGAAGGAATATTTTGAATAGATTTACACTCTGTGAAGAATTTAAACCTCTATGGGGTTTTAGATTTTTTTTTTTTAATAAATGATTAATCAGATAGTTACATTAATGTGGATATAAATGTAGTCAACTTACAGTCGAGCTCCACTATAAAATCATCACTTCTTTGGTCAGGAATTAAACATTGTGCTCAGGTTGGCTTATAAATCCTTACGTGTGAATTGTGTGAAACATTTATTGTTAATGTGATCAGACATTTCAAACAGACATTTCAAAAAGTGGAAAATATGTATGATAGTTACTTTTTACAAGCTTAGATTACTAAGATGCGCACAATTAATGGAGGCTGCATACAGAGTCGAGAATACAGCCATCCGATCTGAACTTATCACCATGCACATTTTCATTCATAAGGTTTACACTGTAGTAATACTGGCTTCACAAACTCATCATTGCATTTTCATTGTCTATGTTTATTTAAAATATTGTTTTATTGTGATTGTTGCACTTCTTGCCCTTTCGCTCACTCCACAGGCTCTTAATCAAGCTAATCAAATGCTAAGTGACCGCACTGGCCCCTTAAATCCACACTGAGACACACTTGTTCAATTTCAACTTTGAGACACAAAATCAAACTTTATGCAGATGTTACTGATCTCTCGAGGTGGTTGATAACTTTTAAGTGGGTCTGACTGGAGCTCTACTTATCATCGATTTTTCCTCAGCCTCTATTAGTGACTAAGCAGAACACATTCATTTGAGAGCACACTCTGGTGTTGGATGTCTATGTCTCTTCATAATAATGCTGTAAATTAAAGATCAAATAAGTTTGAATATGTTACATGTTTTAGAGAGACACTAGAGCAAATGCACACCTTAAGGTCAGAGATGCAACTGGTACATTGATTAAGGCTTGTTGCTGAAACGTTGGAAATAAAATAAACTTCTTTGAGAGAGTAGAGTTATATATTTTCTTTTGAGTATGTTACATGATCATGTTTAACTTTGATGTTTGAAAATTAACCCCTGCTGCTAGATGCCGTAACTACACAATTTTCAAATAATTCGTAATGGGATTACTTTTCCAATAAAGTATTCAATAAAGTCAGTAATGTTATTACAGTTGTTGAGTAATAATTAGTCATTTGTAATGAACTACTTTTTTGAGGTACTTACCCAACACTGCTTGGTAAATTTCTAAAATACTTTTTTAACAATCCTGCACTAGTCAAAAGTACAAACAAAATGCAAGGACAAAACAGCATATTCCTCTCCGCCTTGTCTTCCTATAAGGACAAGGTTAGATTTTTGTGATGTTATGTCTCACTTCTGTTCTTTCCCTCTACTCTGTCTCTCTCTGTTGGTCGTTCTATGTTACTTTCCCTCTCCTTTCCTCCGCTCCCAGCTGTTTCTCATCTTCCCTGAGTTCCTCATTAATCCACCTGTTCCCTCTTTCCTCTGATTAGCTCTCTATTTCTCTCCTCGCTCTCACTACATTCTCTGTCGGATTCTCACTCTGTTACTATCTCTAGAAGCAACTACAGCCCTGTGTGTCTCTGTCCAGAGTCCTGTCCTGTTGGCATCCGCCGTCACTAAACTGTTCACCGGTAAGGGCCATCCCCTATTTCTGTGCCCAGTTACCTGACGCCACGAGAGAGTGGTACTCTTCAGCTACCCGTGGACTAACTACAGCTCGAAGGAAGCATTTGTTTTGCCATTTTGTTATCGCCCTCTCTGCGGGCTGCTTTTGTTTGTATTCCTCTCAAGGAGAAGACTTTGTGTTGACGTTATTTTCTGAGCTTCATTAAAGACTCTGTTTTTATACATCGCTTTTGGGTCCTCACTTACCTTCACAACAGAAGAATCCGACCAAGATGGACCCAGCGACTCCGGATCCTTTACGGTCTGCCGTCAGGTTCCAGGGCGCGATGCTGGGCAGACACGAGATGGAGCTATCTGCTGCGCAACATGCCGTCGAGACCCTGGCTGCTCGAGTCGCCCACCTCACAGGTCAGGTACACCTTCTTCGCCTTGATTCATCGGTCGCCTCCAAGACTCCTATGCCTCCTGAACCCAGGATCAATAACCCGCCGTGCTATGCTGGTGAGCCCACAGAGTGCCGCGCGTTTCTCACCCAGTGTGATGTAGTTTTTTCTCTCCAGCCCACTGCTTATTCCCAGAGCAGAGCCCGCATCGCCTACGTAATATCTCTCCTTTCTGGACGGGCTCGAGAGTGGGGAACTACCATCTGGGAGGCGAAAGCTGTATGTACTAACTGTTATCAGGATTTCAAGGAGGAGATGATACGGGTTTTTGACCGCTCTGTTTTTGGGGAGGAGGCATCCCGGGTCCTGTCGTCTTTGTGTCAGGGTAAGCGGTCCATTACTGACTACTCCATTGAGTTCCGTACTCTCGCAGCCTCCTGTGACTGGAACGAGCCGACGCTGCTCGCGCGTTTTTTGGATGGTCTCTGCACGGAGGTAAAGGAGGAGATTCTTTCCCGAGAGGTACCCTCCCACATGGATGCTGTGATCGAGCTCGCCATTCGCCTAGAGAGGCGTTTCGATCGCCGTCGCCGAGCTATTATTCGAGGCTAAGAATACTGTCCTTTCGTGGAATGTCTCTTGTCATGTTAAATGTTTAATGTCTGCTGTTCCCCTGTATCCTCTGTCTCTGTTTTTCAGGAGGAGCCTGGTGATTTGTCGGGAGTACCGGAGGAATATCACGATCTGCGAACGGTATTCTGTCGTTCCCAGGCCACTTCCCTCCCTCCCATCGTTCTTATGATTGTAATATTGAACTTCGTCCAGGTACCACCCCCCCCGGGGTAGACTTTACTCGCTGTCGGCTCCCGAACGCCAAGCTCTCGAGGATTATCTATCCGTAGCTCTCGAGGCCGGTACTATTGTCCCCTCCTCTTCTCCCGCCGGGGCAGGGTTTTTTTTTTTGTGCAGAAGAAGGACGGTTCCTTACGTCCCTGCATTGATTATCGAGGCTTGAATGACATAACAGTTAAGAATCGTTACCTGCTCCCTCTTATGTCATCAGCTTTCGAGATCCTGCATGGAGCCAAATTTTTCACCAAATTGGATCTGCGTAACGCTTACCATCTTGTGCGCATTAGGGAGGGGGACGAGTGGAAGACTGCGTTTAACACTCCGTTAGGGCATTTTGAATATCGGGTTCTCCCGTTCGGCCTCGTTAACGCCCCTGCCGTTTTTCAGGCACTAATTAATGACGTCCTGAGAGACATGCTAAACATCTTTGTTTTCGTTTATCTTGACGACATCCTGATTTTCTCTCCGTCTCTCCAGATTCATGTCCAGCATGTGCGTCGCGTCCTCCAGCGCCTTTTAGAGAACCGTCTTTACGTTAAAGCTGAGAAATGCACCTTTCATGCCGCCTCCGTTAATTTCCTCGGCTCTGTCATTTCTGCAGAGGGCATTAAGATGGATTCTGCTAAGGTCCAAGCCGTTTTAGACTGGCCCGTTAATAAGTCGCGCGTCGAGCTGCAGCGCTTTCTCGGTTTCGCAAACTTTTATCGACGATTCATTCGTAATTTCAGTCAGGTGGTTGCCCCCTGACTGCCCTTACGTCTGTCAAGTCATGCTTCAAATGGTCCGGTTCCACCCAGGGGGCCTTTGATCTCCTCAAGACCCGCTTCACGTCCGCGCCCATCCTTGTTATGCCTGATTTGTCCAAACAGTTCGGTGGTCGAGGTTGACGCGTCAGAGGTGGGCGTGGGTGCCATCCTCTCCCAACGCCCTCCCTCGGACAACAAGGTCCATCCGTGCGCGTACTTTTCACATCGCTTGTCGCCGCCTGAACGTAACTATGACGTGGGTAACCGCGAGCTGCTCGCCATCCGCCTAGCGCTAGGCGAGTGGCGACAGTGGTTGGAGGGGGCGACCGTTCCTTTTGTCGTCTGGACTGACCACCGGAACCTGGAATACATTCGCTCCGCCAAACGACTCAACGCGCGCCAGGCTCGTTGGGCTCTGTTTTTCGCCCGGTTCGATTTCGTTATTTCCTACCGCCCTGGTTCCAAGAACACTAAGCCCGATGCCCTGTCACGTCTCTATTCCCCCGAAGTCTCCACGGACCCCGTGGGGATTCTCCCTACGGCCCGTATCGTTGGGTCAACTGTCTGGGGAATATAGAGGCAGGTTAAATGAGCGCTCGCTCTCACTCCCTCGCCGCGCACCTGTCCTAGACACCTCCTCTTCGTTCCCGCCCCCACCCGCCTGGCCGTTCTTCAGTGGGCTCACTCGGCCAAATTGGCTGGTCACCCCGGCGTTCCCGCTCACTTCCATTCGCCAGCGTTTTTGGTGGCCCACTCGGGAACGCGACACGCGTCGTTTCGTGGCGGCTTGTTCCGTCTGCGCGCAGACTAAATCCGGGAACTCCCCTCCGGCCAGACTTCTCAGACCACTTCCCATCCCCTCTCGACCGTGGTCACACATCGCCTTAGATTTCATTACCGGACTCCCTGCGTCGGCGGGCAATACTGTCATTCTCACTGTCGTCGATCGATTTTCTAAAGCGGCCCATTTTATTCCCCTCACTAAGCTCCCTTCTGCCAGAGAGATGGCGCAAATAGTCATCGAGAATATTTTCAAGATTCATGGCCTCCCCTCTGATATTGTTTCGGATAGAGGTCCGCAATTTACGTCCCAGTTTTGGAAGGAGTTTTGTCGCTTAATTGGGTCTTCCGTCAGTCTCTCGTCCGGCTTCCACCCTCAATCTAACGGTCAAGCCGAACGGGCCAATCAGACTGTCGGCCGCATCTTGCGCAGCCTATCTTTCCGTAACCCCGCATCCTGGTCCGAACACCTTCCCTGGGCTGAATACGCCCATAACTCGCTTCCGTCATCTGCTACCGGCCTGTCTCCTTTTCAGAGCAGCCTCGGGTACCAACCTCCGCTGTTCTCATCGCAAATCGCCGACTCCAGCGCCCCGTCCGCTCAAGCTTTTGTCCAACGTTGCGAGCGCACCTGGAGGGGTGTTAGATCAGCTCTCTGCCATTATAGGGAACAGACTGTGAGGGCGGCTAACAAGCGTAGAACTAAGAGCCCCAGATATTGTCGCGGCCAGAGGGTATGGCTTTCCACCCTTAACCTTCCCCTTAAATCTGTCTCACGTAAGTTAACTCCGCGCTTCATATGTCCGTTCCGCATCTCGCAGGTTATTAGCCCTGCCGCGGTGCGACTTCTTCTCCCCTGCTATCTGCGCCGCGTCCACCCAGTTTTTCACGTCTCCTGTGTTAAGCCCGCTATTCGCGCTCCCACTCGTCCCCCCTCTCTTCCCGTTCGTGTTGAAGGCGCTCCTATCTATAGGGTCCGCAAGATTCTTGACATGCGCGCTCGGGGTCGTGGTCATCAGTTTCTGGTTGACTGGGAGGGTTACGGACCCGAGGAGAGAAGTTGGGTTCCCTCTCGGGACGTGTTGGACCGTTCGCTTATCGATGATTTCCTCCGTCGCCGCCAGGTCTCCTCCTTGAAGCGCCAGGAGGCTCGTTGAGGAGGGGTACTGTCATGTTATGTCTCACTTCTGTTCTTTCCCTCTACTCTGTCTCCCTCTGTTGGTCATTCTATGTTACTTTCCCTCTCCTTTCCTCCGCTCCCAGCTGTTTCTCATCTTCCCTGAGTTCCTCATTAATCCACCTGTTCCCTCTTTCCTCTGATTAGCTCTCTATTTCTCTCCTCGCTCTCACTACATTCTCTGTCGGATTCTCACTCTGTTACTATCTCTAGAAGCAACTACAGCCCTGTGTGTCTCTGTCCAGAGTCCTGTCCTGTTGGCATCCGCCGTCACTAAACTGTTCACCGGTAAGGGCCATCCCCTATCTCTGTGCCCAGTTACCTGACGCCACGAGAGAGTGGTACTCTTCAGCTACCCGTGGACTAACTACAGCTCGAAGGAAGCATTTGTTTTGCCATTTTGTTATCGCCCTCTCTGCGGGCTGCTTTTATTTGTATTCCTCTCAAGGAGAAGACTTTGTGTTGACGTTATTTTCTGAGCTTCATTAAAGACTCTGTTTTTATACATCGCTTTTGGGTCCTCACTTACCTTCACAACAGATTTTACTGCCTGCCTGAATGGCAGTTATGTAATCTCCTCATGTTTTAAAGTGTCGCCTGGTCCTTCACCCTTCAAAACCCTATAAAATCCTTCTCCACTAACATTGCATGACTTTTGCTCCTCCCAATATCCTGTATACACAAAGTTTGCATTCACCCTGTCTTCTCTATGAATAATTAATGTCAAAAACATATCTCATTCATGTGGAGACACCCAGAGAGGGTAACATGTTAACTAGTCTTAAATAGTCAAATATTTGAATAGTTGGATTAAAAACATGTTCTCATGCATTAATATCATTGGTTGATTGGTGAGATTCAAGCTGATAATTAAAAAATAAAACAGCTTTAACCAGCCTTAAATGAACAGTTCACCCAAAAATGTTAATTCTCTCATCGCTCATCTCAGGTGTGCATGACTTTCTTTCTTTTGCAGAACACAAACATCGATTTCTAGAAGACTATCTCAGCTCTGTTCATGTAGGTCCTCACAATGCAAGTGAATGGGTACCAACATTTTGAAGCTCCAAAATGCACATAAACACAGCACAAAAGTAATCCATAAGACTGCAGTGGTTAGATCCATGTCTTCAGAAAGTGTATGTTAGAAACAGATAAATGTTTAAGTAATTTTTTTTATTATTTATATTCTCCTCCCTGCCCACTAGGTAGTGATATGCACAAATAATGCAAATCGCCAAAAACAAAAGAAGAATGTGAAAGTGGAGATTGATTGATTTAAATACTGATCTGTTTCTCACACGCACCAATCATATATCTTCAGAAGACATGGATTTAACCACTGGAGTCTTATGTATTATTTCTGTGCTGCCTTTATGTCCTTTTAGGAGCTTCAACATTTTGGTGCCCATTCATTTGCATTGTGAGCAACTACAGAGCTGAAATATTCCTCTAAAAATATTTGAGTTCACTGGAATAAATAAATTCAGACACATCTGGGATGGCATGAGGGTGAGTAAATGATGAGAGAATTTTTATTTTTGGATGAACAGTCCCTTTAATAGTGTTATGAATGCGGACGGAGGCAGACAAAGGTTGAGGATCCAAATGCGAATTTATTGAACAGAACAACCACGATGGGTAAAAATTAAAGCAAAACACAAAAACGCTGGAACACTGGAACTAGGAACTCGGGCATGGAAGCGAACATCAACATTTAACAAATGACAAGGTAATGGAGGAACGGGCAGGGTTATATACACACAAGGCAGGATGATTACAAACAAGACACAGGTGAGAACAATGACAGTGAACACGAACGCTAACAAGGAGACTATGGAGTTAAATAATGGACAAAAGTGAAAACTAAGGAGCAAGGTGAAACACGACAGGGTAATACATGACATAGCCCCCCCTCAAAGGATCGGATCCCAGATGATCCTAAAAACAAACAAACAAAAAAAACAAAACAGAATCGTCCAAGGAATGAGGGGGGGACTGGCAGACCACGGAGAGCACAAGGGGACACCAGACAATCCAGGGGGGGACAAGGGGCAGATAGGCAGTCCAAGGGGGCACAGAGGACAGGCGAGCAGTCCACGGGGGCACAAGGGGCAGACAGACAGTCCAAGGGGAGCACAAGACGGGGACTGGGTCAGGTGGCCTGGGAGCTGGCCACATGGCAGGGACAGGTTCAGGGGGTCTGGGAGGCGGCCAAAGGACAGGGACAGGTTCAGGAGGCCTGGGAGCTGGCCACAGGGCAAGGACAGGTCTGGGGACCGGGGAGGAGGCGCCATAGGAGGCTCTAGCGGCGGAGGCCTGGAAGGCTCTGGAGGCGGAGACCTGGAAGGCTCTAGAGGCGGAGCCGATGGAGGTGGTGCCATAGGAGGCTCTAGAGGCGGAGACCTGGAAGGCTCTGGAGGCGGAGCCGTAGGAGGCTCTGGAGGCTCAGAGGCCTCAGGGGGTGAAGCCGTGGGAGGCTCAGGAGGCAGAGCCGAGGGAGGAGGAACCATGGAAAGCTCAGGAGCCTCAGGGGGCGGAGCCGTGGGAGGCTCAGGAGGCAGAGCAGAGGGAGGTTCGAGAGGCGGAGCCCTGGGAATCTCGGGAGGAGGAGCCCTGGCAGACTCGAGAGACTTGAGAGATGGAGCCCTGGGAGGCGGAGCCCTAGGAGGCTTGGGAGGAGGAGCCCTGGGTAGCTTGGGAGACTTGAGGGGCGGAGCCCTGGGAGGCTCGAGAGGCTTGAGAGGCGGAGCCCTGGGAGGCTTGAGAGGCGGAGCCCTGGGAGGCTCGGTAGGCGGAGCACTGGGAGGCTCGAGAGACTTGAGAGGCGGAGCCCTGGGAGGCGGAGCTCTGGGAGGCTCGGGAGGCGGAGCCCTGGGAGGCTCGGGAGACTTGAGAGGCGGAGCTCTGGCAAGCTCGGGAGGCGGAGCTCTGGGAAGCTCGGGAGGCGGAGCTCTGGGAAGCTCGGTAGGCGGAGCTCTAGGAAGCTCGGGAGGCGTTGGCTCTTGGATGGTCATGGCTGCTGGCGCTGGCTCAGGGACATCGGAGGCTACAGGCCTAGGTTCACTGCTGTCGGAGGCTACAGGCGTAGGTTCACTGCTGTCGGAGGCTACAGGCGCTGGCTCATTGACATTGGAGGCTACAGGCGCTGACTCACTGACATCGGAGGCTACAGGCGCTGGCTTGGGGACGGTCGAGGGCTCAGGCTCGCTCACCGTGGCATGCGTGGGCTCTGGCTCGCTCACAGTGACATGCGTGGGTTCTGGCTCGCAGACCGTAGAAGGCGTGAACTGGGGAGCGTAAGCCTTTCTTCTCTTCCTCCTCCGGGCGGACGAAGCTGGCAGCATTGGCTCCTTGATCACGGCAGGCATGAAGGTTGGTTCGCTGGCAGATGTGAAGGGACGAACCACGGGCGAATGGAGGGTTACCACTTTGGGAGGAGCTACGGGGTTCTCCTCGACGATGTCCACGGTGAACGAGGAACCGCAGGCCAGTAGGGTCTCCTCCACGAACGCGCGGAGCGTCCAGCCGCACGTTGCCGGTGGCAACCGCTCCTTGAGCGCACTGTTCAGGTTAGCCCGGAAAAATACGACCAGGGAGGAATCAGGGAAGTCGGAGGCACTCGCAATTGCGAGAAAATCGTGGATGTGCTCCTCGACCGGACGATCTCCCTGCATCAGGATGAGAAGATTACAGTTGGCCTGTAAAACCGCTGGATCCATGTTTGGTCGTTTGTTCTGTTATGAATGCGGACGGAGGCAGACAAAGGTTGAGGATCCAAATGCGAATTTATTGAACAGAACAACCACGATGGGTAAAAATTAAAGCAAAACACAAAAACGCTGGAACACTGGAACTAGGAACTCGGGCATGGAAGCGACACAGGTGAGAACAGGTGAGAACAATGACAGTGAACACGGACGCTAACAAGGAGACTATGGAGTTAAATAATGGACAAAAGTGAAAACTAAGGAGCAAGGTGAAACACGACAGGGTAATACATGACAAATAGGTTAGCTATTCTCCCAGCCAGGCCAAGCTGGTTAAGCTGTTTTTGATGGTTTAAGATGGTTTTTAAGATGGTTTGCTGGTCAGGCTGGGACTCCAACTGCCGACTTGCTAAACACCAGCTTGGCCAGCCTGGGAGACAAGGCTAAGACATCTTAAACTAGATAAAACAGTAAATATATATATATATATATATATATATATATATATATATATATATATATATATATATATATATATATATACATATAAGCAGGGATGACAAGAATTTTGTAAAAAATTTATAAATAAATAAATAAAATCCAGAAATACATCAGGTTATGGAAGACATTTTTTTTATCTAATGGCATTTAGCTGATTTCTTTACCAGATGTTGCTACCAGTCTCCCAAGAAAAGGGTCTATTACTGCCCCATGGAGTGACTAAGGTCAAATTACAGTACTCTATGCAATGACGCAGTGGAGGACGTCTCTTGAGGGAGAATGGACATGGGTAATTGTTTTTATACACTTCCCCAATAATTCTGACTTCCCAAAAGTGTGACTACACAAACACTGTGGTTAACAAACAGAAATACTCCATGAAATGGATTGATAAATACAGTTGTATTTCCGATGTTTCCAATTGGATAAGTAAGTTTTGGGCTGGATATATCGAAGAGCTTCCTGTTAGAGTCTGGCAAAATGAATATGCTAATGCTAGTCAGTGGTAGGTGCATATAGGAGGATGGGACATTCTCACTCTAGAGAGCTATTTATTGAGAAAATATTTGTGATCAAGATAAGAAATCAATATTTTTGGTCCAATTAATTAAACATTTATTTTGTCATCTTTGAGTAGTATACTTGCACATACATGACCTCAACCAAAGCTAACATACACAGACAAAAACTCCACAAACTCAAAAATTTTATTTTACTGGGTCTTTAAAACAGAACAGAATGGTTATTAATCCATGGAATATAAAAGTGAAATCACTTGACTTGTATTTAAAATCATGGCCTGAACCTGAGCCTTTGCTTCATGATACCCCACACAGCAAAGATATCCCAGGTAATTGGACATCCTCAGTGCTTCCACTGGCTGTTGCCCAGAGAAACAAACGCTTTGTGGGCTTGAGATCCACTGAGACTCACTCCACTTCTTCTAGTCATAAACAGTTAAAATGGGGGAAAAACAGGTGGCTGATACTGATTTGCAGGGCCAGTGATGTGCAAACACTGTGACGATATTGTCAGATAGCCCAGTAACCAAGCTGTATGGAGTTTAGAAAGGTGGGATAAGGGTTGTTTTGTGGAAGCTTGGAGCCAATTATGAGCCAAAGACAGTGACTCCCTCGAGACTACTCCAGGCTTGAGAAGGATAGAACAACATTTATTCCCCAGTCTCACTGCTCTTAGGAGCGGCTCAGAGGCAGACTGGTGCTGGTTGGACTTTAGTGCTGAAACCTTTGAAATCTGCTTAGCTATTTTTATGTTGTGCTGTTAAAGGTTTTATTGCATCAAACAGTTTAGCTATGTTTTGAATAGCATGCTATTACACTACTCTTTCTATTTTTGCAGTATATACTACTTTAAACTGCAGAGTACTAATACAGTATACAATAATGTTACCTACTAGGGGTGGGTAAAAATATTCATTTGCCGATGTATTAGGATCTTCATTTGAATTATCTCAATATCGATTCTTAAATCGCTAGATTAATCTTTTACTCTATGTGCAGCCCCCTGCAATGAGAGGAAATCACTCACATTTGCAATCAACTTTCGCTCTATACAACTAAAAAAATTATATATTTAACAACTGGCTGGTAAATGTTTACATTTCACTCACCAGTAATTGTGTAGTATAGTGATGCAGTATTCAGAAGCAAGATCCTTTCACTATGTGTTGCGAATAAAAGTGTCCAAAGACGAGATCCACGCAACCCATTTGTCCTTGAATAATGTCTCTTGCAATACTTGTTCTGTTCTTTACAGTCAGTAGTTGATAAAAAAAAATTAAAACATGAAATAAAAAAAGAAAATAATCAGTTAATTCTAATCAGGCATAGCACAGAAAAGATAAAGCCATTCGAGTCTCTCGTTATCATGCGCATATTTAAAAATGCTGTTTACAGAAATGCCAGGTTTCCTTAACTGATGGATCTCCCAGTGTGAGTTCTTTAATGCGTGCTGTAATAAAAAAAATTATATAAATGTCTTACCTTATACTGCTTAGTAGATGCACTGGAGTTCAGATTATATCACAGCAGGTGCACTAAAGGTCAAATTATATTATCAAACATATAATGTGGTTTTTAGATGTTGATAAAGATTGATTATGATAGATAAGATGTGATCGCAAACACACTTACTGGCTATGTACGCTTTCATATTGTAATTCCAATGTAAGATAGATTCGGAGTGTGTCTCGTCATAGATGCATACAAGGAGCATAGAAGGTTTTAAAAAAACTAGCCCTTCCACTTTCCCATCCTCAGAAGTGGTTAGAATGATTGATGAACAGAATGGGAGAATGCTCGAGTGGACTGACTAGTTTGTATATTCTTTTTTGATGTCAGAAAACGTAGCTGCATCAAAACAGTGTGCTCCGGCAGTAATGGCTTTATTCTTTCATTTTGTGAGTGTTTGAATGTTTGGAACATGTAAAAAAAAAAGATATTGTCATATTAAAAAGACTATGTGAGCAGCTGTTTCATTATGACAACCGCTTCAGTCCTTCTTTAGCTGGTAAACAGCAGCATTAATGCAGATCAAACCAGTTTGATCGTGCATATCTGAGCCCAGCCTAGTGTAATCACACCAGTTTGATACGCACAATACGTGCGAAAGGGTTGAAGAGACAAGGGTTAATGTTCAACATATCTATATAAATATATATATAAATATAATCTGCGATATAATATTATATTTATTGATTGAATACAATGATTTATTCATTTTTAAAAAGCTGAAATGTGACCAAAATTATGAAAAATTATAATATTTTCATAATCTACATAGTTAGAAGTTCCACTGTATAATTAACAGTAGTAACTTGGAGAGAATATATATCATATTTAAGCTAAAGGGATGTTTTAATGGAAATATACCCATACGAATTTAATCAAATCACAAATTGGAATATATTGTGTTATAATGACAATAATAGAGTTGTTTCATTATTTTGAAAAGTATAGTTGCTGTAATAATGTAGTGTAATAAAAAATACATCTGGTGGTCCATATTAATGCATTATTTCAATTCAATATTTTGTTCTCAGCATATATTTACTCTTGATGTAAACAGGCTTTTAGGCTTAAATACAAGGAATTTGGCTAAAACTTACACCACTGTGTAAATCATTGCAACAGAGGAAACTCAATCTTGGATCACCCGAGGAAGTTGCTGAGAGGGTACAGGACTCTCTGTGTCTTTTCTGGGCATTATTATCTTTGATAACCCCATAAAAGCTTTTATGAAGCCTGTAAACAAGTCACACATAAACCTGAACACAGCACCTTAAGAATCAGCTATCAGATTGGATTGCGCATGATCCAACAAACTATTTTCATCAGAGGACAGATAGAAAGTAACCCCTCGCTGGCCCTGAAGGTCTCTGTAGCTTCTGTGGGGAAAAGCAATATATTATGTGTATAAATCAAGATTTGTTTTTGCTTTGTGTCCACACAAGCTTAATCGAAATGAGTGTCACATCAGATTTGTAAGCCGCAGCCCAGTATCTGATCTGGCATTGTTTCCTTATCTCTCAGTACTATTTATGTATGTTAAAAGAAGCTTGCCTTGCTTTCATACATTTAGTCTCTCACTTCTTTTCCAGCCTTAGTGATGTTGTCTGTTTATGAGATGTTTTGGAGCAGGGCTTGCTGAACGTGGTGGCAATTTTGTCTTCTTAGCGCACCCCCCTGGTCTCCCCCTTTCGCTCACAGTGTGCTATTGTTACCATATCATCACTTGGGGTGATTTTTGGTTATGGGTATTTATTATGTAGTTTAGCAGATGCAGGGTGAGCAAATTGAATGAAAAAAAATATAAATAAAAAAACCTGGAAAAGTAATGAATTGGGTTTAGCCAAGGCCTGCCTCTGCATTTCAGGTGAAAAATCCTTCAACAGAATGATAAGATGAAGGACTGTGATATCTGGCTGTGAGAACGACGAAGACAGAGCTAGAGAAATACAGAGAGAGAGAGAGTCAGAGACAGACTCAGTCATTGCAACACCACATTCTGCACTCAGTGGCATACCACAACTTTTGGGGGGTTTCAAGTATCCCCACTTTTTTGTTATTTTTTCTAGATTTAAAGGTGGTTGTGACAAAAAAATAAAAATAAAGAACTACTGTCATACACCAATGTCTGCACTGAAACAGAGAGAACGTCAATCCCATCGACTTGATAAACCTGTAAATACTCATCTAACATTACCGCTAGTTCTTAATTCCAAATATCTCCTCATTTTGTGCTGTTTTTAGTCCAGATTGAGGCAGAGCAATGGGTAGATTTCCATATTCAGACTTTCTCTCAGTAAGTAAATGGCAGAGACTGGATTCACACATACACAAAAGGAAGACTGGATGTTGGGAAGGGCCATAATGACTGCTAAGGCTCTCGTGATTTGCAGTGCTTGGTAATGGAAAGAGGAATGTGAGTTCTCCTCAACAGTGTTGAGGCCTCATTAGAAGATGTAATCCTCTACCTTTAAATCAACCCCCCACCCCCCCACGACCTTTACAGTATCACCTGACTAAATCCACGTACCATTGAGACAGATGTTTCATAACCATTTTTTTGCATCATTACAGCTCCAGTGATTCTGAACAGTTTATTTAAAGCTCCAAGCCAGAAATGAGAACAATTAATGAAGAGCGTTTGACAATGAAGTCTAATTCTTTGAGGTCTGATTTTAAAAAGTGAAAAACTAGAATTTATACATAAAACGGCTAAAAGATAAATAAATCTACAAGATTTTTTTATTTTCTGTAGAAAATATGTGTGGCGCTTGTCTATGCAAAAGATGCCACCACTATGCTAGGGATGTTCTTGGTGGTTATCAGGGCAAGGCTGTATGGTTTTAGGGTATAATTAAAGGTACTATATGTCATATTTTTACTGTACTAAATCATAAAATGACCATAATATGTCAGTAGATTATTAGGAAACATGCTAAGTTGAAATACTGGCTGCTCTGATAATGCTAGAGCAAGTATTTTCTACTTTGAATTTTCCATTCCGGATTGGAATTTCTGTTTATGTTTTAGCCTGTGTGATCCAGCACACTGCCCACTCACCAATAGTATTTAGATGCCGCCGGGATGTCAGATTTGAACAAGTTTGCAGGCAAACAACAATGCATGCAGCAGCCATGGAAGCCAGCAAACAAACTGGATCAGAGATAACAGATTCCACCCAACCTAAAAAGTCTCACCATCCATCTAAAAACCACCATGAACAGTACCATGACTAGTTAAACAAAGATAAATATTGGAGATTCCTTTGGAAGATGGAGACAGCTTAAAGCCAAGAAATAATTTAAAACAGATGCTGAGTTGGTTTATTTCCATGTCAACATTCTGGCAACCCACATGAGCGTGGAGTCTGGGGCGGGGAAGACAACTCTCCAATATTTTAAATTTTGACTGCAGTACCCATTTCAAACACTTGTTGTCAATCTTACATATAGCAGTTTTACTGATTTAATACAGTCAACAGAAATGCATATTCTATGTACTCTACCCCTAACCCAGACGCCAAGCCTTAACCTAACTGTCCTAAAACCTAAATTAAATTTTAGAGTAGAAAAAGCAACCTCTGAATTGCACTCACCATTGTTTATGAATGTGATTATGTGGGAACAAGAACCATGTAACACGCTATTATTAGTTTTAGAGAGAAATGTTTTCACGTAAAAAAAAACTTGAAAAGATTTCTGATTGGGGATTGGGCTTTTCAGTATTTTGGCAGAATGGGGTTGATTTCAACATATCAGTTTCCTGTGTGATCAAGTCTGTATGATATTCTGGTCACAAAGTCATGAGTCCATTTGCTGAGAAAAGAAACAGCACATTTCTCCTCAACATGCTGGATGACACTGACGTGCACAGAACGGGGGCTACATGGGCGCAAGCCCTGCCCCATTCATTCACAAATCTAAAGGTGCACTTCACTTGTCCTTTTGCCCCTGCCCCTGCTAAGGTCTGTGCATTTCACTGCTGGATAATACGAGGTATCATGTGTTATGCGTCGAAGTTTAATACTTAGGGGTTTGTTAAAATACCAATTAAGAGCAGTAGTAATATGCTTGCCTTTGCAAGCACCATTTATAACTCAATAATGCATGCTTCTCAAATGCAAGTTACATAATTTGTACAAATGAATTAATTTACAACATAATTTTCCAGACACTGCACTTACTATATGTAGTATGTCTTTGGATGAGAGGAAACCATAATTTCAACATAATATTTAGTTCTAATACTGTGTTGTTTTCTGATTGTATATGTTTTATGTCTGTGTTTGCCCTACAGTAGAGTACATTTGTGCAAGTCTTTGAATTCAGCATGTAAGAGTTGCCAAAATCGTTTCTATGGCAACCCCCCTCCTATTTGATTCTTCAGCAAGTGTGTTTATACCCTCATTTGGGTTGTGTTTGTCTTCAGATGAGAGAAGTTGCCAAAGTGACATTCAAGTTCATTAATCTTTCTTTAGGTTGACACAGACGAACACACACACACACACACACACACACAAACACACACACACATTCTCTCTTTGATTTCCCCATCTTGTTCTTTGCATTAATGGGGTTGCAGGTGTTCTTGATCTGTCTAAAGATTTAATGAGACTGGAATGTTAAGCTGCAGTGGGGTTTTCCCAAAATAAATTCCTCTTGTACAAGTAGGCACTGATGCGTATTGGGAAAGAGTAGCATACCACGGTACAGAGGTCCCTATGTGGCTTATAGTCTTGGATAGCATAGTGAGCCAATCAATAATCTATAAAGTCAGTTCAATGGGACATAATTGGTACTAACTGCTCGACTTTCTGAAAGAGGAAAGGAAATGAGGAGGAAGAGGGAAGACAGAAAGAGAAAGAGACACAGATGCTGACAGGGATGTGGATATCTTTCTAACAAATGCATCAAATCAACTGGCGCCAGTATCTGTGGTTGCCAGTTACTAAGCAAGGGGTTGCTCATGTTTAACAAGCAGTTGACATTCAGGAAAACTCTTAAGATAGACATTGTCTTCGAAAATCTAAATCAATACATTCACTTTACAATGATAGCAAAAGGTCAAATATTGATCACTGCTTTTAGTGTGCTCCAGGCTTTAACACTTCAAACCCCTATGACACCAGCATTTGAGCATGTTTATGTGTGTCAAACCCTAAAGCTGTTCATACAGGAATATGTTAGAGGGGACACACAAATGGAAATTCTGTAATCATTTTCTCACCTTTATTTTCCGTGGAGCACAAAAGGAGATGTTTGGCAGTGGGATAGTCTCATCACCATTCACTTTCATTGCTTAATTTTCCATATACTGAAAATGAATAGTGACTGTGGCTGTCATTCTACCTTATATCTCCTTTTGAGTTCCACGAAAGGAAGAAAGTCATACAGGTTTGGAATTATTACATTTTTGGGTGATTTTTTACCTTTAAGAATGAGAAAGATCAAAGGGTTCTAATTTTCTCCCCCCACTTTTCCCCTCTTATTATTGGACACTTTCAATAATAATTCAAAAATAATAACTTTTTGGTTCGTGATTAAGTTTCTTCAGCTGTCACTGGTAACTTTTTGTAATGCTGTATCCTCTGTATAGATGTCTGTATAGAGTCCAAGATCTCTAATATTGTTTGTTTTGAAAGACAAATAAGAGCCAACTAAATTGAAGCTACATCCCAATCTGCATGCTCCTCTATTATGTGCCATTTGTAGTACGAGTAGTGCAAGGGATGTGTTCACACTAAAAAATGTGTACAGTGTACTGTGAATGCCTTCGATGCTTTCCTGACAAAAGCTCATGTGACTGATGTGGGAACTACCCATAGAGAAGACATCACCAAACAAATATAAGTCGTATGCCTTACCATCAACCCACGTTGTGTGAATATGTAAATAATTTGAGATATAATTGTTGAACTGAGGTTGGTTAACATGCAAAAGCAAGTGGCAATACATCATGAGTGTTTGAAATGTCACATCTTTCAATGGAAAAACAGTAAGTGCTTCCGTGTATTAAACAAAATGTTAGGAGACAATACTACCCTTTGAAAATTCATACACTAGATGTCCGAGTGCTTAGTGTATAGCTTTATTGCATATTAAGTACATCATTTGAGATAAACCTATTAATAAATGATATTTTAAGTGCATTATGACCATTGCATTACTTTGGATTGTGGAAAATAGTGTATATATTAATGGACATTGATCCTTGTGTTTCTTTAACCCAACACATTGTGTGTCAACCACATTTGCTCAGGCTTACAACTAATATATATACTAAGAATAGACAGAGTATAGTCATGGAGCACTCTAGATGTTAAATGTGTATTTTGTGACTATACTCTCTTGTATACACAGCATGTTAATGTATGACTGTTATCTTCTAGGCACAGTTCCAACTGCTGATCCCACAGGCCCACTTTAGTCCACAGAAAACATTACAAGCTTGCGTGTTTGCGCCTATGTTCATGTTGTGTTTGGTCTGTAGGTCTATTTGCTCTTCGCGTGTTGCCAAATAGTCAACTAGACATTGAGAACACAGCTCAATGTTGGTGCCAGATCTTTGCCAAAGCCCAGTGGACCAGCAGATGGGAGCAAAACATGACAACAAGAGCAGCAATGATTTCAAAGCGTGAAGTGTCAGTTAAAGACCAACAATTGGTTCGATCAACAGGGGGAGCCATTTCCTGGGGCTTTGGAGTAAGTTTTAATTGGATATTTGCGATTGTGGAGAACCAAATGGAGCTGGTCAAGTCAGAGTGACCCAGTGGGACACAGATTCGGTCCATCAAGTGGTCGACTTGGTTCTGGAGTATTTGCTGAATCAGTGATGTATGTACAAATGATTACTCAGGAGCATTTGGAATGATGAGCAATTTGCTTTCTGCCCTCTCTCTGTATTGTTTCCTTTTCTTGGACTTTCGTATCCTCCTTCTGTCTCAGTAGTGTTTACAGCACATTCTTTACTTAAAACTCTTTTTCATGTTGTAACCTTGATGTGTACAGATATAGGACAACTGAGAACCTTGAAGAACTCCTCATCCCCAGCCCATGATGTAATAATTCAGTCTCAATATTCTTTTCTCTGACCTTAGTTAGAACCCGTAGTTAGGTAGAATAATATAGTTTTCTATAATTTTAATGATTTAAAAATGACCTTCTCTTTTTTGGTTAAAACGATGCTTAATGCCTGAGCTCTTGTGATAAGGGTCCTCAGCTCTGTCTCAGAATGATGTACTTCACAAAGCTTTAATGCCCATGTGTATCTTATAGTATAGTATGAGTAAAGAATAATTTATGCCAGACTGTTAAATTATTGAAAAATAATGCACAACCTGAGGGGGTGATGCGAAACGGAGTATCTGCAACACGTATGGTGTGCTTTAATTTTCAATAATTCAACAGGCTGGAGTCAAATATTTTGCTTATACCATGGATAACACACCTCAAGACATTTTCAGTTTTATTTTTTTATTTCAAGACATATTCAGGTTTTCCTCCCTAAAACACTCTTGTGAGTAGAGCAACTTTCTGTCGCCACAGATTCATTGTCTTGCTTTGATACAGCCCAAGTCTTTCATTGCTAGTTTGAAAGCGTCACTTGAGAACTAGTAACGGAGGCTTAGGCTGCTTATAAGCACCTATTGGAGTAACAAGGCAGTATGTGTGTGCATTTGTGTGTGTGTTAGAGAGAGAGAGAGAGAGAGTGCACGTACGTTTGTGAAATTACCTGCGTCTGCTGTGGCTCTTTTCAGCTGTGTTCGTCAGTACACTTCTCAGTAGCAGGGTGGTAGCATCGCCATTCTTGTATAAAAGCTATTCAGTTACGAATCTGCTTTATTCAAATTATTACACCCATAGTTCAAAAACCCTGTGCAGTAATACAGCATTAGATAGCATAGCATAGAGCATCAGAGCATAGCATTGGAACATTCTAGCACAGGGTGTTAGAAAGCCTCTCGTCCAATCAGATTTGAGGACCGGAAACTAACTATTATATAATATAATGTATAAAATGTACAAAACTTGTGTGGTGATATCTGATTATTTTTAACAACAGTTGCCAATATCAGTCAGTTTGGTGGTTCTGCTTTTTTCTAATGCTACCTTATTTCACGGCTAATTACACAACTTTA
This sequence comes from Xyrauchen texanus, assembly GCF_025860055.1. Classification (NCBI taxonomy): domain Eukaryota; kingdom Metazoa; phylum Chordata; class Actinopteri; order Cypriniformes; family Catostomidae; genus Xyrauchen; species Xyrauchen texanus. The sequence goes on from NC_068280.1 coordinate 38,845,714, forward strand.
AAAAATATTAAAAAATATAATTAATAACATTATTCGCTTTGACTCTACATGTTTTTCATTTTTCAGAGTAACTGGTCTTAGTTATAAACAAAACAATGCAACAAAAAGCATATTATTAACTCACATTAGCATTCTTAACTTACATTAACTTAATTCTGAATAGCATCTTATTAAGCTTAAATTAAATTGGTAAGAGTCCTTAATTATTTGAAATTTCTAAACCTACATTAACTGAATTCATAAGCAGTCTCCCCTTTATCTTTTACAAACCTGACATGTACCTTGCTGTGTGAAATCCTAGCAATGCCAAGTTTATAAATTGTAACTCTGCTGTCATTGCCACCCAATTAAAAAATAAAACCACAAAATAAATTTGCTTTCACACATCATGTGTTGTAGGTCAATTGTCTGATGTGTTTTATTGCCCCTTTTTGATTGACAACGGACCTGATCATCAGTTGTTTTTAAACAATATGATGATGCTTTTACTGGCCGATACAGATTGGTTGATATATTGGTGCATCACTAATACTTCACTATACTAAGAGAGCCCTAACCATAGATTATTGTTAGTTTTCATGTTACTGCTTGGTTACATATTGACAGATTAAGTATGAAATTAGCTCGATTAGTTAGCATACTGAGTTACACTTGGAATCTGCCAAGTGTTCACAAACACATACACCTAAACACACATGGCCAGACATTATTGCTCTTGTTTGATCAGAAAAACATACATTTGGTTTTACCAGTAGTACTGTTTTTTTCCAATATGTGCTGTCTATGTTACAGATAAGGATGTATAACACAGCTCATTTTCATCTCTCATTCTCTATCATGTACGCTGAGCATGTCTACACAGGGCAGGCTGGAAATGCTGCCCACATTTTACAATAACACCAATGGTGCTGTTTCAACAGCCTCGAGACATCTCTATTGCCAGCATATCTGCAATATTGCATAACTTTACACTCATCTCCTGGGCAATTTAGGGTGCTTCCACGCATGGGCCCATTTAGGAATTTCCTTAAACACCTCATTGGGAGTATAGGAGTGTAGAAAAATGAGTTTGAAGAATTAAGGTATGGTAATAAAATGTTTTGAATTTATTTTCACCTTCTTCTGGTGAAAGTCTAGCAGCTGGCTTTGTAGTTGCGAGGTTTTGAGTAGGAGGAAGAGAAACTGGAAGACAGAATGGGAGAGACAGAGAGATGACGAAAAACCAGAGACGGGAGATTAGAAAACTTTTGCTGCAGTAGGGTTGTTAGTAGTGATACTACTATATTTTATGTAATAGTTTTATATAATTGTATATAGTTCAATTGTATTCATAATCATAGCTTTCTATAAGCAAACTACTTTTTTTATGAAGTAGTGGTGTTGTGTGACAAATGATATTACAATTATATTTTTGTCACATTGTATTGCAAAATAATTAGCTATAAACAGGCCCGCTGTCAGGGGGTCAAAGGGTACAGATGACCACAGGCCCAGGGGGGCCCATGCAAAGGTCTGTGATTGAAATTTAATGGGATCAAGTACAACAATTTACTTACTGATTTATAACCGAAAATAGAATGTATATGTATTTACATGATAAATACATTAATTGTTGTCATTAAAACACATTTCACATTCATCATCTGATTCTGATCCCCATCCCCCCGCTGTTGTTGTGTATATGGTGCAGTCGAAACACCTGGCCAATCAGATATGTGGAACACACACGATGTGCATTGTGCAGTTAATGTAAAGCAGGAACTGACTAGAGAGTCAAAATGCCTCACCATCTACCTAATTAAAAAAATGAACATCACAATTTTCCTGCCACGTAGGCAGTAGGGATGTAACTACTTCAAGGTTTTAATATATACATCAGTTTTAATATGGATGGTTATTATACCGTTGGAATTTCTCATTGACGTTATTGCATGAAGATAAAGAGATTTTTTTCAAAACTTTTCTAAACTCCTAATCAGTTTAATTAAGACAGAATCTGCATCATTTACACATCATCATATAAACTTGGCTAGATGAAATAAATCTTTAAATTGCGCCTTCCTCATGTTGCATTTGACTGTCACTCAATTTTAAAGGTGACATGCAGGTGTCACGAGCGCTGTGCATCACGAGCACATCAGAAGTCCAGCACGAGCGCATCATTCAGACATGTCCGGGCGAGCCTGAACCTTTATTTCTGCTGTCTGGGATTACTTGGCTATGTAAAAGACCACGAAGCACCATCAATGTTGATGGCTACCCAGTCTGTTAAGTTTGCTGCAAAAATTATTGGCTGAGGCAGGAAACACTTCAAACCTTAAGAATCAGCACCATCCCACGGAATTTGCAGAGATGAATGTATGTGGAAATACAGTACACGGGATAATAAATGATAGCCCATTTCATAAATACAAAAGATTTAATGTAGTTTTACATGATTTGTAATGACTAGTTAGGCTAAAGTTATGTTTATGCTTTCTGTCACATTCACAAATGCAGCAAACAGATTTAAAACCTCATTCAACTTTACGATGTGCCAATTGTTTGTTCTTTTGCCTAAGTGCAGCGCAACAGCAGGCCAATGTGTTTGATAATACTAATTATATGTTTTATTTGTAAAACATTGTACTAAATAGGGTTTACAAAATGCTTGGCATTTGGTGTTCAGGAAATTGACATTGACAATATGCATGCAAGAAATTGACTGTGAAACTGTGGCAGAAATTGTCAGTATTGGACAAAATGCCAAAAAATAAACTGCACATGAATATTGTATTTTCAGTAGGTATTGTTGAATTGAACTAAATCACAAATGTAACAGATTACTGAATGCATGCAAATGCATATTTGAAGTGTTAACCTGGGCAATAATCATTACAAATTATTACAATTCAATTTAATATATAATAAAATAACAATAACAAAATATTTTGTTATAATCATCTGAATACATGTTTCTTTTTCTTTTTTTACCTTGTCGGATTAAGAGAGTGTCCTGATGTTCAAGATCAAAAGTTAAAAGATTAAAGTTGAAGAATTGGTTACAACCAAAATATTTATTTGTGTGTTTATCAGAAATAGCCTATTTTATAACCAAATATTGCACTGCTTTTAATATTATCAATGCACCTAAATATAGTGAAACCATAATACCGTGATAATTTTTGTGACGGTTATCATACCATTACACCCCCTATTAGGCAGCAAAGACAGTGAAAGGTCCACCTGCACTTGACCCACGTGTGTGCAGTTTGATTGACATCAAACATGGCCTGCTTTCTTCACAGTCATTGGATACAATTATGTTATTGTAATTTTAGATTTGTTTCCAGTGAGATATTGAGTTTATAGTGACTTTGCTGTTGTAAACATTACTGTTGCTACTCTAGAAACAATATTCTTTAAAAATAATAATATGTATTTTTTGCAATTATTTAGTAAAAAATAAAATAAAAAATCATTAAGAGTAAGACCATGTTCTTTATTAGAATATTCGTTTTTTTGTATCCAGGTTGGCAATGAGCACGTAAAAGCACTCTGCACAGTTTTTTTTTTTCTCAGCTCAACCGATATGGATCCACACGTACAGGATTGTTGGATTTGATAGGCAGTGAAGGATAAATCTATGCTGCCTTCAAAAATCGATCAGATGAAGGTATCTCAGTAGACATGATGTGACACGATCGTGGGATTAGGACATGCCTTGATACCTTCCTACCTCCATATACAGCCTCCGGAGGCAGCATTTTCCTGGTTTCGGATGTAGCCACGGTTTCTTCACCACATTCATGCTTTGTGTGACTTAGAATTACTTTCTTTTTACTTTTAGAAAAACAAATGTATATATTATAGAAATTATATTGTGGAACTTATTAATGGACACTGGCCTGTGAGCCATCTCAGTGGTAAAATTCTTTGCCACACATGGCAACCGGCTCACATTAAACTGAATGCGTATGTTCCTTTAAGTGTTGAACATAAAGTGCGCTGGACAACTTGTGTAGTGTTTTTTTTTTTCAGCATCAGCTTGTCTCAAACAAGTTTTATCATGCAAACACATTTTTACTAATGTAAAATTACATCACTGCTTCTCCATACATGCCACACATATCTGACTAATCCATAATGAAATTCGTTGTCGAATAATTTTATTGATTTGTATTTATTTTATTGATTCGTTGTTGCAGCATTATTTTTGTCGACCTGTTTAATTATCACTGTTAGCTGACAGACTCATCTCTCACTCTGCTCTCTTTCCATTTGTTCCTCATCTCTCACTCTTGTTCTCTCGATCTCTCTATTTGTTCTCCCTCTAGCAAGAGAGAAATCGTGTGAGAGATTGTAGATTATTTTTCTCTGCATCTGTCTGTTTTGCTCACTACCACAATTGTGTGATTACCACTTTCCCAGGCAATTAGCTCTGCACTGAGTCACTGCAACGAATCACACAAGTCATATAATTTATTTTATACTTCATGTCTTTCAACTCCTTTTTCTCTCTGTAAAAATGTAATATTCAGTTTAATATATCTGAATACTGAAGTGAGTTTGAACTGTTTGAAGCATGAACATTTAAAACACAACAATGAATATCTCAGGAACTCTTAGATTTTTAGTTTTTGACAAAATATTTAATTTAATTTTTTGCAGGACTGGAATTCAAAGGGCCAAAAATGTTTTTTGGCCCTCTTCCATACACTTGCTGAAAATAATAATATATTTCATAATAATACAAATAACAATAACACATTTTATTTTACTGACAGTTATACAGGAAAGAAGGACTGATTTTCACTTCAAGTAAATTGGTTCTGCTTTTTGCATTGTTATAGGAACATCAGGAGTTTTCTTAGTGTAAATTAGGCTGCTTGAGCATTCTGTGTCGGATCAAGTTTTGAAAAGAAGTGCTGCATTCCATTCAACTCGGAAAGTCGGATTTTACAACTTCCTATTTAGAAAAGTGTGATGGAATGTATATTTAAGTCCGAAGTACAACTTGTAGGCTCGTGCAGAAATTCTAAACTCTGATTTCGCTGAGATGCAGGTGCATGACGACACACTAACTTGTCGACACTCAGGGAGATATAAAATGTAAGTGATGAACATGACTTTATTAAGTAATATCGATAAATGAGTTTGTCTCCACATTACATGATATTACATCTTTTTAATAAACACCTACAGAAACAGGTGTATAAAACCTGGTAAATTATAATCTTTTTTGATAAATGTACACCTGATGCACAAATGCTAGTGCTGCAGCATTGTTTATCAGTTGGGTTCCTAGGAGAAATCTCTAATGAGAGTCAAACCCCTGCTAAGCTAACAGGAGCATTGCAGTTTCAAATATCAGGGAATGGAATGCATTTATGGTCGGAGATCGGAGATATCAAGAAGGAATATCCCACATCCAACTTGAATCAAACACAGCATTACCATGCACCCTGCCGAAACAAAATGTATTGCAAGCAACATTTAAATCGCAAATATTATTAGATAGATTTTTCCAGATATTTTAGACCTCCTTGGTAGATTCATTTGAAAAATTATGATTTTTGAATATCTGTTTGGGAGATGTTCATTCATAAACCAGTCATGCTGCAATTAATATTAGACTTGCTTGAGCATTAAGTGTCGTTTCATGTTCTGGCTTTCGTGCGTGGACATGTTTTTAAAATATCATCTGGTATTACTAGTTAGCTGTGATATAATTTATGATAGGGTCTTATTCATTGTGAAACTGTGTTTTCTTAATGGCAGGAATCACGCTGAAGGCCTAGACTTTAAATGTACGGCCCACCACTGATCAATAGAGACTTGTGAAAAGTTTCATCACTTTTTTTTTTTTTGTATAAGATTATTGGAATACGATCTGTGATTATATCTTCTTAGCTGGTCCCAATCTGTATATAATATAATATAATTTTATAGGTCTTGATTCTGGAAATAGCATTGGCTTAGCATATGGTTGAGCTGCATTTAACAATATTGATCACACCATTTTGATTAAGCACATTAGACAATGTGTCGGTATTCAAAGAAAAGCGCTAAAATGGTTTATATCTTATTTGCAGCATAGGACATTTTCAGTTAAGGTGGGAAATATATTATCATCCTCTGCCCAGGTTTTATATGTGGTCCCACAAGGTTCAGTATTAGGACCACTATTGTTTTCTTTGTACATGGTACCACTTGGAGCAATCTTCAGAAAGCACAGCATTTCATATCACTTTTATGCAGATGATACGCAAATGCATCTACCACTGAAGGCAGGTGATAATATGTCAATTCAATCTCTGATGGTATGTATAGATGATGTTAAATGCAGGATGAGCAGCAATGTTCTCCAGCTTAATGATAAGAAAACTGAAATTATACTTTTTTGCGGTAGTAGCTGTGCTAAAACATATAAATATATTTTCGGGCCCTTATCTCCTTATGTGAGGAAACAAGTGTGAAATCTGGGTTTTATTGTGGATTCTGATCTTAAATTTGATTGCCAAATCAACTCTGTTGTGAAGAATAGTTTTTTTCAGCTTAGGCACACTGCCGAACTGAAATTGGTCCTAGTTTATAGGACCTTGAAAAAGTTATTCATGCTTTTGTGTCCTCTCGATTGGATTATTGTAATGCACTGTATCTGGGGGTCTGTCAGTCCTCTTTGTCAAGACTGCAGTTGGTACAAAACTCTGCAGCAAGGCTGCTAACTAATACCACAAAGAGAGATCATATTACTCCAATCTTAGCCTCTCTTCACTGGCTGCCCATTAAACAGAGAGTAGAATTTAAGGTTCTGATTTATGTGTTTAAAGCATTACATGGTATGGCCTCAGATTATGTTTTGGAAATTAATAGCACTTAGTCTTCCGTGAGACCTCTTAAATCTAATAAGCAATTGATGCTTAATATTCCACGGATACGTTTTTAGAGTAAGGGAGATTCTGCATTTGCTGCGGTGGCACCGAGATTGTGGAATGCTCTGCCACTGTGGATTAGATCATCGGACGCGATAGGAGTATTATTTGTGGCAAATGAGAGTTGATAGAATGTTATTAGCTAGACAGCATAGACATAGAGTATGGCCTTGTCTATGGTGTGAAATGATTGTTTGTTGGACTGTGTTTTTATTATGTTTGTATTAATGCATTGTTTTTTTAAGCATGATTGATTATGTTTTAAACTGTACAGAACTTTGGTATGACTTTGTAGTCTTTAAAGTGCTTAATAAATACAATTGTAATATATTGTAATTGTAACAATACCTTATGAAGTAATAAGCAGATTTTTTCAGAATGTTAATATCAAGATAATCTTTATTTTGCCAACTTTTTTGTTAGGTTGATATTCCAAACTAGAAATTTTTGCTATTTTGAATTTAGTCAAAAACTTCTTAAGAATCATCAGAACTTGTCAGCCCAAAGTTATTCAAAGATTTGTGATATTCAAAACTGTTTTAATATAATGAGCCTTCAAAAGTTATGATGAAAGTTACACTTAAATTACAATGTCTGTCACTGTTGTGCTAAGCCCTGTCATTGCTGCTAGAACACATTTTCTAAAGAAAAGCTAGTTAATTAACACCTGCAATATGCCTTCGATAGGAGCCCAAGTTGCATTAATATGTCCATTCAAAGGAACATGAAATAGTTGGTATGTCAATAATTTGACATATTAAATAATGCAAGAAGAGCCTCACAAAAGCAATGCAATGACTTAAATATGGTAAGCCTTTTTTTTTATACTGTCATTCACACTATTGCAATCAGACTTTAGTGCTATAAGTCATTTAGATGTACACATATCAAGGTCATCTTGTCATTCCTTTACCACAATGTTGCTTTCAGAAGACTGCAAAAAGACACTCTAAAAGTCTCACGGTGGAAGAAGAGAGAAGCTTTAGATTTATTTTCTTAAAACAACTTCTGGTGGGTATAGGGGTTGTGCATGTCTTCCAAAGCATTGGTTTATCCACTACAATCTCCAGTAAAGTCAAGGAATATTCAATATCCAGCCAGCAGGGGCCCAACGAGCCTGTCAGTCATACGCTTCACTCACATCTTACAGGACATAATGAAGATCTGAAAGGTACCATAAGTAGACTAAATAAGAAAGAGACTGATACAAATCCAGCTTAAATACTCCTGAGGAATGATTTTTGAAAATTCATAAATACAGAAAAGTGTGCACAAAAACAACCTGATTTCCTGTACACAAGTCAGCTGTACCGATACAGCATTTTCAATGAAGTCTCAGGTTTCAACTTCAGGCACTGTAAATGTATTACATATAGATCAGGAGGAAACTAGAGTTGTCATCCACTATCAGTTCCCATATTATGGCACTATGTGATTGATTATAATTGATTTTCTGATTAATCTCACTCTTCATTTGAACGATTCCAATATTGATTCTTTAAAAATCCAAAGATTGATCTTTTATGTATACTGTAAAGTTTACTTTAGTTTTGGTTCTGTTGATAATTAAAACTATTCTATAAATAGCAATTGAACTACATATTTTGTCACTATTGTTAATTAAAAAAATTATATATTCACGTAATATACCAAGTTAGAAGGTTCCCTGTTTAATTAACAACATTAGCTGAGAGAGAATTTCTTTCATATATTAGCAAAGTTGACATAACTACAATTTACCCAAATGATCCAGAATCAAATCAAATTGAAATCAGAATCAAATCAAGAGCTTGTGAATCAGAATCTGGAAATCTGAATCGATACCCAGCCCTGCCAAACGACTAGTCGATTAATGAGGTTGACTAGTCAATGAGACAGTTGGTTTAGTCTTCTTTGTAGTGGTGGTGCTTTAAAAAAAGTTATAATTTGTAGACGCATGTTCCTGAGACAATTTTAGTATGCTCAAGAGTGTATCACACTTTAGCGTGCTGTTAGAGAGTAAGCATGGAATAACTTTCCTAAAAAATGTATATTCTTTTAAAGTATAATCACTACAGCCATCTAAGTTCAACACATTTTTGGCCAATAAAACGTTATAGATAATTAGCCTATTGTTGATAAATTAAGCAATCACATGGTCATGCAGAACATCTTGTTTTTTTAAATCCATAAGGATCTCTTTCAAAACCAGTAGTGTAGGCAATACCAGCAGTGTTGACAGCTGACTCGTCAGCATCTTGCGCTTTTCGCTCTTGAATTATGTACATCATTTAAAGCAAGATTGCATCACTCAAGGCCAGCTAGAAGACATCGAATGGGACATATCCTAAAGATCACACCCACCAAGAACAAATAAATCAATCTGATTGGCTGATGAATCTGAAAATATGACTTTATTTGTTCATTCATTTGCTCCGTTGAGGGATTCTGTGGAAATTCTGAAGGCCTGAGTGGATGGAGCCTAACTGTGTCCATTGGTTTTACAGAATCAAACAAATTAACCAGCTCCTCTTCTCCCATTTCAGAAGATACACATTCAATAGTACTCCTTGAAACATGGTCATTAAAAGCAATAGAACAATCTTTAGTTGTGACAATTAATGTCACAGTGTTAATGACACGGGAACATTGTGCTTAAGTTTTCTGTTTTGGAAGGTTATCATCCATCAACAGATTAAAAATAATAATACTATGTTCAGAAAAACAATTATCTGCAATTTCCACATTTGAAACCGGTACACCCATACATAGGACCTTGTCTAAAGAGTGGCCACGCTGGTGAGTGGGACCAGAAACACATTGAATAAAATTAAATGAATCAATAAGATTCAAATATTACCAAGCCAAAAGCTTCGAAGGACAACAAACATGGATATTAAAATAACCAAGTACTAAAATATTGTCTAATGAAGGAACAACCATAGATTATAAATCAGAGAAATCTTGAATAAAAGATGCATAATATTTGGCGGTCTATATACCAGAACATGTAAAATGGGAGTAGGCATATTTATCACAAACAGTTGGGCCTCGAAACTTTGATATCCTTCATATGGTAATAATCAACATTTAAGTTGATTTTTAAAGACCACAGCTATACCACCACCTCATCTACTAGTGTGTTAAAATGTGCCCAGTCTGCAGGTAAAAGTTCTGAAATAGGACTTAAATCATCACTGTTGAGCCTAGTCTCTGTGATAAATAAAAAATCTAGTTCACACAAATTAAAAAAGTCATTCAAGATAAAAGTCTTATTTGAAACAGAATGCACATTGACCAAAGCTGCTGTTGCTACAATAGTATTTGTAGTGTGCAGCTTCTCATCAGACCTTACCATTGATCATGAGCAATCCAAAGGTAGTAATTTGTTGCAGTTAATTCCTGTTTTCAGTACCATAATAGTCTGTAGCGTCTCTCGGCATGTGATAGGGTGCTCCTGTGATTGACACTTGTCAAACAGTGTCTATCGTTATTCTCTGAATCTGGTTAGGCATTCCAAAATAACAATGCCACAGCCTTTCCTTGCTTGAATGCGTATTCCAGCTAATTTCCCACGCCTTCTACAACTATGTTGATTCTTCCTCTGTCACTCCCATGGTATGTCCACTGACACAGTCAATATAGGACGATGCCAGAAAAGCCATTCTCCTCCAAAGTCTGTACTCCGTTGATCCTTATTCGACGAGTGAATATTAAGTAATGTTTGTCGATCATACAACAAATACAACAGTAAGCAAGTGACGGAATGCCGACCCAGAACCAGGTGCCATCTTGTTCAAACTGTTGTTAAGAGGACAGTGTTTGAGCTTTGTGATTGTAAATCAGAGTAAAAATGACAGAAGAGCAAATGATGACATGAAGTTCACCTATAGTTTCTCTTCCAGGAGCAATGACCAATACACATGTAGAGACAGTGCTCAGTGTCACTCACACAAACATTAAACACCATCAGGGTAACATATGTGTAATTTAATAATGCAAAACTAAACTACAACAAATATAAAAGAGAACTCTACAGTGTACGTAACTGATTTAAAAAATAAGAAGAAACATTACTATTCTCATAAAAATTATGAAATATGATGAGTCATGTAGGCAATTGGGGGAACACCCAATTATTGTTTTTTATTGTAATTTTAACAATAATTTACTGTAAAAAGTACAGGTACTCTCTTGTTAATGTACATTTTTACCATTATACAGGAAAATCATACTTTTTACATATAACAAATTTAAAATTTTTACATTTTATTGTAAAAACTACTGTATTGTCTTTTAAAATGTATATATAAAAATATATGTATATTTTACAGTTAATACTCATTAATCAACTAACTTTTTTTAATGTAGCATTTTTACAGTCTTTTACCGTTAAGATTACAGGCAGTGCTTTCTCATAATTTTACTGAAATTTATTTTTCTGATACCTTCTATATTTGAGTGGTAGAAAATGGCATGCTGTGCACAGGGCCAATGAACCAGAGCATTTGCCAATTAAAGGATTATCATACCAGCTGTGAATTTCTCAAATACTTACATACTAGTGGATACTGAAATTAGTTTCAAATTTGTGTGTACATTTCTCAGATGCCATAGGGAGTACATATTCACAATGAAAATGATATGAATCATTGCTGTATTGTAGGAGAATCTTTATTGTATATACAGACTAGACCAGTGCAAAACTGGTTTTGTTATCCAACCAGGCCAGACTCATGAGGAATATGCAACAACATTGTTGTAATTTGGATCTCACCATAGTTTGGTGGATTCTGTCACAGGCTCTGCAATCTTCAGATTTATTGTGCTTTTAACCACAATATGTTTTATTGTACTTATAAATATATTAGTTTTGATCCCCTAACCCAACCCCATTCCTTAACCTAACCAGTTATCAACAATATAAAACCTGTAACGGGCAGGTTAATGTAGTCACAATAATTGTATTTACATTACACTATAGATTTATTTGAGCACCTAACCACGCCCCTATGCCTATACCCCACCCCTACTACATTAAAAGTATTTTTAAACCATATAAAGCTCAGTGTGAAGAACAAAGTAAAACTTAAGATTTTAATTGCTGAAAATACTTCTCAGTCTTAGTTTACTCACCTTCAAGTTGCTCTAAACCCGAATTACTTTCTTTCTCATGCAAAACACAAAATGAGATGTCTAAATGAATGTTGTTCCATCTTTTCAATACAATGGCAGAGGATAGTACCTAATTTTTAAGCTTAAAAAAGGACCCAAAAGTATCATAAACGTAGTCCATGGAGCTCCTGCTTTATATTCTAAGTCTTCTGAAGGCTAATGACAAATTATGGCATTTTGGGGTGAGCTATTCCTTTAAAATGACATAAACAATTTTGTAAATGCATACACAACAGTAGAAGTGTTATATACCAGCCTAACATGTGGAAAAAACACTTAGCTAAATATTTTAATAGTATTAGCCATATTCCGGTAACACTTTACAATGAGGTTCCATTTGTTAACATTAGTAAATGCATTAGTTATCATGAATAAACAATTAACAATATATTTGTTACAGCATTCATTAAACTTTGTCAATGTTAGTTATAATGAATTAACTAATGATAACTAATGCAACTTTTAATTTAAAAACAAATTATTAGTATATGTTGAAATTAACATTAACTAAGATTAATACATGCTTAATAAGTATTGTTCATTGTTAGATCATGTTAACTGATGTTGTTAACAAATGGAACCTTATTGCAAAGTGTTACCCATATTCCCAAGTGACGATGAATTTGAGGAACAATACTGTAGAGTTTGACTGCAGGCCTTTTACAACCCTGTAAAGGGGTTAAGGGAAAGGAGGAGGCGAGAACCGTCTTGAGAATATAAATTATATTTTAATGAAGAACTAAACAAAAAGACAAACACAGTTGTCCGTAAAGCTCCCTCTCACACTGCAGCTTCCAATCGGCCTTTATCCCTCTCTGAGGCTTGATTAGCCTGATTAGGGGCCGGGTGTACTGAATCATGACCTGGCCCCGTTCTCCGCCCTGTCACATTCCTCACTCATTCTCTCATGCCGGCCGGCCCCCGGCATGACGTACCCCCCCTCTCTCTTTCTGTGGGGCAGACCTCCGGCCCATGTGGACGGAACGCCCCCGTCACGTTTTTGGTGGACTGTAGGGGTCTCCCCTGGTAACCGCTCCAGGCAGTTGTTTGCGAGCACCTCCTCCCTTCGCAGTCGGCAGCCGTTCCTCCGCTTCCAGGCGGCCAGGCTCCTCTGTTCTCCGGCGGATGGCCGCGGTGCCTCCAGTCAGCCTTTATCCCTCTCTGAGGCTCGAATCACGAAATCACGACCCAGCCCCACCCTCCACCCTGTCACAAACCATTAATGTCGACAACTAAAATTATGTAAAGCATTTTCTCCTTCCTTTTAAAAGTAGATTAAGCCTATTTATTTTGACTAACTATGTACAATTATTTTGTTAGCCTCATTTAATTATTATTTAATTATTTAGCATTTTCCTGCTGTCCATGAGCCTAGAACTGACTTATGACCCACAAGTTAAAATCCACTAGACTAAACCCCTTGGCAAATTTTGCTTTGTATTGACAGGACTTCGACAGGTAGATTCTTCACCAGGGCTCTTGGCATGGAAGAGAAAGAAAGAATGGGCTTACAAATTAATAAGTTAAAGTAAAGGAGTGTAATGGGAGGGGTAAGGGGCAGCTATTTAAGATTTCTTTACCCAAGATCCATCACTCGTGGAGGCCACTGTTTTAAAATAACCTTGGCAAAATTGCCTTATTACTCTGCTCCAACTAGTAAATCTAAACATAAACATACTTAGAATTGCAGTCAGTACGGCTTTACTCAAAGTAATATTCCAGAATTGCCCCTTAAATTAATCTGAGAAAAAATTATTTCTTCATAAATATTTTATATACACATTTGTATTGATTGTCCTGTCCAAATTCACTTACACAATTACATGGAGTGCAGTTTCCCCTTATCAACTGAGGTAAAATCATAACATTCAATTTCAAAAAGCTAGAAAGCATGTCAATACTGCATTCTTGCATGAATTTTACTTACTCATTTATAAAGATCTCTCTGGATTATTGCTCTTTTTTTTCAGACGGGTTACCAATTCAAACCCATATTCTTTCATTTCAAAAGCAGATTTTTTATGTAAAGGGATAATTTGATTGCTTTGTGTTTTTAAATGTTAAAGCTGAATATGATGAATTTGACATTACTTTAGGCTGCCCCAGCAATTCTTGATTTACCTTAATGTAGCCAGTGAATTGAAAATGCATAATCATATTCTGTAGTTTCTGTGAGCATTTTTGCACTTGTCAGATGTCAACATAAATTCATGCCAGCAGAGACATATATTCATGTGTGTAATTCCAGAGCTTTACTGCTTGTGAAGAGCTGTTAGATGTTCTTGACTGAACAAGTCTTATTTTGTCAGTCTGGTGGCTTATGCTAATGCACTAGATCTTGTTGGTTAGGTATAGCTCTAAAGGCCCAGTGGTAAACCTTTACTAAGCAACAGATACTGTAGTGTTTATGTTTGCTCTGATGATTTCCCTACTCACTTCAGTAATTCTCCATGGTTTCCTTGGCCTAATGCACACAAACACACACTGTTGATTAATTTATCACTCTTTGACACCTTTTAGTTATACTGGACAGCATTTCATTTAAGTTAAATTATTTTCTTCTATCCCAGCTTAATATGTAGAGACAACTATGAGTAAGCCATTTGTAGGTTGATTTCCTTAAACTGTAAATATTGTGTCTCTGTGGCGTTATAACAGTTGCTCTATTTGTTTAATCATCCTCTCCAGCCAACATAGCAACTGTCTGGATAGTATATATACTATAGATAACATATCCAGATAGTATCTGGATATTCTTTAGCTGGATTGTATTTACACCTGGCTGTCTAGACTGTGATCGGTAGTGATCTGATCAAAGTTACCTGTGCAAAATGGAAAACACTACCTACATATTACATCAGAGGCTGTGGTAACTTAAAATTCTCTGTCTTTTTAGGGAAAAAGAAAAAAAAACATTGATGGATAATTCCTTTGTATGTGCTGAATATGCTTCTCATCTGAATCGAGTGAGTGAAGCCTGGTATCACGTGAATGTCTTGCTAGCAACAGAATGATTAGAAAACATGAGACACAATTGCGAATGGGGATTTCAGGAGAGAGATGAGATATTCCAAGTGTATTCCAATGGAATAATTCATGGGATATTGTTCATTGTTCGGGTGACATTATAGGGAGCGGCACTACCGGTCAGAAGTTCTATATTGAATACCAAGAAATGTATTCAGATGGTCCCTTACCACATTCTTCACAGATTTAGCAATAAATGCTTTTTGATTTATTAATAATAAAAAGAGAACTTTCCTGACAGTCATCTTTTTGAACTACTGTGTACAGTGCGCTACACTGTCTCTCACTGTGCCTATTTGTCCTGTTAATTTTTAGTAACTTATTGTACTGTCCCGTACTTTTTGCAAACGTTTGCACGTGCACTTTATATATGTATGTTATTTAGTCTGTGTAGTCTCATGTGGTTCTGTGTTTGTCCTATGTTGTTTTATGTAGCATCATGGTCCTGTAGGAACGTTGTCTCGTTTCCAGTTAGTTTACTGTACTAACTGTATATTGTTGGACTCCACTGCTACATGTCGCAGAATGATGATGACTAAATGCAGCCGGTGCCAGCCAAACATCACTTCAATCTATTATGACGGACTTCAGAGGATGAAATTATGCCAACTCCAACCTGTATCAACTCGGTCTATTTATGGACTACGATCCTGAAATGAAATGCTTAGACTAACTATTGCCAACAAAAGCCTTCATCAGCCAATTAACAAGGACAATTGCATCTATGTGAACTTCTGCAATTAATCAAGATGGACTTCCCAGACTTTGGTCATTAATCTTACAGTTCAAACACAATCTATGTTTAATCAATGACCCTTATCACTTAGTTTAATAATTTTAAACCATGATTTTACCTATACATAATTAATATTTACATTACATTGATAATGTTAGCCAGAGGGGAACTGGCCCCCACAGTGAGTCTGGTTTCTCCCAATGTTATTTTTCTCCATTAATCAACATCTTATGGAGTTTTGTGTTCCTTGCCACAGTCGCCTACAGCTTGCTCACTGGGGTTATTAATACAATTATCATTTAATTATTTATAAACACTATTAAAATTCGTATTTTATCTAAATTACACAATGATGATTAATCGACTTTATAGACATTACAGTTCTTATCGTCTGTTAATGCTAATATTCTGTAAAGCTGCTTTGAAACGATGTGTGTTGTGAAAGGCGCTATACAAATAAAATTGACTTGACTTGACTATTGTTGAACGACAATAAAAACCAATTGACTTGACTTGACTATTAACCATGGTTTTACAACAGCATTACTGCAGTATCCATATGGTAACTTGATTTTAGTAATAGTAACAATATAATAATGTCTATGTTTCATTTTGAGGTTTTATATGTGGCTTATACTAAATCATTTTTAAAAGGTAAAAAATGTGTCCTAATCATTTTCTGTTTAAGCCCATAAATATATAAAACATTTTAAGTAATAATAAAGTTACTAATTATATCCAAAGAATTCATAAAACTTTTAATACAGTTTAATACAGTATTTGTATTGGTATCGATATCAGCGATATTGGCCTAAAAGTACAGAATCGAAAAGAAAATAAGTGGTATCACGCATCTCTATGGAGCAGCCTTTGCAGTGGCTCAAGAGGAGCTGCATTAGCTCTGATGACGACACAGCTCATTCACAATTTGCCAGACTCACAGCATGACAACGGTTACATGTGTTTCATGGGCTGCTTTTGCAATTGCATACTTCACATATACTTCTGCTATGTGAGTCTTACAGAAATAAGAGTAGTGTGGTAGTTTGCCATTATCATGGTGTTTATTCTGTTAACTCCAGTTGTTTATCCGCTGTTTATTCCAATTCAGCAAAACCTCTCATAACTCACGTGTTTTTATAACAGTGCATCATGTTTATATTATGCTATATTATTATAATGTTAATAAAATATTTATATAAAAAATACTGACTCCTTTATTAGTATTAAAATAACACTTTAACAACAGGCACTGTATTAAGCAGCACATAAAAATTTCAAATGAACAACGTTTATTAAAGTTTTGTGTAAAATTCAAGCATCTGTATATCTGAATCACATTTCATCTGCAAACATCACTTGATCTTCTGTGACTGATGTAAGTTCAGCAAATGACAGGAAGAGCAAAGTGTCCAGCTTGGCTGCTCTCTTTTCAACTCCTCCAGTGGCACCTGCAGCTGTAAGGCCACACACACACTGTCCCGTACCATGAGAAATATTTACTCTCAGAATATTTCACCAATCATGAAATGTGTCCCGTATATCTGTTGGCTGTTTAAAAGAACTAGCAATGCCCAATTAGCAAATTAATCATTCTTTTGAATCGGTTCTTTTCAGTGAATTGGCCAAACTGGCTTGCAAAATGGTCTGAAACAATTCGTGATTCAGTACAATTCGTTAGGTGCGCCCTCTCACTGAATCGTTTGGAGCGGTTTCTCACACAGTTAAACAGTAGTGGGATATTTACGAATACAGACAATAAACAGTGCTGGATACAGTGGAAATGTACCTACAACCAACTGAAACAAAAGTATTTTTGACAGGTAACTTTGAGAAACTTCAGCTAGTGCTGTGTCATGTGAACAAGGGGCTGTTCTTGAACTGAACTTGTTCTTTTGTCTGCTTGCACTGTTTTTAAACCGTTTCATGTAAACATTCGCTACACTGCAAAAAGTTATTTTCAGAATGTTAGTTCAGAATGTCAAAATAAAAGCGTGATGGTTTAAAAAATGCACAAATTAAATATATTACTGTTTTATTTAAAATTTAAATTAAAAGTCAATTATAATAAAATGAATAACAATTTATAAATTGTATTATTATCATCATTAGTATTTGTTTACAATTTATAACAATATTTCAATTGAATATGTTCCAAAAAATAACTGTGTGAATGAAAAGTGGACTGACTAACAAAACAGAGATCTGAATCCTTTAAAGTCCAGATGCAAGTTGAATTTTTTTTTTTTATTAAAAACACTGGTTTCTTTCTATTGAAGAGTTGAAGACTGGAATTACTGTTAATTTTGCTGCTACATTATTCAGTGTACTAGTTAATAATAAAGTGTTTCTTAATAAGCTATACATTTATATTGAAATAATGTGTAATGTGTACTCCCAGTTAGTTCCACACAATAATGTAAAGAAATTCTAAACTGTTTATGCCATAAAACAAGACTGGTATCGGCTTGGGATTGGTAACGGCTGGCCGATACTGAGGTTTCCGATATAGGAATCGGAAAATGTGGTATCGGTAGATTTAAGAATGTTTAGATAGTACCCATGATCTCCTCCCCCCACTGGAATCGGCAAATCTCGCCGATTGGTAAATCGAGATGCAGTTCATGCTGAACAAACCTATTTTTTCAGTTTGCTCATCCGGAAAAATCCATCTGTGCCACCTGACTGCACACGCCTTGCTCTCTCAAGACTTTTTTGGCATATTTCACCATGACATCACAGCAAGTCAGACATATTTAAAACCAGCATGCACCTGCCGTTGATCACCGGTGATCAGTTCTACGCAGAACCTGCTCATCTCAAATGAGCCTATTGTAAATCGGGAGTACAGCAGGAGGAGGGATGGAAAAACTGGAGAAACCAGTAAAATAGGGAGTGTTGGCAGGTATGCAGTAGCATAACCTCATCACATAATTCATTACCTATGTTGTTGTATCTGGATAGCGAAAACACATTTGCATTTACAACTTTTTTGAAAGTGGTTCGAATCTGTCCCTGATGACCTCCTAGTGGATCACGTTCTGATTGCAATGTGCCTTGGATGCATTTACACCTGTCATTTAATGTGGTCAAGTGCAATCCGATAGCAATCCGATCACTGAAAACGCATGTTAATGCAAGGTGTAAATGGGGCCATTGACTCAAACTATGGTGTGATTATGGGGTGAGACTATCTGTTTGTTCTATCAATGGCAGATTGGTAGCTGTTTGAAAACAATCTTTATTTTGCAGTTGTGTTTGGTTAGTGGCACAGAAATTAACACAATTTAGCTTCAAAAAGTGAATCCATAAAGGATGACATCATGTCCTGTTTGTGATACGCGAGTAATTTCAGATTGGGCACCCTCAAATAAAATGCTATATTCATGTATTTTGATTCAGTTTAATAGAATGCCTCAAACATATTTCAGACTTAATGGGGTCCTACATAATTCATACTAATGTGTGTAAACCCAATCTAGCAAAACATTAATTATAACAATGTTGAGAAGAAGTACGCAAGTGCATGTTATGGCTTCTTAAGTAGGCACCGTAAATGGGTATCACTGTATATAGGAATAACTTAAATACAAAGTGCATGTGAACCAAATCAAGTGGCCTGAAATAAAATGTTATATTCATGTATTTTGATTCAGTATAATAGAATGCCTCAAACATATTCCAGACTAAATAGGATCCTACATAATTCATACTAATGTGTGTAAACCCAATCTAGCAAAACATTAATTATAACAATGTTGAGAAGAAGTACGCAAGTGCATGTTATGGCTTCTTAAGTAGGCACCGTAAATGGGTATCACTGTATATAGGAATAACTTAAATACAAAGTGCATGTGAACCAAATCAAGTGGCCTGAAATAAAATGCTATATTCATGTATTTTGATTCAGTATAATAGAATGCCTCAAACATATTTCAGACTAAATAGGATCCTACATAATTCATACTAATGTGTGTAAACCCAGTCTAGCAAAACATTAATTATAACAATGTTGATAAGAAGTATGCAAGTACATGCTATGGCTTCTTAAGTAGGCATCATAAATGGGTATCACTATAGGAATAACTTAAATACAAAGTGCACGTGAACCAAATCAAGTTGTCTAACCTGTAAAAACTGTCTAAGATGGCACACTGCCCTAAAGATCTATTCCCATTGTACGTATATTTCTATATCATTCTACATCATTACTAGGGAGTCTGGGGCCCTTCATGTACACAACATATTGTATCATGATGTTGTAGGGGTGTTTAAAATTATTTATTTTATTTATTAATTTGTAGAGGAGATATTCTCTCCCATTTCTGCTTAATTTCAAACTATGGTTTGTAATGACAGAGCTGACCAATAAAGAAGATACTTCTTTGTTCCAAAAACTTAAACCTTCAGCATGACCTTCTGAACTTTCACACAGAGCTAAAGCAGGTTTTCTTTGAAAGCTTTCCTTATGAGCTCCTCATGAGATCCTCATCCCAGTCCCAGTACTTGTGATTTAATCCTGAAAAATATACACCATACCAATAGCCTTGCCAGATAGTTCTGAAAATGACTCTATGACCTGTGATCACTTGTATAACTGAAAAATTCATGATTATAACCGATTTATCTTTTAAAATATATGTAGTGATTGGCAATCACTTATAACTGACAAATAAATTATTATAATCTTTAATCGGGTATGATCTCATTCTACTAAAAATGGTAACTATTCAACTGGATATTATACCCTGAAAATCAGATTTCTCATAACGTGTAGTGTATTATCCATGTTGTAAAACCATTGAATTAACCAGTATGATTTGTAACCAGGGATTTTCATGTTTTGTTACTTATACGTATAATATTCATAAAAGAATGTCATATTTAGTATGTAAATGCTTGCTTGTTTTCATAGAGAACGTCTAGGTTACAGATGTAAACTCCGTTCCCTGATGGAGGGAACGAGATGTTGTGTTGAAGAAGCTGATCTCTGAGAAAAGGCCAATGAGAAATTGGCAGACAGAATTTGCATGTCCCGCCCCCGGACATATGGGTATAAAGGGAGGGAAATGCGTCTGTTTTATTTCATGAGCTTGTGAAATGTGACGGGAGCCTACCCCGTCTTGGCGATTTATGTATGCTACCGTGGTGGTACTGTCTGATTGAATCAAGACTTGTGTGCCCTGAATTAGCGGAAGAAACCTCTGCAGGGCAAAAAGTACAGCCAACAACTCTAGGCAGTTGAAGTGCCAGCGCAGCAGGGCCCCTTTCCAATGGCCTACGGCTGTGTGCCCGTTGCACATGGCGGCCCAACCCAATTTGGAGGTGTCTGTGGTGACCAGGACTCGTCGGGACACCTGCTGCAAGGGGAAACTTGAAAGTTTTTCTGGGCAGGTGGGGGTGATAACCACACGTTGCGTGCCGTGGCGCCATGCTCGTCTCGGGACTCGAGTCTGGAACCAGAGCAGAAGCGGTCTCATATGCATCAACGTAGTGGTGGTGGTGTAGTGGTCTAAGCACATAACTGGTAATCTGGTAATCAGAAGGATGCTGGTTCGAGCCCCACAGCCACCCCCATTGTGTCCTTGAGCAAGGCACTTAACTCCAGGTTGCTCCGGGGAGACTGTCCCTGTAATAAGGGCTCTGTAAGTCGCTTTGGATAAAAGCGTCTGCCAAATGCATAAATGTAAAATGTAAATGTAACCCGAGTGGCGTGACCTTCGCGGAGGATGCCATATGCTCCAGGAGCCTCTGGAAAAGTTTTAAGGGGACAGCTGTGCCCGGCCTGAATGCGGCGAAGCATTTCAGCACTGACTGCGTGTGCTCGTTGGTGAGGCGCGCTGACATTGAGACTGAGTCTAACTCCATGCTGAGAAAAGAGATGCTCTGAAGTAACTCTGGGCCAGGATGAGCCTGTCTTCGAGGTAGTTGAGTATGCAGACGCCTGCTTCCCGGAGTGGGGTAAGGGCTGCCTCTGCGACCTTCGTAAAGATGCGAGGGGACAGGGACATGTCGAAGGGGAGGACCTTGTACTGATACACCTGGCTGTCGAACGCGAACCGTAGAAAGGGTCGATGTCGAGGCAATATTGAGACGTGGAAGTACGTGTCCTTCAGGTCTCCCGCTGCAAACCAATCTAGATGCCAGACGCAAGTTAAAATGTGTTTTTGCGTGAGCATTTGTAACGGGAGTTTGTGCAAGGCCCGGTTGAAAACTCGCAATTCCAAGATCGGTCATAAGTCGCCGCCTTTCTTGGGTAGGATTAAGTAAGAGCTGTAGAAACCCTTCTTCATCTCAGTTGGAGGGACAGGCTCTATCGTGTCTTTGAGTAAGAGAGTAGCGATTTCCGCGCGGGGATTTAGACTGGCAAATTGAATTGCATAACCAAGTCGAATGGTCCTGGCCAACCCGTGACGGATTGGGAAGTGAGAGCAATGTGTCCAAACTCCGATCTAGGGGCACTAAGGGGACGATTATTCTTGACGTACCCGGCTGGGCTTTGCTGTGAGGGTGCGTCCCGAGGCTCTGATGCTGAGAGAAGACTCGAAGCACTTACCTTGCTCCGCACACCCGGCAGGGGGCAGTGACTGAGGAGGAGGTCCCGTGGAGGCGTCCTCTGGACTCGTTAGAACCGGCCGGCTGGGGAACAGTCATGCGGCTGAAGGCTAGAGGTCTGTGTCCAGCATGCCGGGACTGTTGAGGTGTGGTGGCAGAGTGCCGTGAGAACAGCAAGTGCAGATCTTTAAGTGTCAGGAGGGCCATGGCTTGCAGGGCGGAAGCGGCCTGTCCGGTGGCGCTGTAGGCTTTGGAGGTCAGAGTGACCCCACCAGGTGGCGGCGTTCTCGGGGCATAGGTGTATAGCAACCACTCTGTCCACCTGGGGGACCACCTTGTACCCGTGGGCTGCTCCGTCTTCGAGGGTAGTGAGAGCGGATGAGCAAGAGGCACTGTGACGGGTGGAGAAGTGTGTCCTCCACGAACTCGTCGGCTCATCATGCACTTCTGGGAAGAAAGTAACTGTGGGGGGCAGCCGCAAAGGCTGTGGGGAGGATGGAGGATTTCAGTCCAGCCCCACGCTTATGGCGGCCTAGGCAAGCATGTCAGACATCTGGGCATCAGCCTCAAAATGGGCGTGCTAGCCTGAAGGCAGCAGCCCAGTCGAGTCATCCACATCAGATGCCGGACCACTCTCCAATGCAGCGGCGATCTCATCCAGCTCGGGGGCACAAGAGGATAGGCAGGCTGGCTGTGAGGCGAGACGCTGTTGCCTCTAGCCCGGACGGAAGTCAACGAGCGTGCCGGGGGGAGGGTAGTTCGCAGGGGCGTACCCGGCAAAACCGAGCCCGCTGCCATCCCCAAATCGCCTCCATTGCCATCCGGATTGTCCTCAATCCCGTGGGAAGAAGGAGCGATGCCGGGGGGGGCGGCTGGAGTGGCATTCCTTTTGAGGAAGGAAAGCCGCGACCGCAACGTAGCCATGGTCATATTCTCGCAGTGAGAACATGAGCCATCCACAAACGCTGCCTCGGTGTGATCACTGCCCAGACACATGAGGCAGCGCCTATGGCCGTCAGGAGCGGAGAGCACTCTACCGCATCCAGGAACTACACAGGGGCGGAAAGGCATCTTTATAAAGACGCGTCCTGTAAAGGACGTTCAACGCCGCTGTGTATTTGCTATTTTCTCTTTTAGAGAAATAACTCTTAACTGTGCTGTCGAAGCGCCCAGGGGCAAGCTGCACTGCTGTGCAGGGAAGGAGAAAGCCGCTGATATGCGCAACGGGAGTTGCAAGTACTCCGTGTAAAAGGCCTTGCTTCATCCAGACTATAACTATCCACAATCATAATAGAGTCCAAAGAATCATAATAGAGTCCAGAGACATAGAACCAAGCAACACAATGAACGCAACGCAAGGAAACGCAAGTAAATCTCCTGGCTTTTGCTCATAGTGCTGGTGTATTAGTTAAATACTTTGTGTAATCCGATTTTAAATCGATTTAGACTCAAAGAAGGATAAATGGTTCTTAAGACATTGTTTACAGACTCCATAAAGTACATTTTCTCTGTATTGATAATTTGCTTCACATTCTGTCACTACTCACCAACCTGTTTCATGTTGTATGTGTTAGATTAGTTTTATGTTTAGATTAGCTATAAAGTTTGTCAGTATTCAAAGATAATTTGACTGTGGTATATTTGGATATATAATATAATCCCTGTTTTTAAAAGATTTCACTTCAAAGCTGTACCTAAATATGTGTCATATTATTTTCAATAAGCCATGAGAATAAGATCACTACAATAAGTGAATTAATCATAATTCCATCATTAAAGCTAATTTCTTACAGTAGAAATGGTGAGCGGATAAAACGTCTCGGGTTACACTGTTTCCTGAAAAAAGCGGAACGAGATGCTGCGCTTTTGCTAAGCGCTACGGTGAACAATCCTGCATTGTGAACAGCTGTGAATTTGTGTGAAACACGTCAATGAACATTGACCTGAATTTATAGCCTCGGCTGGTGATGATCATTAGATGCACCTGTGGCCAGGCTATAAAATAGAGGCGTCACCAGCGTGTCGACAGATACCTTTTTCTGAAGAGCAGTTCTGGGACGTCCCAGTGTGGCAAAAAAGCGCAGCATCTCGTTCCGCTTTTTTCAGGGAACAAGGGTTACACATGTAACCCGAGACATTCCCTTTACAAAAAGCTTCACTTTGATGCTGCGCTTTTGCTAAGCGCTACGGGGAACGCAATACCCACGCCGCCGCACTGGGTCTGTCCGGACCCCTACGGTTGTGAAGTGTGCTCACAAAAACGCAAGAGGTCCCAGACATGAGCTTGATGTCGACTCAAGGGCGTAAGAGCCCGGAGTAGCAGAAACATCTAGCCCATAGAGTTCGATGAACGTGTGCGGAAAGGACCAGCCTGCCGCATCACGAACGTGTTCAGGCATGAGCCTGCCATAAAAAACTGAATAATGTGCGCGGAGAGGACCAGCCTGCCGTGTCACAAACTTGTTCAGGCATGAGTTTGGGATGTCGACTCAAGGACGTAAGAGCCCGGAGTAGCATGAACATCCAAACGATAAAATCTGATGAATGTGTGCGGAGAGGACCAGCCTGCCGCATCACAAACCTGCTGCAGAGGGCTTTAGAGGCGGCGACCCCTCTGGTGGAGTGAGCCCTGACACCTACTGGCAAAGCTTGACCGCGCGCCTCATAGGCCAGGGCAATAGCATCCCTCACTCAATGTGACATAGTCTGCTTGGTAGCGGCTGTCCCCCTGTTGTGGCCCCCAAAGCAGACAAATAATTGCCCAGACTTATGCCACTGGCTAGTACGGTGGACATAAGTCTGAAGGGCACGGACTGGGCAGAGTCCGTGAAGACTTTCCTGCTACGGCGTTAAAAACGGCGGGGAGCAGAAGGCTTCCAGAGTGACAGGGTGTAGTGTCGAAAAAGGCACCTTAGGAAGGTAGTCAGGATGAGGATGCAGGATAGCTTTGGCCATACCTGGGGCAAACTCTAAACAGGCTGGCAAAACAGACAGAGCCTGTAGATCCCCAATTCTCCTAAGAGAGGTAATCGCCACAAGAAAAACCAGCTTGAGAGTCAGAAGTCTGTCAGACGCTGACTCTAGAGGTTCAAAGGGGGTTTCAGCCAGACCCTCCAGGACTATTGCTAAGTCCCATGAGGGAGTTCTGGTCCTAACAGGAGGCCTCAGTCGCCTGGCTCCACGAATGAAGCGAACGAGTAGAGGGTGCCTCCCCAAAGGCACCCCGTCCATCAAGGCATGGCAAGCCGAAATGGTGGCCACATAAACCCTGAGAGTAGCGGGGCATATGCCTGCTGACAGTTTTTCCTGCAGAAAGTCCAGAACTGAAACAATTTGGCAGTTAACTGGATCTGCACCATGTAAACTGCACCACTTTTCGAAGACACCCCATTTATTGGTGTAGATTCTTCTGGTGGAGGGAGCCCTAGCACTAAGAATGGTCTCGATAACTTAAGGCGACAGCCCTGTGTCCCTCAGTTGGTACCCTTCAGGGGCCAAACATGAAGTTTCCACAATTCGGGCCGGGGATGAAATATCGTCCCCTGTGCCTGAGACAGAAGGTCCCTCCTGTCTGGAATCGCCCAAGGCGAGCCGTCGAGGAGAGATATAATTTCTGAGAACCAAACCTGTTCGGCCAGCGAGGCGCTATCAGTAAGAGGCAAGACCCTTGCTGGCGAACTCTGGCTAAGAAACCGGGGGAAAAGCATACAGACACATTCTGGGCCATGTATGCGCCATCGCGTCCAGACCCAGGGGGGCTGGGTGACTCAGAGAGAAGTAAAGGGGAAATTGCGCAGTCTCTTGAGAGGCGAAGAGGTCCACTTCTGCTCTGTAAAATCTCTCCCAAATTTGTTGTACTACCTCGGGGTGGAGTTTCCACTCGCTCCTCGGTATGTTTTGTCTGGACAGAAAATCTGCTCCACATTTAGGTGTCCAGGGATGTAAATTGCCCTGAGTGACAGGAGCTTGCCCTGGGCCCAAAGGAGAATGTGATGTGCCAGCAAATTCAGGTGGCGAGAACGTAGACCTCCTTGATGGTTTATGTAGGAGACTGCTGCTATGTTGTCCACCCGCACAAGGACATGGCAGCCTCTCAGATGTCGGAGGAAGTATTTCAGGGCCAGAAATACCGCCATCAGCTCGAGGCAGTTGATGTGCCAATCGAGCTGATGACCCTCCCATTCCCCTTGGGCTGGATGACCACTTAAGATCGCACCCCAACCCGTCAGAGAGGCGTCTGTCGTTAGCATCCTCGCGACGACATGACGCACTCGAGAGTGGGACCCAAGGTAAGGAACCGGGTCTGAACCACACAGAAAGGGAACGAAGCGCTCGGCGCATAACCCTTATTTGCCTTAGGGGACTGGCCCTTGGATGAAATCCCCTGGCTTTTAGCCACAGCTGAAATGGTCTCATATGGAGAAGGCCCAAAGGAATCACCGTGGATGCAGACGCCATGAGACCTAGTATCCGTTGATACTGATGAACAGTGCAACTTTGACCTAGCCTGAGATTGCTCAGGGAGTTCTGGATGGACCTGACACGAGCGGGAGACAACTGTGCCCGCATCGTGATCGAGTTCCATATAATCCCTAGATAGGTAATTTCCTGGGTTGGAGAAAGAACGCTCTTTTGGACGTTGAGATGAGCCAAGACGATATCCCTGTGCTGAACTGCCAGTTATTGAGATTGTGCTAGTATCAGCCAGTCATCTAAATAATTCAGAATGCGGATACCCTGGAGTCGCAAAGGAGCCAGTGCTGCAACCATGCATTTCGTGAATGTGCGGGGTGATAGGGCTAGGCCGAATGGAAGAACCCGATACTGGAAGGCTTCGTCCCCGAAAGCGAACCTCAGGAACTTCCTGTGCTGTGGCAGAATTCCAATATGGAAATATGCGTCCATGACATCAATCGTGACCAGCTAATCGTGATGTTGGATCTGAGACACGACCGACTTGACAGTTAGCATCTTGAACTTGAACACCCTGACCGAGCGGTTCAAGCCTCGAAGATCTAGAATCGGACGCAACCCCTCACCCTTCTTGGGAACCAGGAAGTATCTGCTGTAATAGCCTGACTCTTTCTCTGGAAGGGGAACATGTTCTATGGCCCCTTTTGCCAAGAGATTTTGCAGTTCTCTCCACAGTAGACATGCCTGCTCCGGTCTTACGGTAGTGGGAACCAGAGCGTTGATACGTGGAGGGCGGCGAGCAGTTGAATTCTGTAGCCTCTTTCTACTGTCTTTAGAACCCACATAGAAATACCTGGCAGAAGTTTCCATGCTGCCAGGTTCTCTGAGATGGGTACTAATTTCAACACTTCCTGTTGAGGGATGTTGAGTGTTCCGTGTCCTGGATTAAGGCAGGAAGCAGCGGTACACCCAACTCTTTGTTGGAAGCCTCTATCACCCGAAACACCAAAGGCGTGGGAGTGAAGAGGTTTCGTGAGGGTATCGGGAGGGCCGAAGTGGATGATACACGCGCCCGTCCGAAGGAACTACCCTCACAAAGTTGGGTACAAGACCGTCAGGGCTTCTTTCTTTAGAAATCACAGCCCTGAGGTCTTTCTTGGGTGGCTGCTGAGGGCTGACGAGCCTGTCCCCAGTCCCTACGAGGGGAGCACGACTCGCCACGCTCTGTTTTTGAGCCTCTCTCCTAGCAGAATCGGGCGAGACTGGGTGGCCGACGGCCCGCCCCTGAGTCTGGCGAGGAAGAAACTGCCCAAAGGCTTCCTCATGGCTTTTCGCCTCCTGGAATCTGGAGATAACCGTATTCATGGCGTCTCCGAAGAGACCAGAAGGCGAAACCGTGGCATCGATTAAGAAAACTCTGTCCCTATCTCGGATGCCTGACAGGTTAAGCCATAAATGCCTATCCGTACTGACCAAAGCGGACATAGACCAGCCAATGGCACGGGCTGACTGCTTGGTCGCGCGGAGAGACAAATCCGTAGCTCGACGAAGCTCTGAAGAGGCCTCTTCGTCGAGAGTTTTACCCGCACTCAGATCTTTTAGCAGGTCAGCCTGGTACGCCTGTAACACAGCCATGGTGTGCAGCGCAGCACCAGCCTGACCTGCCACTTGATAAGCCCTCCCCACTAGCATGGAGGTAGTTCTGCATGGCTTAGAGGGGAGAGCATGTTTTTTCAAAGACGATGCCGAACCCGGCGAGAGATAACCCGCAAGTGTCTCTTCGACCGGCAGCATCCTTGAATACCCTCGCGCCTCAGCACCCACGATAGTCGAATATAACGACGTCGAGGGCACGTGAACGCAGCGGTATAAGGTTTCCTCCACGAGCGAGCAAGCTCATCGTGGAGGTCATCAAAGAAGGAAGGGACTGATGAGGTGTTCCCTTCCCTTGGCCATCAGACAGAAATCTATCCTCTAACTTGGAGCGTTTGGGGTTTCTTGGTTACGTGGCCAGTCTAATTGAAGTCTGGCCACAGCACGAGTAACCACATCGAGTAACTCCTCAGAGGATTTTGCGTCATGCTTTGAGTGCTCGGATGTGGGTAACTTCGAAATCTATAGATCCAAGAGAATCGAGGTCCCCTCCTGAACTGAAGAGCGCCGGGCGCTTCAAGATCACGAGAAGGACCAGCCGGATCTGAGGAGAGAGCGGCGAAAGGGACGCACCCGTCTCTCGCTCCTCAGCCAGATCCATACGAGAGCCCCACGAATGAAGTCGCGGTGCTGGCTCTCGGAAGTAAGCTAGGCGAGCTGAAGCATCCCGACCGAAAGAAGGTCACAATGCGCGCACCGCCCGCCCCAACCCGAGCAGCGTGCTCTTCCCCAAACAAACAAAGCAAAACTCATGCGTGTCCTTGTCCGTCATGAAACGTTGACAAGGAAACACGCATCGTTTGCTCTGTTTCTCCGCCATTCTCTTTTTTATATGTATATATATAATCTCTTTCAGAGCAGAGAGAGAAAGGAAAGAAAGTTCTGCGCACTGCCTAACAATTTCTAACTCCTAACAAAGAGGGAAGAAAGTTTTCTTAGCAGGTTGTGAGACACACAGCACAGTATGCTCTGAATGAAAAATATCTGTCGACACGCTGGTGACGCCTCTATTTTATAGCCTGGCCACAGGTGCATCTAATGATCATCACCAGCCAAGGCTATAAATTCAGGTCAATGTTCATTGACGTGTTTCACACAAATTCACAGCTGTTCACAATGCAGGATTGTTCCCCGTAGCGCTTAGCAAAAGCGCAGCATCAAAGTGAAGCTTTTTGTAAAGGGAACGAGACGTTTTATTGCGATTTTTATTGTGGAGAATTTTATTCAGACAATTAAATCTAGTTATTTGTAATTTATCTACTTTATTATGGTTGTCGAACACAACTAATTTTATTATAATTGATCTTACATAACATTGTAGAATAAGGACAGTTTAATTTAATTCCTAGCTAACACACACTGTTCCTACATGTTATGGTGGAGGTACGTGGGCACTTTAATCCATACCGTGATACATTTATATGACCAAATTTCCTACAAAATGTATGTGTCAACTAGTTTTGAATCACAGACACATTGAAAAACTAAAATAAGGTTTTAGTTTATTCAAAACTAAAGGTCACTGATTTTTTTGACATAACACGCTGAGCACGTTTATTTGTCTTGTTAGCTAACTAGTTAACAATATTTAGCCTAAAAATGTATGCATAAAATCCCAATAATTTATATAACACTGTTTTATTTTTGTAGCTGAGTCACAATGAACAAGCTAGTAGTGATTTTTTTCAAATACGAGAAATTGTGAGGTAAGAAAATACAGATTTCATTTTAAAACTGAAATGTGTCATTTCTGCGCCCCTAGCATCAACAAACAGAATTGAAAAAAATAATCAGTGTTTTCAAACAGATTCCAGAAACTGAAGCTCAAATGAAGATTTTTTTAGAATAATAGCTCAGCTCTGTAGGTCTGTACAATGCAAGTGAATGGTGGTCCAAAAATCGTATAAAGGCAGCATTACAGTTATCCATAATACTCTAGTAATTAAATCCATATCTTCAGAAGCCGTATGATAGGTGTGGGTAAAAAACAGATCAATATTTAAGTCCTTTTTTACTATAAATATCCACTTTCATTTTTTGTTTTTGGCGATTCACATTCTTTGTGCATATCGCCACCTACTGTATTGTGCAGTGAGGAGAATTTATAGCAGAACATCTGTTTATACAACCAATGGGAGATGGGAGAAGTTGTCTGAGATAATTTGTATTTGTGGGTGAACTGTCCATTTAAGGTAGGCCTATACACATGTACACACACAATTGCTCTTGAAAGTTCTCACACATACATTATGGCCTTCTATAATTCAATAAAAAATATGATCTAGCTAATATGTTATTCGTGTCTCTGAAAATTACTAGGGGAATTGTTTCATTCCACTGAACATAATATGATTATATTATGTGCCATTTTTTACATTACAATGGAAAAGTAAGGTTAAAAAAGAATAGGCTTAGCTCCTTTAATGCATCGGTAAGGATGACGGAACATTAACCTAATCTTGATTGCTCTGAACAAGCCATGCTTAGTGAAGTTAAATAATTGAATCATCTGCTTAGAGATTTGTGAAATAATCACACTTTTTCCTTCACTGTTCCTACAGAAGCAGGATAAGGGACTAGATGGATGTGTCATGGCTAATAAAAGATTGTTGATTAAACAGCGTGTGTGTTGATAGAAGATATGCACAGTGACACAGCTGACAATCTCATGTTTCACCTCATATTGTCACTCAAAGCTACAAATCTCAAACGCTAGCTGTCATACAAAGAAGAATGAATCATTCACCACCCTTCATCATTTGGCATCTCATATACCACAATTCGCCAGGAAGTCACATAGATTGACATCATTGGCTAGGTAGAACGATGATATCAGCAGTATTTTCTCAGGTCGGAGGTGGGAATACACAAGTTCAAATTAATCTTGTATCAAATTTATATATATTTCTATTTTATTATTAATTATTCACCAGTAGATTTTCATTAATACATCAAATACATCTTCCCATGCAGTGAAAATACTTCAAGGGTAGTTTACATAAAATTCTGTCATCGTTTACTCAACCTTATGTTGTTCCAAACCTGTATGTTTTTTTTTTTTTTGTGGAAAAACTAAGGATAACATTCTGCCTTTCAGTTCCTTTTGTGTTCAGCACATGAGAGAATGTCTAATGGGTTTCGAAAAACATGAGGTTGTGAAACCATTGTAATTTTTGGTGAACTATACCTATAAAGATATTTATTAGAGTTAATTGTTTTAAGGATAAAAGCAGGTTCAACATTGAACCAAAACATGTTTGAGCTCTTTTAGAACAGTATGTGTACAGCAGTTCACAATTTCACAACTCTTCTAAAGTTGTACAAATAACTTTTTATTCAATACGTCTTTAGAAATGAATGTACTGGAGTTGTAAAAAAAAAATACAAAAAATACAAAAAATAAAATAAAATGCTGTTCTGGACAACTTGAACATCAAGAACTTCTCCATATGAAGGAATCACCATCTCCATATAGCAATAAGAGGGTTTATAAAGAGAAAGTGGTGCAGAGAACAATATAACAACCTTTATTTTTAACAGTGTATGTGTGAATCCATATTGAACAAGATCCCTCTAAATGATTGAATATTTCTGTGTGTTGATGAGTACACCAACATTTTATTCATCATACATATTTCTCCAACTGTATTTAATATTACTGCTCTGTCACTTGAATGATGGTCACGTTCAAAGACTCTGGCACGCAGACCTAGAGAGATGAATAGTTTTAAATACAGTCTAGACCAAATCCCCGACCTCTGTCATTTATAAGAAATATGAGAGAAATTGAGCTTGCTGTCTGTTCTTCCAAATCTGAGCGATAACTTTGTTTTTGTTAAGCGATTTTTAAAATGTATTTGTTACAAAGAAATAGATAAAATTCAGTTTGCTGGAGATAATCAGAGTTAAAAGAAAGAGAAAGATCTTCAAAAAAGTAAAAGAAGTACCTTGAGAATTATAGTTCCACAGGTTATTTTATTTATTGTTATATTCAAGAGGTACACTTGTATATAATCTTTTCAAAATTCCTTTACACAAAAGCTTATTGTTTATATGAAGTTGGAGCTCTTCAGAATAATGAACGAAATTCTGAAAGTATTATTGAGGGAAAACGCTGTGAACAATGAAAAGAGTAAAGACAACCCTCAGAACAAGTTTCTGTCTGCTTTCTACATCAGCATGTTCAAGACGTACAAGTATGTGTCCCCTGCCTTCCACCTCAGGCACTTTTGGTTCTTTTATTGCTAAAAAGCCCATCATAATACTCTGCTGTTAGTAGCTGTTTTAAACAAAGACAGGCATTGCACTAAAATATGCTGTACTCTGTATATTTAATGGCATCACATGGCTGAATGGATAACATGGCACAGAGGGAGGAACAGACGAGCATGTAGAAACAGACCCTAACACCCTTGGAGAGGAAGAGATTGGGAGGGAAATACATTCTAGGCTTTGTTCTTTAACCTGGTTCTGTTGTTTGTCTGTGTGTAAGTGTGTTTACAACTGCTTATATAGCTTGGTAATTGAAATCTGAGCTACTGTGATACAAAAGGTCAGAAAAGGTCATGCACACAATCTGACACATTCATTTAGTCATACACTTGCACACCACAGGGATGTGTTTTAAAAGTTCTACATTGGAGTTTGTTATAGAGAGTTCATTATACGCATTACAAGGAGAGCTAAATAGGATTTAGATAGGCTTTTAGTGCACCAAAGGAGCTATTATTGAGGTCCTGATATGTTGGCACAAATGCCCATAATTTTATTCATGCCACTGCTGGTTCCCTGGGAGTGTATGCAAACATTTGTTAACCACAAATCAGACAGCATCACGTTTTGTGTATGCGAGTGTGTTTAGCGAATGCAACATTTATGCATATACAAATGTGAGTGGGGATTGCCCATACTAAATTCACATCCTTTATGGTAGGGTGTTGTAGGTGATTGCTTTAGTATTTGTTTTTTGTGTTTTGAGAGTTTTTTTTAGCATATTGCCATGTGGTTGCTAGAGTGTTCTGGATAGTTGCTAGGTGATTGATTACAGGCCAATTTTAAAGAGCCCACCCTCAAGTTCCTTAAGACTGATCACGCTGTGAATTCAGCATTGGTTGAAAGTTCTGCTGCTGAAATTGGTCTGTGCTTATTGAAATTTGAACCACTGCACCCAGTAGCCGAAGCTGTAGATGAATGCATCATATGTGAGAACAAATTTCAGTGTGAAATGTCCACAGAGTGGTGCCAACAGTGAGTTGTATTTTTTATCTTTAAATATGTAATACAGTTAACAGGAATGCACATTTTGTTAACATAACTAGTGGAGTAAAAAAGTAATTTTAGAGCAAAAATGCAACCTCCAAAACACACTCAACATCGATTATGTGAACACTGTTACTTTCAGGTTTCCATGGGACCAGAACCCATGACTCCTGAAGCTGCAGAACAACACAACAAGCTAGTATCAGTAGCGCAACAGGAAAAGGTAAACACATCTGAAAAAAACAATGTCTGATGAGAGCTGGTGTTTGTCAGTAACTCAACAGAATGGGGTCAACTTCAGGATACTGGAACATTTAGTTGCATTATGTCAACTTCCCGTGTGATCATGTTGTGGTTGACCTGCTTTACTGACTAAAGGCTCAGTCACATTTACCTTTGCACTGTAAAATTACAGTACATAATGTACTGTCCAAATGTTTTTGGCAATTGTGAAAAATTATATATAGTGAGGATGTTTTTTAAAAAATAATGCCATGAATGATATCTATTTATCAATCAATTTAATAAAAAAATCTGTTAACATAAAATCGAGCTCCATGCTCAACATCTATTTTATATGCAAATTGAATGTTGGGAAATTTTTAATTGATATTTCCTATTGACACACTAAAGCATGAAGATATAAAATAACCATCTTAGGGCAAATGCTTTTGTGAAACATTTAAGACTTTTTCTTCTCAGTGTGATTCTGTATGATCTGGACTTATGGTGGTGAAAAATGTCCCTATGCAAATTTTGCTTTGGGTTCAAGTTGGTTCATCTTTGACACGCAAATTGCTGTGTTGACCATCAGGAAGTTGCTTGGTTTGGAAAAGACCTTTGTGTGGGCAGTGTTTCGTACATATTTACACTAAATATTGACAGTGGACAGGAAAATCTATTATTTATTTTTTGCTGTGAATTTCTTTTCCAGTATAAAGGGCAGCATAAAAAAACGTCTGCTTGGCAAGTAGTATTCGCAGTTTTCACATGCGCTTAACATCCGCCTACACATTCTTTGCCTGCAGAATTTCGCAATATAAAGGTAAAATGGCGTTGTCTTAAAATTTGCTGTTGAACAGCATGGCTATGCTTGTCCACTAGCTAAACCAGTACTTAACCAGCATTATCTGTTTTAAAATATCAGCATACTGTATGACAGGCTGCTTAACTAGCTTAACAGCATAGAGTATTATAATCAACCAGCACCACCAGAAGTATCGTGCTGGTTAACCATCTCAAATTTGCTAGTGAACAGCATGATGTTGGTCCACCAGCTATTACAGCATTAAACCAGCATTAAGCAACCTAGACCAGCAACAAATAAATACTTTGGTCTTAAAAGATCATCTAACAGAATAATTTTTTGCTCCATGCCTTGACTAAACACAGTTGACTCAACCAACACACTAATCAACAAGCACTTGTTTCATGGCATTAAGTGTGTCATGCCAACTTCAAGGAATAACCTGGGATACCTAACTTTAACATATAAATAACATCTTTGCATGTGTGTGTGTCCCTGTGATTGTGACAGGGGTCTAGTTGATCCATATGCTAGCATATTGTATACATTAAACAGAAAGAAAACAGAAGAAGAAAGTCATGAGCTCACCCAGCCAAGGGAACTTTGGGTTGCCATAGAAATTAGATAGAGGAAAAAGAGAGAGAGTTATCCATAGCAACAGAAGCTTCAAAATAGCAGTGGAATGTCCTGCTCGGGCAAGCAGAGCGGACTGCAGCATTTTTCAGAATTTTTTCCACCCACCTTTTTCGTGCATCCCCCTTTTCTTCCAGCACCTCTCTGGAAAAAGTGCGAGAGAGTGAGAGGTAGGCATGGAGAACTCGTCAGAAGCCTAAAAACCTCATCCTCTATTTGCCAATCCTTCTCCGATTCTTGATTACTTTCTAATCTGCCAGTACACTTACAAAGAAAAGTGCCATGGTACAGTGATTGATTAGATTGCAATTCCATTGTACTTTGGAAATGTTTCCATGGAATTGAATGATTACAATATTAATATACCATTGTATTTAAATGGTACTTTAAGATACTTCAAAAAACAAAAAAAAACACACCCAAAAAAAAAAAACACATGGTATTTCCATGGTAGATGTCCAAAAAACATGCCATGGAAATTTTGTGCAAACAAAAAAATCTGAATCATGTCAAATTCAAAGTTAAATGCATTTCACTAGTATTACCTGACATATTACAGAGTGAATCAAAATATTCTATGGGAAAAATGTAGGACGGGACATGATTTTATCCATCAAAAATGTATTGATACATCGAAAGTACACCTTTTATATCAGAATGGTGCCAGATGGTTAGAGGGGTTAAAAAGTTTTTGTGATGTCAAAAACCCCCAAGACAATCTGGAGGTGACAAGCGTGTTTGTTTGTTTATAAATAAATATTGTTTTGTTGAATTTGCCAACTCCCGCTTCCTCCTTTAGGCCTACATGAAGAAATGACCACGTATATATGCCAGAACCTACACAAACTTATCTTTATAAATCCACAGTTAGTGGAAGATTGTGCATACATGCACATGCTTTATTCCCCTCCCTGTCTCCACCCGGAAATAACCATAAATGGAGCATAAAATGCCTATTTTTACCAGTCAATACCTCATCTAATTATCTGCAAATTGCCATCCAGACGTGACACTACTGCATTTAACATTACGAGAAACCAGGAAAACAGAAGATAATACAAACTACCTACATGTTGCATGTGAATAGACAATGCTGCTAAAAACTATTCTAAATCGTTGTCATTTTTTTTTTATAAAAATATCTAAACATCATTTAAACAAGATCAAATAACCTCAGAAACATAATTGTATATTAAGATTAGGGATGGGCGGATATATCGGTAGAAATTTGCCAACTGGAACACATTTTGGATTATTGTCTCTGTTGCGGTAACACAAAATTGCCAAACAAAAAATGTCTACAACACATAACATGTACGCATTACACACTCTGTCGGGTAATTCGAGGAAGGCGGAGGGACTGCTCATTCCTTAATTTCATTTGAACGAGAAAATGAGAGGTTGTGAGAGATTATGAAGGAAAAATGTGTCCTCCGTGGTGTGGAATTGGTTTGGCTTTAGAATATCGAGCAGAAAACAGCGATTTGCAAAGTATGTACATTGTGTATGTTGATATATCCATGTGCGTGTATATAAAGTATCAGTGGTCAGATTCACATGAGACATACCTCCCATCCAAACACGTGCAAAATTCAAGTTTTGTGCACGCAATCTGAAACACGCAAGTGCGC
This sequence comes from Xyrauchen texanus, assembly GCF_025860055.1. Taxonomy (NCBI): domain Eukaryota; kingdom Metazoa; phylum Chordata; class Actinopteri; order Cypriniformes; family Catostomidae; genus Xyrauchen; species Xyrauchen texanus. The sequence goes on from NC_068280.1 coordinate 38,882,716, forward strand.
GCAAGTATTGAAGTCATTCCAGCCCCTTCATTTGTACTCCCATGACGGAAAAAGTGAAATCACACCCGCTACCCTTTCTGGTTTCTCTCGATGTCAAGTGGGTTTTTAAAATACACATCAAAACCCTTTCTAAAATTCTGTTCAAATGTTTGATATCAGGAAACAAACCAGCCATATTTTTCTTCAGAAATTTTATGTTTTCTTTAGAGAAATTACTAAAAACACTAAGTGCACTAAGCGTAATTAAGTGTTTTATTATGGATATTTATTTTTTTACTATATATGTTATTTTACTTTTTGCATTACTTTGAAAATTTGTTATGTTTCTTGAGGAAAGTTATAACAATAATCATAATAATAACAATAACAACAACAATACTACTACTACTACTACTTTTACTACTGTATAAAAAATCAATACTTATAAAATAAAGAGAAAATTCTATAAGATGAAAGGTTAGGGTTACGTTTTCATTTATAAATGATTTAATTTTAATATAAATTATTTTATTTTGGATTACTCAAAATTACAAATTGCTACATGGATTAATATATAATACAATTTTATTTATTTATCAGAAAAAGTTTACTATATTGTGATAAATACCGTTATCGTGATATAAAATTACTTATATCGTGATATAGGATTTTGGTCATATCGCCCACCACTTATTAAGACTTGTTAACATCTTATTAAATCTAGAATATATGTTATTATTATATTACTTAAGTCTTATTTTTACACCATTGAGAAATAATTTTTGAGTTTAAGTGTAAATCTAAACCTAACTTATGCAATTTTGCTTCTCAGTGAATTTTTTTACAGCTTATATATAAATGTTTTTAATTAGTTACGTAAAATTAATATAGCCTAAAATCAGCCTTTTTATTCTAAATGTGCTGTATCAAATGAAAAGAAATCATTCTTTTGAGTTCATTACTTGGCCAGTTGGAGTTGCAAAATCACACACACCAGTAAAATAGTGTGTGCATTTGCGGCAAGAATAATTTTTATAAATCCCAATGTGTGTGTGTGGGAAATCGCCCGATCCAATGCCCATTTTATGCTTAAGCAACATTTATACATCAGGCCCCAGGAATTTTCATAAAAGTAAACAGGGCCCATTTTTATTTCATGTTGACTTTAAAGAGCTCTCCCAGTATGTGAATATAAAGGCATGAGCCACTGTATCACAGAGCCCACTTCCTCCCACTGATACACTCAACACCACAGTTCATCTCCATGATGTGACAATCCATGAGGTGTGATACAGAATGACCAGACAGGTCCAAGAGCTAAACTCATTAGAGAGTACTGAGTCTCTCCTGAGACATGCCAGATAGGGAGAGAGAAGAGAGAAAGATGAATTGCAGAACAGGGCAGAAGGATAGAGGAAGGAAAAAGTAATCCAAAGCATCATAGCACATCAATTGACACGCACAGTATTGCAAATGAGAAAGTCCAATAAACAACTGCCTCTACGAGTGAATATTGCACACTGACTCTTACCTTGGAATACTGATCACGCTTGCCTCTAAACAGCCCTTGTGTGCATTTCAAGTGCCCCCAACTCAATGAAAAGATGCTATGTTTTTCCTCCCCTCTCCTTTAGCCTTGTTCTTCATTCATCGCTGTCTCTTTTTATCTCTATGTTCAGCAGGGAATAATTTTGTGAGGTCAGATTAGTGCTACTATTTAAACCCTTTAGAAAGGAAAAATGTATATGCAAATCCCACACCAGTGATTGTGTTTTATAAATGATGTGTGTGAGAGCAAAAGAACATGATTTGGATGTGTGTGCATATCTGTATACATGCTTGTCCATCCATCCATCCATCCATCCATCCATCCATCCATCCAAAGTGCTCGGATTTTAAATTGTAGTATGCTGTATATGGTGTCGTAGTTTTATCACAATTCTGAAAGTTCTGTAGTTGGAACTGCTACCAGTGAAATTTCATGGTTCATGATACTACAACAAAAATATGCTGATATGGTAATAGCTTAAGTGTTTTTAAGTAGGGCCCTACAAAAATCAGTTTTATTTTTTTCCAAATATTGTTATAATTTTTTTTTCATGTTTTCAATTTAATTTCACCATCAAAATTATATATAATCAAAGTAATTATTCAATCTTTTAACAAATGAAAATTGAACAATTACTTTTCAAAAAACGTTTAATTAATAAGCAAAAACTTTTAATTACTTTTCAACACACCATTGCTTTTTTTTATTTTTACAAATTTTATTCAGTACAGCTTGTGATATAGTGCTTAATTATTATTATTATATTACTATTATTATTATTATTATTATTATTATTTATTAGTCATTATTATGATCAATGTACTCCAGTGAATATGTATAAATAAATCTAATAATATTAAGTATACAGTTGTATTACATTTCTGTTGCAATTTATTCTATTTGAACTGTCTATCTTTTTTTAATCATGTTTTATTTTGATGTATGTTTTCATAAAATATGCAGAAGCTTCTCTTCTCCATATAAACAATTTGCTACAGGACTGAGTGTACTCATGAATGTGCTGATGCTGTGATTATAATTATATACATATAAATGTAATTTTATAAATGTACAGTTCACATGGGCTGCTATGTCATCTCTAAAACGCGAATGATTCTCAATGTCTGTAGATTTTCCAGTGAATGAGCGGTCTGCTTAATAAATTAATTTAAAGCAAGCAGCGGATACAGATTAAGATTGTTGCCTTTCACGGTTTAATAATCACAGTAGGACATATAACAATTTTAATTGTATTAATTGTACAGTTCAGTGTATAGGGAGTAATAAAGCATAATCTCAGATTTGTGTGTGAGCATTTGAAAGAAGATGTGTGTCACATAAATTACCTGATTGAGTCTGTGCTCAGTACTACCAGTTCTGCAGAAACACTGGTATCATTATATTTTTTAATTTTAGTACCGATTTGGTAACAAAGTATCAGTACATTTGACAATATTATATAAAAGCTATATGGTGTCAGATATATGATATGTATGGGTTATATGGTATCCAATATATTACATAGGCTATATGGTGTTGGATATATCATATATATATATATATATATATATATATATATATATATATATATATATATATATATATATATATTTGGGCTGTCGATTTAATGCGTTAAATAAACACAAGGTTTATTTCTATTTCTTCTGCTCCAAACTTACTTCAAACTTACTTCTGTCTGCTCGTATGAATGTAACACATCATAAGAAAGTGTTTCACCGCTGTGAAATCACATAATTTGTATGTATAAATGTTTTCCATCTCAAAGGACTAAATATTAAAGGAAACAAATGACAATAAAATGCAAAGTAATCTCTTCAGTAATCATTGAACTTTTTGAATACAACTGTATTCTAAATACCAATATATACAGTATATACATATATTTGTTGATGGGTGTGTGGGAGTGTGAACATTAAAGTTTTAAACTGACTGTGGTTTAATACATATACATTACCTGAGTCTATTTCAGTAAAAACTAAATGTGTGAATATCTGTTAGCATGTATAAAATCATTCCAGTGCTACAACATTTTGTGCATTCTAAATCCACTTTTACAGACTTGCCAGCATTTACCGCATTTGGTTAAATTTATGTAATCATTATACTGTGCTCTCTTCATTGCATTCTTTTACTTTAACATCCGACATGCACCAGTATACTTTTACAGTAATCATTTTCGTTTGAGGAAAACTTTGCCTACACAGCAAACCTTGCTTTATCTCTGTATGACTCATGTTGGATTAGCATTGACTTAATGTAGATTAATATTACAGAGAGCTGACTATGTCGACACACAGCTCGCTATATGTTACAGTAGTAGTCATTTAGGCAATCTATATGCTAACCAAGTGGGCTCTCTATTTGAGCAGTGCTACAGTGCGAGTGTAGGTGTTTGGCTAATTTGGGCTACTTTGAAGTGATAATATATGTTCATGCATTGTTTAATGAGTGTTTTTTAAGATTGGCATGCATGTACTGTAATGAGATAAGGTGATGTGTATGCTGTGTGTTAACTTGACCTGTATGTTCATATATGTTTATAATAGCCATGACAGTAAACTCCATTTCATTCAGATATCAGCAGCCATAGTACAGAAACTAGCAAAAATAATGTTATAAAATTATATTAGATTAAAAAAATAATTTGTGTGTCAAATGAGTAGGATGCCAGAATTCTCAGTAATCATAAAACAGTTGGTGAAAAATACCCGAATGACCTTCTGCATCTGCTGAGATTTGCATCCACTGGACACTTTACTGTCCAATAAAAACACATGAACTGAGAAACCATCAGATTCACACACAAACTGTGTGAATGGAGAATTGCAAGTACAGGGGCTCTTTTGAACTGTAAGTGTTAGGCCTATATATGTCAAGAAAGTTGTTTCTTGTGGTTTAATCCCTATAAGGCAACATTTCCCCATATTCCGAAAGCAGAAGCAGGAGTAAAAAAAACAAGATATGCATTTTATTTAAAAAACACTATAGCTGGGCCATGAGAAAACACACCTTTCACAGAGAACTGGCCATCATACCTATTTTCTGAATCGGGGAAAACCATAAATGATGAACAAACTAAAATAATAAAACATTTCTTATTTACAAACCAATTATATAGTTACACACCAAAAAAAAAGAAGAAGAAAACAAGAGAAAATACATCTTCACATCAAATTAGGGCCAAGGCTTACACACGACACTGCAAAAAAAAAAAAAAAAAAAGGAAAAAACACTTAATCCAATTCCCTTACACAATTGATAATACACAAAGAGGCCCCACCATAACTCACATGCTCCTGCTGTTATTATAAATATGAGCAAAAACACATCAAGTTTAACATGATAAACCAAGCTCTGATAAACTCATATAAGGGAAAAACTGTGGTTGCCTAGAGCAGCAACTGATTGAACTTCTAAAAGCAAACATAGTCAATTATGAAATAATTGATAAACACAATTGACACATTAAAAGAAAAGAAAAAACTAAATTTTATTGTACATACCTTGCACTGGTTATACTCTGCTTTACTAAGCACAGCAAGGATTAGAAACCAGCACACAAACAATCGTAATACATACAAACGTACATGGGCCTTAAAAGCTGACTTTCAAAGATGTCGGATCGTGGTACCGTTCATATTACACAACTGTCTTGTCATGGAAGTCGTAGCATTTTCAAATTACACTAAGAATTGTTGACAGGGGTGAACACATTACAAAACATTTCACTATTGATGAATCCCGACAACTCTGCCTGGACACCAAATTACGTTTGTACAGTACACGCAAGAAGTGAAACGAGATACGAAAACAAATGCACGATCATATGTTCTGCATTTCAGAATAAGATGTGTATGATATTAATCATCTATTTTATTGGTTACAATATGAAAAATGACCTCCTACTGTAAAATCTACCTATTTGCTTACCTGACTTTCCTAGAGAACTGGCAATTTCTCTCCAACTCTTTTCTTTCTCCACCCGGTTGCTGTACAGTTCAGATGAAACATCAAATAGGCACCTGCGCACCTGCCAATGTTCCACAAGTGTTTCCTCAATTTATTCGGTCCAATGAGACTTTCTTGATACCATAGCCATGCTATTTGATGTTCTGTTGCAGGTACACCAAGACTGTGAAAATTCCTGTGCCTGGTTTCTTGCTCTCTCACAGGCTGTAGGTCAACACTGCAGTTGTATTCAGTCAAAACATATTTCACAGTGCACGATTTGGAATCGCAGACAGCTCCAGATATTTAACATCATCGGCGACGTGTCAGCACTGCTCTCATATAGCGTCTTTGATCATTCATACATATCGATCATCGATTGCGAGAGCGAGCTCCGATTTGTCTACAATTTCAGGCTTTTGTCGGCGATCTCTTTGGGCTTAAAATCGCGTAGTGTAAACTCGGCATTAGTTGCACAAATGAGCAAACAATTTGTAACAACTCTTGAAATGTACACATTAACTTTTTAACAGTACTCAAGGCATGACATAGCCACCAATGTTTACCTGTGGGACGTTTTCCAGCTCAGCAATTGTTGTAAAACAACTTGCATATTTGCAGCATCAACAGCATCTTCTACAGAGGATAAAATCGCATTGCTAAATATTCCTCAACACAGCTGAAACTACAGTACGTACTCAAAACAAAATACTCCTAAAAGAAAAACCTCACATCCCTGTTTTCCTTAAGGTTAGTCTCTCAAGGTTAAAATAGCAAAGAAAACCTTCATTCATTCCAATCCTGAGCCCTTATCAAATCAAATCAGATCACTTTATTGTCACACTACCATGTACACAAGTGCAACAGTAGGTGAAATTCTTGTGTGCAGTTCCAAGCAACATAGCAGTCATGACAGTGACGAGACATATACCAATTACAGTAAACAACATACACAACACAATTTACATATCAAATGTACACATACTTACACAACACGATAATTATATACAATACACACAATATAGAATACAATATAGAATACACAATATGCAATACAATAAGTAAGGAGTATATGATATATATATATATATATATATATATATATATATATATATATATATATATATATATATATATATATATATATATATATATATGAAGTAGTATATTGAGGAGAATATGTTGACAGTCCAGTGTGAGATTACAGCTGAATAAAGTGCAGTGCTAATTATTGATCCTGATAGATCAAGTGTTCAACAGTCTGATTGCTTGGGGGAAAAAGCTATCAGGTAGTCGGCTGGTGCGGGTCCTGATGCTGCGATACCGCCTGCCTGATGGTAGCAGTGAGAACAGCCCATGACTCGGGTGACTGGAGTCTCTGATGATACTCCGAGCTTTTTTCACACACCGCCTTGGTTTTACTGACGTTGAGGGAGAAGTTGTGCTCTTGACACCAGTGTGTCAGAGTGTTTACCTCCTCTCTGTAGGCTCTTTCATCATTGTCAGTGATCAGACCTACCACCGTCGTATCGTCAGCAAACTTAATGATGACATTGGAGCTATGTGTTGCCACACAGTCATGTGTGTACAGGGAATACAGGAGTGGGCTGAGAACACAGCCCTGTGGGGCTCCAGTGTTGAGGGTCAGTGATGACGAGGTGTTGCTGCCCATTCTAACCACCTGACGTCTGCCTGACAGGAAATCCAGGATCCAGCTGCACAGCGAGCTGTTTAAGCCCAGAGCCCGGAGTTTCTCATCAAGCTTGGAGGGCACTATGGTGTTGAATGCTGAGCTGTAGTCTGCAAACAGCATTCTCACATATGTGTTCCTTTTTTCCAGATGGGAGAGAGCAGTGTGTATTGTAGATGCAATGGCATCATCGGTGGAGCGGTTGTTGCGGTAGGCAAACTGCAATGGGTCCAAAGAGGGGGGCAGAACAGAGCAGATGTGATCTCTGATTAACCTCTCGAAGCATTTGCTGATGATGGGGGTCAGAGCAACAGGACACCAGTCATTTAAGCAAGTGATTGTGGCTTGCTTTGGTACAGGCACAATGGTTGATGTTTTAAAGCATGTGGGGACTACAGACAGGGAGAGGGACAGATTGAAAATGTCCGTAAAAACACCAGCCAGTTGATTCGCGCACGCTCTGATGACGTGGCCCGGAATGCCGTCTGGACCCGCAGCTTTACGGATGTTAACCCGTCGGAAGGATCGGGTTACATCCACAACAGAGACGGAGAGTGAATCAGCCTCTGTAGCATCAGCCGCGAGTGCTCTCTCCGAGAGGGCGGTGGTGTAGTCCTCGAAACGAGCATAAAATGTATTAAGTTCGTCCGGGAGAGATGCAGCGGTGTTCATGGTGGAAACTTTATTCCGTTTGTAGTCCGTGATTGTGTTAATTCCCTGCCACATACTTCTGGAGTCAGTGGTGTTGAACTGACCTTCAAGTTTGTGCCTGTACTGGCGTTTGGCTTCACTGATAGTGTTACGGAGGGCATAACTGGCTTGTTTACGCTCCTCCGTGTTAGAAGAATTAAAAGCGGAGGTCCGCGCAGTGAGTGCCGCGCGAACATCGCCGTTTACCCATGGTTTCTGGTTGGGGTATATCCGTATAGTTTTGGTCGGAACAACGTCCTCTATGCACTTCCTGATGAAACATGTTACGCTGTCAGCGTAAACCTCGATGTCATCATCAGAGGCAGACCGGAACATCTCCCAGTCCGCGTCATCAAAACAGTCTTGTAGCGCAGAGTCTGATTGGTCCGACCAGCACTGGATCGTTCTGAGGGTGGGTGCTTCCCGTTTTAGTTTCTGCCTGTAAGCAGGTAGAAGTAGAACGGAAGAATGGTCCGATTTGCCAAATGGGGGGCGGGGGAGGGATTTGTAGCCATCCCGGAAAGGAGAGTAACAATGGTCTAAAACCCGGTCCCCTCGTGTGTTGAAGTTTATGTGTTGGTGGTATTTTGGAGCGATTGTTTTGAAGTTGGCTTTGTTAAAGTCCCCGGCAACAATGAACGCAGCCTCAGGGTGCGCGGTTTCCTGCTCACTTATACTCCCATACAGTTCCCTGAGTGCCCGGTCTGTGTCGGCTTGTGGGGGGATGTACACAGCTGTGATGATGACCGCTGTGAATTCCCTCGGCAGCCAGAATGGTCGACACAGAAGCATGAGATATTCCAGATCAGGAGAGCAGAAAGACTTGATGAAATGTACGTTCCTCTGATCACACCATAATTTGTTGATCATAAAACACACATCACCACCTCTGCTTTTACCAGTGAGGTCTTTCGCTCTGTCTGCTCGGTGCACGCAAAAGCCCGTGATTTCGATGGCCGAGTCTGGAATCTCCGCAGCCAGCCAGGTTTCTGTAAGGCAGATAACACAGCAATCTCTCGTCTCTCGTTGGAAAGAGATCCGCGCTCTCAGCTCGCATAGCTTGTTGTCCAGAGACTGAACATTTGCCAGTAGTATACTGGGTAGCGGGGGTCGATTTGCACGACGTCTTACTCTGATGAGAACGGCAGCTTGTTTTCCTCTTTTCCTTCTGTGTTTCCGCGGCTGAGCAGCCCAGACAAAGGGCTCCACGGCTTTGTCTTCAAACTAACGATAAAACATATAGTACACAATCTGTGTATCATTTGTTCATTTAATATTCAATTAGGAATTCATAATCGAAAAAAAAAAAAATACTTATTTCATTACTCGTTTACAAAAACAATATAAAAAACAAAAAACAAATAATGACTTATTTTTCATAATTTCGATTTAATGCTCAAATTAAAAAATAGGAAATTGGAAAAATAGCCATGGGACACTGTGTATTTTGATTATTTGATTTCACTAATATATGTCTTGAATATTTGATTCACATATATGGGTGGGCCTGAAACGCAATGTTGTGAGATACAGTAGTCAGAAACAGTGCCTACACACAGGGTTTCGTATTCATTTACATGTGAAACAATTGATAAGACTGATACGTGCACACACACTCACACACACACTCACACACTTTTTTAAGGTGTTTATTAAGATTAATCCCTCAATCTGTATGGCAAATGTCTTCTCACTACGGATGGGCGGATCAATCCTAAAAGTATGGTTAAACTATAGTTTCTGTAGTGAAATACATTTCTGAATAAAAAAATAAATAAAAAAACAGAAGTCTAATAATTTTCGGTTTAGTCTAAAAAAAAAATTATGACTTGAATAATGACCAAAAATATTATTTGAAATTGCCCTTTTTATCCCAAGTAATCGCAAAATAAATTATTTAACAGAAGTATCGGTATTGGTATCGATATCAACGATATTAGACTTGAAATTATTGGTATCGGATCGAAAAGAAAATAAGTGGTATCACTTCTCAGAGATAAACTTTTTGTGCCACACATCAAGTGGTACCATGCAGTGCAGTTGATCAGTTGGGCACTGGTGATCCACACTGCACTGGAGAATTTGCTGGCATTCGCAGTTAGGGTGACCAGACGTCACTTTAAAACTGGGGACAGTCCCGATTTTACAAGTCATGTACCATGTCATGGTGGACTTACAGTCGGGACACCTTTTGTCCTAATACTGTAATTGGTCTAAGGCAGCTATAGTTTGATTGGTTTAAATAAGCATTTTAATAAGTTTTCCATCTGCGGTCGGCTAAGGAACGTCGCCTTGTCGTACCAAAACAAAGAGGCACCAAAACACTTTCCCGGACTTTCAGTTTCATCATACCACGGTGGTGGAATGACCTTCCCAACTCAATCTGGGAAGCTAACTCACTCCCTATCTTCAAAAAACGGCTAAAAGCCCATCTTTTCCAAAAGCACTTGAAGTTTTTTCAAGTTTCACTAAAAAAAAAAAAAAAAAAAATCTACTTACATTTCTTGTTGCACTTAAATCTGTTTTGTATACTATTCTGATGATAGTGAAACTTTGTAATATGGCACTTTTCGTACCAGTGTCTCCCTAAGATGATTCGCTGATGTTTTTCCTCTTTTGTAAGTCGCTTTGGATAAAAGCGTCTGCCAAATGAATAAATGTAAATTGAAATCAGTGTATAGTGTTTTTTTTTTTTTTTTTATTAAAAATTAGCAAAGAGTAAGGAATTGGTTTATTTTTATTTTTACATATTGCAGTTCAATGAACTAAGCAAGATCAGGGGAATATACAGTTCAGGGAATATACAGACTTAACGTAGGGATGCATCCAGTAGCGGTTTTAACTACCATGCAATTGCGTGGGGCCCACACATCGAGCGGGCGCCGCCCTGGTAGGAAAGCTCAGCAAACAATGCTAGGTGTGTGACATGTTGTTCTGGGTACACGCGTGAATAAACTGTTGTCAGCGTTCTCAAAGCAGTTCATGTTAAAAGACCGCCGGGATTTTAAGTCAGATTTTCGAGTAGGACTTTGAGTTCGGGTTTCTAATTTCTGAAAAAAATGTACAGTCCTTCCAAAATTGTTTCGCCTACACGCTCTCACTCACATACGTGCATGGTTGAATACCATACCTGCTGCACCACATCTCGTTATTTCTTTAGTGTCTCACGCAGGACTGCAACATTTTTAGACTGTCAAGTTAAAAAGAACTTCAGGTCTCAAAAATGCATGTTGAGACACTTTCGTTGTGCTGCATCTACATAGATTTTAGCACAGGTACACAAAGATTTAACTTTCTGATTTAACAAGTTACAATGTTTAACATTATTCCAGATTTTTCTGCACCAAGAAAAGTTTCAGTGCTTGATAAACGGCAATGTTTTTTTCCTTCTGCTCTAGTGTGCTGAGGGGCCACTATGCCTTGTATGTTTACTGTTTCAATACTGCTACTAATGTTGCCTAAAATGCTTTCATAAATTACAGCCTTTTGCAACATGTTGAACAATACACTGCAGCCTCCAGGTGAAAAAGTAAATAAGACAGAAATCTATCACTATTGTATACAAAAAATACTCAAAGTTATAAAAATAATACTGTATCATATTATAATCACTAACTGGACAACAATAAGTAGCCTAATTGTTGGGTTATAATAATATATGACAACTGAATTCCAAAATGTTAGTGAGTGAAGTAGTAGGTTTTGCACACTCTGTTCATTAAAAATATTTAAAAGTGTTTTGTAAAAATAAGTGTATTCCTTTTTTTAATCACTGTATTGTGGAAAAACTGGAAAACATGTATTAATTATCTTTAGATTTCAATTTCATTAAACATTTGAATGTACTTGGATACAACGGCTGATAGGACGAATTTAAAATGATTTAAAATAAATGTTATGTAATTTTTTAAGAAAACATTTTTAAAATTGGGGCCCCGAGCTGGTCGGTTACTTGGGGCCTCAGAAATCATTAACACAACCCTGGGTGTATCCAAGACAGATGAGCATTCATGCCAGTGAATTATAACAGTTACAACAGTAAATAACAAATGATAAATAATAATAATAATAATTACAAATACATTGGAAGATATTATTAAATGTAATATTTAACATAAGACAATAACATGGCAGCGAAGTGTACTAATTTCAAGCTCAGATTATTCCGACATCCATGTTTTTGAATGGGAATATGGGTGGCCTTTACCTACTGGGTCATACATGCGGCAGTATTGTTTTCTTTTTATTATTGGACAAATGTAAAGACTATGTGTAAATGCTGAATTTAAATTCACTGGTCGAGCTTTTGTGAGACAAGCATTCATGAACTTCCTTTAGCATAATTTCCATGATTATGCTAAGTCCCTCATTCCTAAGCTCCCAGAGCGGAGTAAAGGTTTTAGGTTCGATATTTTTTGGATATTTGGTTTCTCCTACCATCCTACCTGTAAGATTTTGCACACTGGCTTGATGTTATGGTATGTAACTATAATATACAGACATACAACATTGCACAACTGTCAATTGGTGTGGCTGCAGAATTATGACTGAAAATGCTCCGATGCACTTTCATTGCTTGAAGTACCTAAGGGACCATCTGAAAATTCCACTCACTATTAAACACAGGCAGTGTCCAATCACTCATTCAGTTGACATGCAAGTTAAACATAAAACATTAAAAGTACACCTTTATATTCCAAATGATGTAGTAGGTTGCCAGATAACAGACTGAGGTACTACAACTGAGATTTTAATATTAAAGTACATTAATATTAATACAGTATTAGATTATTTAAAATAAATAAATAATAATTCACCAAAATGTTATTTCACATTCAAAAGGTTGTAGTAAGTTCCCAGTAGATAGACTGATTTATGATAGGTGAGATTATTGCAGTAAATCCAATAATATGAGTACAGTATTAGGTTATTTTTGGATAAATGTCATATAAATTCCTGAAAATTTTATTTTCACATTCCAAAGGTTTTAGTAACTTCCTAGTGGATAGGCTGACTAACTGTTAAAAAATCTCACCTATAATAAGTCTAACTTACTACAACCTTTGGAATGTGACAATAACATTTTGCTGAATTTTAGTAAATTGATTTTTAAAATAATCTATATTATTGGACACACTGTACAAATCTCACCTGTAGTATGTCAGACTGCCCACTGGGATATTACTACAAACTTTGGAATGTGAAAATAATGTTTTCGTTAATTTTAATGCTTTTTGTTTTCATAATATAAGTAAATACTGTACACTCATCTGCACAGTCATCACTCTGGCGATCTACTACAACCTGTGAATAATTTTTTGTTTGTTTGTTTTATTTTTTAAATAACAATGTTTTTTATGATAGAACATGCAAGTCAATAGTCAAATAAATGACTGCTCTGACGCCAGTGACGTTTTAGTTGTGGGCGGAGATTTCAGATGTTCCCTTTACGCACCATATACATTAGGAGATTTTTCAATGAATATCGAACCTGAAACTAACTTTACCCTGTAGTTAAATGTAAGCCATTGTCTTTACAATGTAGGCATGTGCTTCAATAGTCTTATGAATGTATGGTTTTCATCATCTCATTTATAACCATGCCTTTTCAAACCGGAGCAGCATCAAAGACATCAGGTTTATGTGTAGGGCTGTCTGATAAATCTGACTAGTTGATGAGAGAGATAGCTCAGCTGCAATAAAATAATTAAATTTTAACTGAGACGAATTCATCTGAACAATAACAACCCCAATTCCAAAAAAGATGGGAAAGTATGAAAAATGCTAATATAAACAAAAATGAGTGATTTGTAAATTATATTTACCCTTTGCTATATTGAAGCACTATGGTACAGGTTGACCAATCATAAGAATGGACGTTTCAGGTCCACCCATGTGTGCAAATAAAATACTCAAGCCATATATTAGTGAAATCAAAAAATGTGTGCCATGGCCATTTTTCCAATTTCCTATTTTTAACTTAATTACGAAAAACTAAAAAAAAGTCATTGTGGAGCGGAGGGGGGCGGGGCCGATCGGAATATCGCGCGCCCGGTCCCCAATCGGGATAAAGGCGGCCGGTGACGATGGATCGAGAGAGAGAGAATTACGGGCATGTCCGCTTGTGTGTTTGTTTATGTTGTGTTTTAAGTTTCTTATTAAATTATTATTTATGTTGACAAGCCGGTTCTCGCCTCCTCCTTGCCCATCCTTTAACTGTTTTACATTGGTGCTGAAACCTGGGAAGGAGGAGGGATGCCCGTCGCAGAGTCCTCGACACTGCCGTCCACCCAGGGGAGCGCCGCTGCCATCTGCCGGGTGACGGAGTAGCCCGACCGCCCGGATGCGGGGTACGGCCGTCGTCCGCCGGGCAAGTGGGGACTGGATACCCCGACCGCCTGGAGCGAGGGAGCCGCTGCCGGGGGCGGAGGAGTGCCCTGCCGTCCCCAGAGACGCGGAGGGGTCGAGGGAAGACCGCCGTCCGCGAGGGGAGGAGGGAAGAAACTCTCCGACCGCCCGGAGCGCTTGGGCCGCTGCCAGGGGCGGAGGAGTGTCCCCATTTGCCGCCAGAAAAGCGGAGGTGCGTTCTACCCGCTGGGGGTCGATGGTTTCACTCCGGTTCGCCCGGGGGTGGAGCGGCTGTCGTCCATCTGAGTGTGGAGGAGTGTTCGAGGACCACGCGACGGTACATCAGAGAACCGGTGAGTGACCTTTTTCTTTCTCTCCTCTCTCTCTCCCTGTCGCACCGTGTTGGCCTTTTCCCTCGCCTATTTTGTTTTGTTGTTGTTGTCTTCCCCTCCTGTCTCCACCCAGGGCGAGGAAGGCGGGGATGACCACGCGGGACGCAAGATACACCCCGCCCCAGGGATGGGGGGGGGGTGTACATCATGCCGGTGGCACCCCAGCCTGAGAAAACGCTGGGAGGAGTGTGGAGCGGAGGGGGGGCGTGTCCGGTCGGTTTGTGTTTGTTTGTGTGTTTGTTTATGTTGTGTTTTAAGTTTCTTATTAAAATATTATTTATGTTGACAAGCCGGTTCTCGCCTCCTCCTTGCCCATCCTTTAACTGTTTTACAGTCATTATTTGTTTTTTTAATGTTGTTTTGTAAACTAATAATGAAATAACAAGTAGTTTTTTGAGTTTTTCAGATTTTTAATTCCTAATTGAATATGAAATGAACGAATGATACACGGATTCAAATGCAACACAGCTCTTCCAAACTACTGATACAGGACATGAGAACAATCGATAGTTTGACCGGTGAGACCTATTCATAGACGCACTTTGCCCCACTCCCTTAAAGCAACAAAGGTACATTATCCCTATCACATTTCAAAATGTTTGCCAACAGGATGGCCACACTATAAGGGATTATGAAAATGTTAGCCAGTGGTTCTGTGTGTATGCAGGATAGATAAACATATACTTTGCATTCACCAGCCGAGCAACTCTCATTGAGATAAATCGGAATGCTGACGGATAGCTTTCTCCAGGTATTATAGGCCTTGTTGATCTGAATACATTTGATATTCTGACCTATAATTATATTTGAAAATAATAACAGTACATTTTGATATCAAAAGCTCGAGAGCAGTTGCTGGGTAAATAGTTGCTGGGTTATTCATGTATTTGTTTATTTGCTTTAATTATATGTTTATTTACTTAACTCTCAATCTTTTTGAACTCACAGAGAGTGTGAGAGAGAAAGAGAGAGAGAGAGAGAGCTAACAGTGATGCTTCGTCTTGTCCTGATTAATTTTTCATAGGCTATTGATAATTATTTTTACACTTTTCTGGATGGGAATTTGCATAATTATTCAAATATTTGCCCTGTTTACTGATGTAGGTTTTGCAGAGGAGTGGAGTATGGGAGGAAGGGTCTGAAGTTGTGTACTGTTATTCATGTGCCAGTGTGCAATCGTTTGAATTGATTTATGGATGATGGCATGATGGGATTGGACTGCTGTAGCTGATTCATTTCAACTGCACTAAACTGCTAGAGAGAGAGAAAGCAAGAAGAAGCATTATCACTTTATCTTAACTTTAGTATGTGCATTTGTGTATGTGTTTTAGCGAGAGGGAGAGAGAAACAAAGAGAGGCACATTGCTTCTGTGCTTGTCCAAGCAAGGTTATGCTGGTTTTGCTGGTGGTCCAGTATTGCCATTTCATTAACCAGCAAAACATGTCCAAAGTAATCTTACTGGGTAAGCCAGTCAAGCTACCCAATGGGAAAACCAACACACCAGCATCGCATGCTGGAGCCCAGCATCAAAAATGCAATATATGTTGGTAACCAACTATTATGGTTATTTCAACAAGGAAAAGCCTAATAACAAAGACATCAGTGATGGAAAACCCAGTGGTAACTGTGTTTAGGAACATAGTAGTTGGTTTCTAGCTGGTCCAAGCTGGTTTAGATAGTTATTTAATCAGCACCAAACCAGATACCATGCCACAAAAACTAGCTTGACCACCTTAGTCTGGTATGACTTGGTTTTTCCAACAGGACCCTTGACCAAAATGGTCTACCATCTTAGCCAAGTCCCCACCAGCTGGTAGTGTTCCTTAACGACCTTACCTAAACCACCTTAACCAGCTTGCATGAGCTTAGACCAGCTAATGAGCTGGCTGGACCAGGTATAAAACAGCCACTATGTTCCAAAACATACAATCGTTCCAGCATGGTTTCCCATGCACAGCCTGATCGAATGACTTAGAAACCCACTAGAAAACTACAAACCCACATTGATATTGGTAATTGTTCTCACTGAAGTACATTCAATGAAGCTGAATAATGTAATAATGTAATACACATAACATGTGGTGAATTTTAGATTATATAGAATGTCCTTGTTCAAAGTGGTATCATCAAATATATGAAATAGTCAGTTTTTCAACAAAACATCACTCTAATGTCAG
Source organism: Xyrauchen texanus (assembly GCF_025860055.1). Lineage (NCBI taxonomy): Eukaryota > Metazoa > Chordata > Actinopteri > Cypriniformes > Catostomidae > Xyrauchen > Xyrauchen texanus. The sequence continues at coordinate 38,899,511 of NC_068280.1, forward strand.
CTTCAAGGTAACATGGAGGTAATGCTATATGCAGTTCATTTCAATAAGACATTGCCTCTAGCGCATGAAATCCTTTGGATTTGTTTTCCCAATCCTCAAATCAGCCTCGAAATTCTGCTATTGCATTTGAGATCTAAACCCACGACTAGTAAATGTTGAAGATATTGAATAAATCAGTCAATAAAAACTGCAGTTTTGAACTCTTGGCTATTTCCTCTGGTTATACTTAGTTGAACAGGGAAATGGCTTTACCAATAGACACTGTATATAAGTGTGCAATAATCTTTTTGTGTTTTCTGGTTTATTTCCCCACTTGGTTCGATTGCTTGGTACAAACCCAAGCTCAGTCCTATCTCAATCCCCCTGCCCTGATCTTTTTTTTTTTTAATTGCACTTTTGCATTCAAAGCTTGGTATATTTGTGTCTTTGCGTAATCAATGTGAGAAGATGCTTCAGTTATTTATTCCAATGTGATCTCATAGCTATTTGGACGTAAAGTGCGGTTCTATCACTTGTACATTTTAATACATTTGCACAGAAACCAAAAAATACAATATTGACATATTGACAGCATCTAAAACACAAACTCTTGTATGTTTAAAAAGCTTTATAGACGTACAAATATTTAAAAATCCTTTGGGGTTCAAAGAATAGGAAAATCTTTGTTACACCAAATTTTACACGTATATTTCATACATGTTTAGGATTGACGATATTTAATTTAAGCCATAAAAAAATTAAATGATGGAAATGGAAATTATTATACTTATATTAGTCCCATCTTGATGTCATTTACATGTAAATATATCATTAAAATGTCTTTCTCTAACAAAGTTTCTCCAACATTCACTGACAAATAAAAGTCTCGCTATTGAATTTGTTCATCTGCAGTGGTATCCTCGTAACAATTCAGGGATTTTATGTTGTGACCAACTGTCAGAGGATTCATAAAGATTTGTACCTCTCAAAAGCTTTACATAATGTGATATGTCAGCACTTCCATTTTTAGATAACATGTTGATATTGTACATTCCAATTCTATCCAAAAATGTACTAATATCTACGAATACTAATGAGATCACCCTTTTTATTGGTGTCCTTATCACTTTGGGTTTACTATCAAAACTAAACACTCAAAACAACATTTTGTTACCTGAGAAAGCATTGCAAGAGATGTGAAGAATGCAAGCTCTTCTCCAAAGCAAATACAATTTTTATAAACAAAAATGACTGTAACAGGGAGTATGCAAATATGCTAATTATATGTCATTCGTTGCGCTTCACTTCTTTGTCTTAAGGCCAATTTATTCATCTGCGTCAAACATGCGTTAGGTTTAGCCTTACGTGCACCTCTCCAAAGACGTAAAAACGCATAGCGACAACACAGACCATATCAGTCCGCTTTGTAACCAGAGACCCTCCCCCTGGATGATAAAAATATATCTCAGGTAGCGTCACATGATATACTGTATTGCATTGTACTTGTTTTAATCAGGAGCATCTGCTGTTTTTATATTCTCTTTAGGTTTCATGAAGTTACAAGCAAAAACGCAAGGTAATCTTAAAACTTTGCTGTTTTCTCAGGACATTTACTTTTACATCCACCTCACTACATTTGTACAGAGTGGTTATCTAAGTTACCGCCGCTCACTGGATATTTTCGTTTTTTTGGCACCATTCTGATTAATCTCTAGAGACTGTTGTCTGTGAATATCCCAGGAGATCAGCAATTACAGAAATACTCATACCAGCCAGTCTGACACCAACAATCATGCTGTGGTTGAAACCACTGAGATCACATTTTTTCCCCATTCTAATGATTGATGTGAACATTAACTGAAGCTCCTGACCCGTATCTGCATGATTTTATTGCCATTATGCATTGTAAATTGCAGCTTTAAAGCTTTAATATGACCCATTTTGTGTTGGTCAAGTGAGTAGTTATTAGTAAATTTGATGTTTTTTTGTGTGTTTTATTCCATTGTCGGGCATCAAAGAACACTAAAATATGTATTTAAATTAAAGGGACTAAAGTGCAATCATACAGTATATCCATTATTTATTTTCTCGCGTGGCAGACAAAATCTGAATCTGAAGCTCAACACTTTCACATACTTTGATGAAATTGTTTTAATACAGTCATTTAATATGTACTTATGAATCCACAAATCACATTGCTTTTGTTTAATTATGAAATGTATAATTATTTCAGGAATTAAGACATTTTCTCTCAATGCACATCAACACGGAACTATACATGCAAAAGAGCCTATGCCATAGTTTTGACGAAGAATTATAAATTGATCTTAAGGATGGATTGCTTTTATGCCAACTGTGGACCATCCCGAAGTTGGATGTGGTTCACTGGTGTACGTACGTCTGAGTTCAGAAAACTGATTTTAAATCAACCAAATAGACCAAACTTTGATGTCATAGAGATTCGGTTTGCACCAAAAGCTCTCATGTGAAAGTATCCCTATTTGTAATACGCTCATGGATTTTGAAAAATAAACAAGTAAAGCCTGAGCAGAATGTGAGATTTGAGAACTGTTGCATTGGACAAGGGAGGTTTTGACCGTATAAGTGCAGGTTTATCTACTACTGCTGAAAAAAGCAGATGCAGCAGCTTGTCTCTCTGCCTCTTTCTGCCTCTCTTTGATTAGATGAAGCCCTGAGCTCTGTGCTGCACTGATCTCCCAAATGCAGCATATTCTACAAAGCCATTGTAAATTTTTTATGAAATTAAAAACACGAAAAGAGAGCACAGTTTCTTTCACTCTCTGCCGCTCACAACTACTTTGCTCACTAATCCGGCGTGGAGCTTTCGAATTCCTCCAGCATTTTTTCATTTCTCTCTCTCGCTCTCTCTCGCTCTCTCTCTCTCTGTCTTTACATTTTCCTCACTTTCTTGCTTTCTCATGTGGAAAATCTTTTTTCGGTTGTGGCTAGCTCCTGTTCCTCACAGCCAAAAATTCCTCTTTTTGGAAATGTTTACTTGAAAATAATCATGTAAACAAGCAAAATTGTAGTCATGGACAAAATTGTGCTTGTTTGAATGTTGCCTGCTGTCTACAGACTGTAAATATAATTACACCAAAGTTAGCGTATCTTGTATATTTGGTGTATCTTTATAATTATATGATTATGGTTTAATAATATTGTGAACGCTTTAAGGGGACTCTTACATAGTATTTCCATTATATGTATAATTTTCTGGCTACTTTCTATAATCATGATGTTGGGTTCTGAAATTTTACAGAGTGGTACACATTAGATTAGTTTTCAACTATTAAGCATTATACAAAAACAGTTCTACATAATACAGTACAATATATTACAAGCCAGTAGAAACTTGTTTTTCCTCCTGTAAGAGTCCAGTGTGTGGAGACAGCCTGTCACTGAGAGAGCTCAGACCCATATAACCTGAGTGTGTATGTGTTAATGTGTGCTTGAGAGAGAGAGAGAGTGAAAAGGTGAGAGACATTTTCAGCCCCCCATTGTGGGTGCTGAGCAATGCTAGTTACTGTATTATATTGTGCCGCAGGGCTTTTGAAGAGGCTGTTAGCTGCCTGGGTTAGCTTATGCTTTCCCTGCCCCTTGGCACTCACATTGTCATGATATGGGCAAGCAATGATGCCTGCATGTGTGGAGGTGTTTGTGTGTGCTTCTATTTCCATTTTCCTTTGCTCAGAGACACACTCACAAGCACTCAGACACACATGATACTAGGGAACTGTGACACTCTGTCCTGATTATTCAGGCTGTGGAGAAACACTGGGGGTGGAAATGACTCAGGTGTATTGAAACTATGACAGGCCTTGTCCCAAATCCATCACACACAAACATAATTTATATTTAGGAAGCATCGAAAGCTGTAAGTCATCTCAGGACACAAACCAAAATCCATCCCATACAGGAATTTCCAGGATCGTTCAGGTTTTTAGCCATCTGTCTAGGAAAAATTCAATTCCATTCCGGAATGCAGAATTGTAATTTCATAACAAATTCCATCAAATTTGAATGAATAATCTTTTATTATTATATTTAGTTCTGTGACAAATAAAGCATAACACTAAGAGGTCCTTTTAGACCATAATGACTGTGTGAATTTAAAAAAAAATTAAGATGTTTTGACATTTTTATAAAAAGGCATATTTTGTTTAAGTCAATTAGAGTAACCGTTTAGAAAACTTTATATTTTTTACTAAAAAATTAAAAATATTTTATTTCATATGTACAGTATATATATATATATATACACACAACAGTTCAGACTCTGATTGGATGAGAAATGTTCCACGAGCACTGATGGTCTGACACCATCAGCACTCTGACGCTTCACTGTGTGTGTATCACTCTGCTTGTTTTGGTGCTGTTCTAAACTAAAGTGTAAGAGTAGTGCATATGTGTTAAGAGTTACTGCATAATTGTCTCTTACATGTATTTTTTATTTTATTTTTTGACATTACATATGTTACATATCAGTCAAGCTCATTTTTGTGTGTAATATGAGCAGTTGGTGACGTGAAGTGAATCGGTCAGTCATTGTTTACATACAATAGCGCTCCGTGATTGCTCGTATTACTACAGCTAGAAAATAGCTTTAAACGCACAACTTCAGCATTAATCCCCATCAGAGCTGAGAGACACAACAGACAGATTAATTACACAACTCATTACTTACCTCTTACTGGAGTTTCCACATTAGAGAAAAAGTGCTGATCAAAATGGTGGAGGACATTGCAGTTTATATAATGAAAGTTTCTTGTGCACTGGCTACCGTGAAATAGGGAGAATTACTCCTGCTTGGACGGCTATTTTTCCACTAAAAAGCTGATCTCCAGAAAGCTGACAATCTCTGCATGGGTGTGGCAACAGCTGATCACACACACTCTGTCTCTCTCTCTCTCTCTTTCTCTCTCTCACTCACATCCATCCTGTTTCTCTAATAACTTGGTAGAAACAGCACAAGCTGTGATACCATTTCTGAAGTAACATTTTTGAATTACTAACAGAAGCTTAGACACATTTTTTGTTTTGAACTAAAAAAGGCAGATAATGATCCACCATGTAATGAAGTAGTTCCATGCACAAATGCATTTTTATGACCGTACTCAGTTTTTCCTAATTTCTTGCCACATACTTGTTCATTGCATCTTATTTATATGTTAGTGTACACAACAAGTTCCCCATCTGTTGCTCACTTCAACGTTGTTTCGAGTGAAGCGACACTAGGGGACTTCTTTGAAGGCCTCATTTTCCTCTAAACTTGTGAAAAGGTCAATGAGAAATTGGCAGACAGAATTTGCATGTCCCTCCCCCGGACATATGTGTATAAAAGGAGGGAATCATGCATCTGTCCATTCAGGTTTTGCACTTTGCCCCTTGGCGCTGCGACAGCGCTGCTAAAAGGTAATATTTATAAAAGAGTTTGTTTTCTCTAAAAGAGCAAATACACGGCTGGGGTTGAACATCCTTTTCAGGACGCGTCTTTATAAAGATGCCCTTCCACCCCCGTGTAGTTCCTGGATGCAGTCGTGTTCTCTCCTCTCCTGCCTCGTGTGTCTGGGCAGCGATCACACTGAGGCGGTGTTTGTGGATGGTTCGTGTTCTCACTACGAGAACCTCACCAGGGCAACGTAGCGTTCGCGGGGTGTCATTTCACTCATCTCGTTCCCTCCATCAGGGAACAGAGTTTATAACAGTAACATGTTTTTCAATGCAAAAATAAATAAATAAACATATGTATATATATATATATATATATATGTATATATATATATATATATATATATATATATATTATACATACACACACACACACATTGCAGTGAAAGACATGTTTGAAAACTTGTTGTCTACACTCACATATAAATAAGATGCAAGGGACCTTTTTTATTTCTTTGTTTTTCTAAAATATTTGAAACCATAAATCGAAGTGTTTGTTTAACCGATGAAAAACAGAGTATTTGGGAAAGCTGTTTGAAAAAATTGCTTTGGTGGTGCTAGTAGCAAAGAAATGACACACTCATTTTTAATCTAGTATACCAAATACCAGAACAAGCTGGCTTTTAAATATTGGTCAGAAGTTATTTTAATATTTAGGGCCTAACAAATTAAATTATAGGAATAAATGTGCAAGTATAATATTTATAAGTGAAATAATTTTTCAGGTGAATGGCAGAAATAAAGTGGCTGGAATAGCTCTGGTGCCTATAAATATAGATGTTGTTGAGGCTTCAACCAACTGAAGGAGCTTCCAGTATCTACATTTTCATTGATTATAAGGAAACAATTAGCTTTCTTTGGTATAGACAGGGTGACACACACATACACAATCTCAGCCGCCAATTCCCTCTCTTGTCTTTCTTTTTCTCTCTGTCTCATTCTCACTGTGCTATTTCAGTAAGATATGATCATGCTGGCTGGTAAATGCGGACGCTTTTCTACCTGAAAAAGCTTGCAGTAATCATTATTCTCCATGCAGGCCTTAAATAAGCACATTCGCACTAACCACAGAGCTCAGGTGTGTCATTTCCACATCAGCTGAGTTTGCATGGACAGGCTAGAGAGAGCTCTTCACATGCTCTCCAATCATACACAGGTGGAAAAGAGACAGGATTTCAATGCTCCTTTACAAACACATTCACACAAATTCTCCAAACACACATGGCTGGATAACAACAGGTTACTGTCATGTGTGTGTGTGTGTTTATATACTGGGAACTTTTGACACTTGAAGGGCTCTGGAAGCCCAGATAGGTGTAGTAATAACTGTAAAATAATGAAAAGCTTCAACACAGATAATTACTTGCACTTATGTATTAAACATAAATACAAATTGATAATCTAAAACTTTTTAACACATATAACAACTATCACCACTTCTGAATTATTACACCAGTGGTTTTCAACTAGTTTTTCTTCAGGACCCACATTTTAAATTGGACATCAATACTTAATGTAAACAATAGATGGCTCCACATTATTTTGTTTAGGTTATGTAACTTGTTTTTCTAAAATTATGATAATAATAATATTTGTCATAAAAATAGAAGCCTAAAAACATTTCAAAACTTTAACTACTACAGCCACAGTTGTAAAAAATATATATTTCTAATAGATTCTAGCCAAAAAATTCCCAGTTACTGTTACTACTGTAAAATCATGATAAATTGTTAGTTAGGATGATGATATGTATTTGAAAAATGTGTTGTGTCGATGTAGTGACACTAGGGGTCGCTCTTGGTAGTCCAAAAAGTCCTTCAAATCTTTGAGAATAGGCCAATGAGAATTGACGAGTAGAATTTGCATGCCACTCCCCCGGATATACGGGTATAAAAGAGAGCTGGAATTCAGATTTCATTCAAGTTTTGTGTTGAGGAGCTGAGACAAGGTCCCGGACATTACTGTCGAATCCCCCTGCCTCTCCTGCAGGAAGAAAAGCACTGATCCAACTGTGCATCTCTGGGGGTCTAAGCATCAGGAAGAACAGCTCTTAGTGAACAGATGGCTCTTCAGGGTATACAGCTTCCATTGTAGAAGGAGCCCCAGCCTAGGTGATCGTGTGATAGCCACGTGATGTGTGCCTTGGCGCCATGCGTACCTCGGGATTCGATTCTGAAGCCAGTGCTGTAGTGGTCTCATATGCATCAACCCGAGCAGTGTGACCGCCGCTGAGGGTGACATATGCCCCAGGAGCCTCTGATAGTATTTGTAGCACATCGGGATCAGAACTACCCTCATGCGGCTCTTTTAGCACCTTGGCCTGATGGACCTGTAAGAGGGCCATGGCATGCAGAGCGGAAGGGTCCTTGACTGACAGGTCTGTAGGCTTTGGTCACCAGAGACTTCATAGTCCTACAGGCTTGGGAAAGGAGTGCCTGGCGACTCAGTCTGAGGCAGACCCCGAGCTGACCACCATGCTTGCGGCTCTCAGCGTGCACATGTATGCCACGATCGCCTTATCCTCCAGAGCCGCTCCACCATCGAGGTTAGTGAGAGTGGGTGAGCTGAAGGATCGGGTCTGGGCAGTGAAAGGTGCCTTGTACGACCTCATTAGCACGTTATGCACCTCCAGGAAGAAGGGGACTGGAGTGGGGCATGGGCGCAAGCGGCCCACCGACTCGAAGAACCAGTTGTCAAGCCACGAGAGCTCAGGGGTGGGTGGACGGTTCCACTCTAGCTCAACACTTGTGGTGGCCCGTGCAAGCATGGCGGTCAGCTCCGCATCGGCGTCTGATATCACCAAGGCCCCCACCGATGCAGCGATTGACATCTCATCCAAACCGCGAGCTCAGAAAGAGATATTAGGCTGTAACTGAGGCGAGCTGCCTGTCTCATCCTAGAACTGGATGGGAACAAACGAGCATATCGGGGAATGAGTGGTCCGGGGGGATTACCTGGTGGAACTGTACCCATAGAAGCCCACAAATTGCCTTCAGCGTCAACCGGGACGGCCTCATACCCATAGGTAGAAGGACCAGAGGAGGGGACAGCTGAAGTGGCTTTCCCCAGAAGAAGGAAAGCCGCGACCGCAATGATTACTGCCCAGACACGTAAGGCAGCAATCGTGGCTGTCAGAGGCGCAGAGGTAATGACCGCACCCAGGATACTCACAAAGATGGAAAGGCATCTTTCAAAAAACGTCAATGTGTTTGCTCTAATATAGGAAATATTTAGAGGAGAAATACACAATTTTAGCGCTGTCGAAGCGGCCAGGGGCATTGCTCTACACTAAGTGTGCAGATAGAGAGAACACCGCTGGAATACACTGTATATCCAACATCAAACGCTTCTTTAGAGGTTAATTGAAACAGTAGTGGATTCAGCTCGCTGATACACAACCGTTCGGCACCAAAGAAAAAATCTGAATGAACTCTGCATTCCAGCTCCCTTTTATGCCCGTATGTCCAAGGGAGTTGCATGCATATTCTACTCGCCAATTACCATTGGCCTTTTCTCAAAGATTTTAAGGTGTTTTTTGAGCTCAGTGTCAATACAGTGACACAAAGTCTAGTTCCCTCCCTCAGGGAATGGATGTTACGACAGTTTCTAAATACATAATCTAAATATTTTGGCTTACATCTTCAGTACTGGCCCATTTTTCACTTGTTTTGACAATAACCAATTAAATAAAGTAAAAAATGCATTTAAATTTATCTTGCTTTAAGGTTTTTTTAATATTTTACAGAAAAACAATTTTTAAATTGTCATTAAGAATAATATTTTTGAAGTACATCTTTGCTCTAATATCAAATGTCTTACTAGAGAAAAAATGTTGTGCTCCAATATGCATCTTCATCATATATATATTGGTTGTAACTTTCTATATGATATTAAAAGCTACATTAGTTTTCATTTCTTGTAAAAAATACTCTCCTCATAAAAAACTTTAACAAGGCGTGTAATCGTATTTACGTTTCATCTGTCAAAGAGTCTAACTGTTTTCTTGTTAAGCTGTAGAAACGTGATGTAGCTCCTCTATTAAGCTCTCAAGGGAAAATTCCTCAATGACGTCATATCCATCTTTTTACTCACAACAGTATGAACTTGTATGAATGTAACACATCTTAAGAAAGTTCCTCAGATTGCACCTCTTATATTGTCACGAGTCATTGCTGAGATGAGATGGGAGATGTAGGATCTATTTGTGAAACAAACAAACGGGAACTCAAACAACAACAAACAAGGACTGACATAGGAATGCAAAAACTAAAGGGTTTATACAAACAAGAGCTTATGATTGAATGGAAAACTGGTGAGAACAATGAGGAACAGATGGCAGTGATGAGGGCAGTGCATACTGGGTAACGTATTCTGGGGGAAACACTTCAAAATAAGAGTCCTTGGAAACATGAGGGAGACAGACTGCGACATAACCCCCCCCCCCCCCAAAGATGGCTCAGGAGTGCAGGAAGATACATGTGGCCAGGGAGGAGACCCCAGTGTAAGGATTGGGTCCGGAGGTCTGGGAGGGCCACATCAGGGTATAGACTGGGTTAGGAGGCCTGGGGGATGGCAACAGAACCAGGATCGGGTGAGGAGGCCTGGGGGGCAGCCACAGGACCGGGTCAGGAGGCCTGGGGGACAGCCACAGGGATGGGAACGGGTCAGGAGCTAGGATGTGGCCACAAAACAGGGACCGGGTCAGAAGGCCTGGAAGGCAGCCACAGGGCAGGGACTGGGTTTAGGCATGGAGCTGCTGGAGGAGGGGCGGGTGGAGCCATGAAAGAAGAGTCTCTGGAGGGGCGGGCGGAACTGCTGGAAAAGGAGTCTCTGGAGGAGCAGGCGAAACCGCTGGAAGAGGAGTCTCTGGAGGAGCTGTGGAAGACTCTGAGGGCGGAGCCAGGAGAAGCTTGATGCAAGTCATGCAAGGTGGAGCCGTGGGTGGCTCGAAAAGAGCTGGCAGTGACTGGGAACAGACCTCTGTGGTCTTGAGCACTGTCAGCAACTAGGGAAAATATGTCCTTTTCCTTCTCCTTTTTCGGACAGCTGTGAGCATAGTCACGGGAGTGGGCGAGGCCACAGGCATTGGCTCTGGGACTGTTGAAGCTACATGCGTGGATGCTGGCTTGTTGGCCTTGGAAGATGTGGGCACTGGCTAGTTGGCCGTGGCAGGCTTGGGCGATGGCTCATTGCCCTTGGCAGGCGTGGCTGCTGGCTCGTTGGCCGTGGAAGGCGAGGGCGCTAGCTTGTTGGACGTGGCAGGCGCTGGCTCGTTGGTCGTGGCATGCATGGGCGCTGGCTCATTGGTTGTGGCAGGTGTGGGCGCTGGCTCATTGGCCGCATTATTGATAGAATGCCTGAAGATGATCTCTGACCGAAACGCTATATGATATTACTGATTAGCAAGCTATATGACATTGTGTGGACTTTTTCTATTTTTTCCCATTGTACTGTGTACGTATCTGTCTGCGATGTGTTTATTTATGGATTTAACAACATTAACACTGACCATATGTTATCAGCATATAACAGAGTTGGTGAAAAAATATACTTAGAATAAATATATGCAAGCAGCAAAGAAACATTTAAAAATAAGTTTAGGCTATGAACTCAGTGTTGTGTTTGTTGATACTATTGGCAAAGGCTGATGCAACAAGAACATTGTACGGATATGAAGGTAACACACACACATTAATTTGCCTGTGTGTGTGTGTGTGTGTGTGTGTGTGTGTGTGTGTAGTGGGGTGCTGCACTCTAGCTGTCTCTATGATGCAGAGGGTTATCAGTATCGTTAATGGAGTTCTTAAGGACGTTAATGACTCCCAGAGAGAGAGAGAGAGAGAGTGGGAGAGAGAACGTGAGCAAGCAAATCAGGCCTTCTGACTTGGACCAACGTCCTGTGTTTTCCATCTGAAATAATGAACACGTGTTTCATTTCCTACCTGTGCAGATCACACACACACACACACTAAAGAAAATAACTCAACATGGACATCACTGATCAATGACAATTAATCAATAATGTGAGGTATGAGGGGAAGAAATATTGGTATATATTGCTGCCATTCTCCAGGGCTAACCCTCCCCACCTGTCCACCCTCCTGTATCACTCCTCCATTCACTTGCATCTATTTGCTTTATTTCTATAATTGGTCTCTGGTCAAGTAGACAATATGATGACTTTATTTTCAATGTTTGCTCTACTCATATTTGAGCATTACAGTCAGATTTTCTCAGGTTTTAATCCAGAGTCCATTCGATCATTACGTCATGGTGTTTGTTTCATTAGGCAGATATCCTTGAGCAGATGTATGTAGGGCAATGTAGGCTGGATATGACAAAGATCTATAGCTCATCACTCTTGGTTCTTGCTGAGTTTGAATTGTTGATAAGGAATAATGTGATTGTCTTGCCCTGTGCTATCTTTAATAAGGTAGATTAATTGTGCTTGGAGTGAGAGGAGGATTGTGGGTAGTTTCTTTTTAAGAACTGAAAGTCAATAATGTGTATAATAAGAAAGACTAGGATTTAAGAGTCTAGATTTATCTAACGCTTGTTTATATTTGAGCATCTGAATTAGATCTAATAATACCAGCATATTATTATGATGGCTTTTTAGTGCCACTTTAAATAAAATAAAGTTGTAACTTTACATAATAAAGTCCTAATGTTTTGAGAATAATCTAATAATAGGCCTTTTTTATAAGAATAATGTTAAAGTTTTGTTAATGAAGTCGTAACATTTTAAGATTAATGTAGCCTACTATTGTTTTGAGAATGAAGTTATAAAGTAATTGGAATACAGTTGTAAAATTAGGATAAATAATGATATTGTGTGAATAAAGTAGAGATATTTCAAGAAAAGAAAAAAAAAATCACCATATTACAAGAAAAGTTATTATTATCACAATACGAATAGCCCATAGAAACTGAGCAGCATTATCAAGAAATAGGTGTGGAGGATTTAGATAATCATAAGTTGGAAATTGTATTTATTCAGGAGAAAGTAACACATAAACATTGAGGAAATCACCTCTTTTAAGTTTTCGATATTGATGGTTACATGAATCTACACCTGCTTAACTTTGCTGTTTTTTATCACTTTGATGTTACTATACTTTCAACTTAATACTCATAATATTATAATATTAATCTCGTAATGCTTATAACTTATAATTCTACTACAAGTGGCAGACCTGACTCGCATGGTGTCCTAAGTGAAATCAGACATGAGCCGACCTCACATAAAAAAAATATAAAAAAGTGTTTTTGATTAACTTGGCCTGTCTGTTGGGACAGCCAGATAACAGCCATAGAAATGTTTTGATTACTAAATAAAAAATACTAAATTGAGCATAAATTAATTTACACTTACAACAACTAATAAACACTTTTAACTATGCAGAATAAAACAGTGATAAACAGCTGCAACTACCTTTATATTTTTAAGTCGCAGTGACTTCTATACGCATGGACTTTTTTTATAACCAGTTCACTTAGATTACAGATCAATATTTAAGTCCTTTTTTATGATCAATCCCCACTTTTACTATCACATTCTTCTTTTGTTTTTGGCAATTTACATATTTTGTGCATTTATCGACATCTACTGGCAGAGTAATGAATAATTTATAGTAAAAAGGTGCAAATAATCTTTTAATTACAATAACTCATCATACTACAACTTTATTCTTGTAATTTTGACTTTATTCTCTAAATATTACTAGTTATGACTTTTTTATCATAAATGTATTCTCTTAAAATGGCAATTATGAGATTATTCTTAAACATTAACATTTTATTCTTCAAATCTTAGATTTTTATCTTTTATCGGGTTATCGGCTTTGTGTGAGAATCAAAACAACAACATTTTTGCTTGGTAAAGGCGGTTACATGGTTAAATAGGTAAAAAAGGAAAGGCAATCACAATTCAATATGCAAATAGGTGTAAGAACATCTCGGGTTACATGTGTAAACCTTGTTCCCTGAAAAAGCGGAACAAGATGCTGCGCTTCTGCTAAGCGCTATGGGGAACAATGCTAGTTGTGACCGAGCTGAAATAATGTGTGTAACACGTCAATGAACATTGACTGGAATTTATAGCCTCGGCTGATGTAATCATTAGATGGACCTGCAGCCAGGCTATAAATATATACGTCACCAGGTGTCGTCAGATACTTCTTTTTGAAGAGCAGTCCTGGGACGTCCCGGTGCGGCAAAGATGCGCAGCATCTCGTTCCGCTTTTTTCAGGGAACAAGGGTTACACATGTAACCCGAGACGTTCCCTTTACAAAAAGCTTCACTATGATGCTGCGCTTCTGCTAAGCGCTATGGGGAACGCTATACCCACGCTGCCGCACTGGGGGCTGTCCGGACCCCTATGGTTGTGCAGTGTACTCACAAAAATGCGAGAGGTCTCAGACATGAGCTTGAGATGTCGACTCAAGGGCATAAGAGCCCGGAGTAGCATAAATATCTAAAACCATTACATTTTGATGAATGTGTGTGGAGAGGACCAGCCTGCAGCATCACAAACTTGTTCAGGCATGAGCTGAGATGTCGAAGGAGAAGGAGAGCCCTCTGGTAGAGTGTGCCCTAAAACCTACTGGCGAAGCTTGACCGCGCACCTCGTAGGCCCGGGAAATAATGAGGATGCCTCTTTGAGGGCACCCCGCCCACCAAGCCGTGGCAAACCGCAGTGGCCACATAGAACCTGGCAGTGGCGAGGCAAGTGCCCGCTGACAGTTCTTTCTACAGAAAATCCAGAACTCTACCCAGATCAGTTCCAAGTGGAGGGAGCCCTAGCACTTGAAATGGTCTTGATAACCTCAAGAGAAATCCCTGTGTCCCTCAGTTGGTACCCTTAGGGGCCAAACATGAAAGATTCCACAATTTGGGGCAGGGATGAAATACTGCCCTGTGCCTGAGATAGAAGATCCTTCCTGTTCAGAATCGCCCAAGGCGAGCCGTCGAGGGAAGAAATTAGCTCCGAGAACCAAGCCCTGTTCGGCCATCAGTAAGAGGCAAAAACCCTTGCTGGCGAACTCTGGGCAACTACTACCTTTAGGGTGGAGTTCTTAACTCCCCCGTTGGTATTTTCTGTCTGGACATTAAATCTGCTCCCACATACAGGCATCCAGGGATATAACTGACCTGAGTGACAGGAGCTTGCCTTGGGCCCTAAGGAGAATCCGACGCATCAGAAATGCAGCTGACAAGAACGTGGGTCTCATTGATGATTTATGTAAGAGGCTACCGCTGTATTGTCCACCGGCACAAAGACATGGCAGCCACAGGAGGAGGTATTTCAGGGCCAGAAATACAGCCGTCAACCCGAGACAGTGACTGTGACAACCGAGCTGACGACCCTCCTATCCCCTTAAGCTGGACGACCACTTAAGGCCGCTACCCTGCCATACGATTCCCCGATAGACAGTGTTCTGAGTGGGAGAGAGGACGCTTTTCTTGGCATGAGCCTCAACCCCAGAGAAACAGATGAGCTAAGATGATGTCCCTGTGCTGAACTGACAGTTCCTGGAACTGCGCTAGGATCAGCCAGTCGTCTACATAATTCAGAATGCAGATGCCCCGGAGTCGCATGGAGCCAGCGCTACATCATGCATTGTGAATGTGCGGGTAAAAAGGGCTAGGCCGAGTAAAAGAACCTGACACTGGAAGACTTTGCCCCTGGAAGCGAACCTCAGGAACTTTCCATGTTGTGGCAGAATTTCTAAATGGAGTATAGAAGTGCATCATAAGATCGATGGTGACCAGCCAAACGAGTTGTAGGGCTTGAGACACAACCGTCTTGACAGGCATCATCTTGGACTTGAACACCCTCAGGCAGTTCTAACTTTAAGATCTAAGCCAGACGCCACCCCTCACCCTCCATGGGAAATGGGAAGTATTTAGTGTAATAACTTAATCTCTCTCTGGAAGGGGAACACATACCATGGCCCCTTTAACCAGGAGATTGAGGTTTTTTTTTTACATAAAAAAGAAATCCGATTTACGTTAATGAGAACACGACGTTGAAACACGGAAAAGCGGCGAGTGAATTAAATCCTGACGCCCTTATAAGACCCACAGAAAAGAATATATCTGGCAGAAGTTTCCATGCTGCCAGGATCTCTGAGATGGGTATTATATTTTAACACTTCCTGTTGAGGGGTTGTCGAGTGTTTCGCGTCCTGAATAAAATGCAGGAACAGCGAAAACACCCAATTTTGACGGAAGCCTCTGCAACCCGAAACACCAAGAGGTGCCGGGAATGGAGGGGCTTCGAGGGGGTACCGGGAGGGGTGAAGTGAAGCACACGCCCCATCCCGAGGGGAGCTACCCCCTAATCTAGGCGCAAGACCATCAGGGTTTTCTCTTACTAGAAATTATAGCCCTGAGGTCTTGCTTTGGGGGCTGGCGAGGGCGGCGAGACTGTCCCCAATCCCTGGGAGGAGGAGCACGACTCGCCACGCTTTGCTTTAAAGCCTCCCTTCAGACAGGACTGAGGCGGGTCTGAGGCTTGCTCGTCAAGCGCAGAACCCACACTCAGGTCATCCAGGAGGTCAGCCTGGTACGCCTGTAAAACAGCATAATGTGCAGAGCAGCACCAGCCTGACCTGCTGCTTGATAAGCCCTTCCCACTAAAGTGGAGGTTGTCCTACAAGGCTTTGAGGGGAGAGAGGGCTTCTTAAGTGATGATGCCGAGCCTTGCGAGAGATAGCCCGCAAGTGTCTCTCCGACCGGAGGCATCACTGAATACCCCCGTGCCTCAGCAATCACGATAGTCAAATATAATGACATCGAGGGTATGTAAACACGGGAAGAAAATATATATATATATTTTTTTATTTAGGGGTTCCTCCATGAGCAAAAAAGCTCTTCATGGAGGTTATCAAAGAAGGGAAGGGACTCATGAGGCATTCCCTTTCTTAGACTGGAAGATAAAATCTATCGCCTAATTTGGAGGGTTTGGGGGTCTCTTTTTCACGTGACCAGTCCAATCTGGCAACCGCACGAGTACAAGTCTTACAAAGCTAAACTAACAATTTGTATGACATTTTCATTAGACACTAGCCTATTGATCAGGTGTCAGGCATGACCACAAAATAACAGCTTATCCACTGAGTATCTGTGGAATAATCACTTGTAGAAATGTCATTGGCTCCACTTCTTGTATTTACTTTATTTTACAAGTAAGTAAAACAATTAAGTCACCTACCACAAAGAATGAACCTCATCCTGGTTCACAAGACCTTCATTGACCATTCTGGAAGATAAAATCTATCGCCTAATTTGGAGGGTTTGGGGGTCTCTTTTTCACGTGACCAGTCCAATCTGGCAACCGCACGAGTAACAACATCGAGCAATTTTTTAATCGCACACGGAAAGCTCGGAGGCAGGAAGAGAATCGCGATCCTCCTCATGATCCGAAGAATCGTCGGAACTCGCTTCGAGATCATGTGAAGGACCAGCTGGGTTTGGGGAGAGAGAGCGAAAGAAAGGGATCAACCCATCTCTTGCTCCTCAGCCAAATGCATGCAAGAGCCCCACGAACGATCGTTATTTTTTTTTGGTGAGTGCTGACTCCCGGAAGCAAGCGAGGCGAGCGCGAAGCACTTTGCCTGTTAAAGCAAATCTCAGTGCTCGCACCCGCCCTGCTGCAACGCGAGAGCAGCCTCTTCCCCCAAACAAACAGAGCAAAAACTGATGCTTCCTTTGTGGCTTTCAGTCATTCTCTCTTTTTTTATTTTTGAAATATATATATATATATATATATATATATATATATATATATATATATATATATATATATATAATATTTTCTAAACAGAAGAGAAAAGAGAAAAGGTTCACTGCACACTGCCTAACCAATTCTAACTCCTAACAGAGGAAAGAAAGTTTTGACAGGGTTTGTAAAACACACAGAAACAGAATCACTCTGAAAAAAGAGTTTCTGACGACACCTGGTGACGTATCCATTTATAGCCTGGCCGCAGGTGCATCTAATGATTACATCGGCCGAGGCTATAAATTCCGGTCAATGTTCATTCCGGTCAATGTTACACACATTATTTCAGCTCGGTCACAACTAGGATTGTTCCCCATAGTACTTAGCAGAAGCGCAGCATCATAGTGAAGCTTTTTGTAAGGGGAACAAATACCAATTGATATGCAGATATTTAAATGATGTAATTTATTGGTTGCATTTTTAAATCAAGAAAGTTAATGGAAGATTTTCAAACTTAAATCTTAAAGTTCCTAATAAAAGTAGATTTAAAGGTTTGGCTCAGTATTAACAAGTTTATGTGAATAGTCAGTCCAGGAATCATTGTTCCCAAATATGATAGGCTAATTCAGTATACGTAAAACCTCATTGGAGGAGAAAAGAGGAGCTGTTATAAACTCTTTGGGATGGAATTAGGTTGACATATTGTTGTTTTTATCTCAAGTGCTTGAGTGCCGATGACGACGAACATGTCACCCACTTAGCATGTGCTGATGTAGTTCACAGTTACTTCCAGAAATGCTACACTAGACAGAGTGTTCCTTAAATTGCAAAATGGCTATATTATGCTGGATCAAAGGGCTTGTAACTGCATGCTAATTATCAATATACTCATTAATTACTGTCTTACAAAGCTAAACTAACAATTTGTATGACATTTTCATTAGACACTAGCCTATTGATCAGGTGTCAGGCATGACCACAAAATAAGAGCTTATCCACTGAGTATCTGTGGAATAATCACTTGTAAAAATGTCATTGGCTCCACTTCTTGTATTTACTTTATTTTACAAGTAAGTAAAACAATTAAGTCACCTACCACAAAGAATGAACCTCATCCTGGTTCACAAGACCTTCATTGACCATTCTGGAAGATAAAATCTATCGCCTAATTTGGAGGGTTTGGGGGTCTCTTTTCACGTGACCAGTCCAATCTGGCAACCGCACGAGTAACAACATCGAGCAATTTTTTAATCGCACACGGAAAGCTCGGAGGCAGGAAGAGAATCGCGATCCTCCTCATGATCCGAAGAATCGTCGGAACTCGCTTCGAGATCATGTGAAGGACCAGCTGGGTTTGGGGAGAGAGAGCGAAAGAAAGGGATCAACCCATCTCTTGCTCCTCAGCCAAATGCATGCAAGAGCCCCACGAACGATCGTATTTTTTTTTGGTGAGTGCTGACTCCCGGAAGCAAGCGAGGCGAGCGCGAAGCACTTTGCCTGTTAAAGCAAATCTCAGTGCTCGCACCCACCCTGCTGCAACGCGAGAGCAGCCTCTTCCACCAAACAAACAGAGCAAAAACTGATGCTTCCTTTGTGGCTTTCAGTCATTCTCTCTTTTTTTATTTTTGAAATATATATATATATATAATATTTTCTAAACAGAAGAGAAAAGAGAAAAAGGTTCACTGCACACTGCCTAACCAATTCTAACTCCTAACAGAGGAAAGAAAGTTTTGACAGGGTTTGTAAAACACACAGAAACAGAATCATTCTGAAAAAAGAGTTTCTGACGACACCTGGTGACGTATCCATTTATAGCCTGGCCGCAGGTGCATCTAATGATTACATCGGCCGAGGCTATAAATTCCGGTCAATGTTCATTCCGGTCAATGTTACACACATTATTTCAGCTCGGTCACAACTAGGATTGTTCCCCATAGTACTTAGCAGAAGCGCAGCATCATAGTGAAGCTTTTTGTAAAGGGAACAAATACCAATTGATATGCAGATATTTAAATGATGTAATTTATTGGTTGCATTTTTAAATCAAGAAAGTTAATGGAAGATTTTCAAACTTAAATCTTAAAGTTCCTAATAAAAGTAGATTTAAAGGTTTGGCTCAGTATTAACAAGTTTATGTGAATAGTCAGTCCAGGAATCATTGTTCCCAAATATGATAGGCTAATTCAGTATACGTAAAACCTCATTGGAGGAGAAAAGAGGAGCTGTTATAAACTCTTTGGGATGGAATTAGGTTGACATATTGTTTTTTTATCTCAAGTGCTTGAGTGCCGATGACTGACGAACATGTCACCCACTTAGCATGTGCTGATGTAGTTCACAGTTACTTCCAGAAATGCTACACTAGACAGAGTGTTCCTTAAATTGCAAAATGGCTATATTATGCTGGATCAAAGGGCTTGTAACTGCATGCTAATTATCAATATACTCATTAATTACTGTCTTACAAAGCTAAACTAACAATTTGTATGACATTTTCATTAGACACTAGCCTATTGATCAGGTGTCAGGCATGACCACAAAATAACAGCTTATCCACTGAGTATCTGTGGAATAATCACTTGTAAAAATGTCATTGGCTCCACTTCTTGTATTTACTTTATTTTACAAGTAAGTAAAACAATTAAGTCACCTACCACAAAGAATGAACCTCATCCTGGTTCACAAGACCTTCATTGATTATTGTGTGTCCATATCATTATTCAGTGTGTATAACCATGTGTACATTTCCTGACAGTTTGACTATAGTATCGTGCTGTGAGAATGGAGAGTCTACTCTTAAACATTAACTGTAATTACTCTCTGCTCTATATAGAGGGGATAATATGACTTCAAGACAAAGGTGAGTAGTTTGGTTATATAGAGGGGATAATACCACTTCAAGACAAAGGTGAGTAGTTTGGCTAAGGTTAATTTACTCCAGTAGGGCTATCACTACAATAGTAAAATATAAAGATAACTTTACAGTGCAAGTTAATTGTCATACCTAAATCAGGAAGACTTAAAAAATATTCTTAAACACATAGGAGTCTAAATAATTATTTGGCAACAGAAAGGAGCATAATTCACAGACTGGAGCTAAATACTAGGGCTGTCATGTATTAACATTTAACATGTTACTAATAATGTGATACTTATTAAAATAATGTGATAAAAAATTAACACATTTAATCATGCCCTATGAACCGCCAAAGCACACTTAGTGAGATTACAGAATAAAAAAGTAGCTGTTAACACAGGACATGTTCTTGTGTTCAAAAAACTGCAAGGAGTACAATATAATGAAAGCAAATGCATTTTCCCTTTTAACTGGAAACAGTAACTTAAAACCGCAGCGCTCATGGCGCAAAACACTGACAAAAACGTCCTATTCTATTGAAAACTGTCCTAATATATTGACTTCTAAAGCCACCTTTGATATTAACACATTTGGCAGACACTTTATTCCAAAGTGACTTACAGTGCATTTTAGCTATACATTCTATCAGTACCTGCTTTACCTGGAAATTGAACCCCAGAATCATGGAATTACAAGTCCTGATTGAGCTATAAGAACACAACATAATATTTTACATGTCTGCCACTATAATGTATTGAAAGTATCTTCATTTGGAGACTTTTCTCTCCAAATATTGTTATATGTAAATTTTTGTACTAATTTGATTCATTATCATCACATTATGTGATTGATTCGGTAACATTTTCGAATTAATTGACAGTTCCACTAGAATCTTCAATCATGATTGAACTTCAATTACTAAAGCCATCTCAGTCATGTCCCTGCTCTTTTTACTAACATCTTTTTATTGAAACTTCCTGTCTGGCTCTCTTTTTATGATGAGTCCCCTCAGATCCTGACAAGCACTTGTGTCTGTGTGAAGAGTTGAATATCCAGTCAGTTATGATTCAGGCCCATTAGACAGCCACACAGCAATCTGCCGGATCAGGCTTCCTTTAGATGCCTCAAAAGCAGGGTCTAATTTAAAAAATTATCTTAGATTTAAAAATGTCTTCACACATTTGTGGGTCACTGGTATGTGGGCAGACGGGAGGTACAAGAGTCTATAGAGGTATGCCATGAATGAATAGTATGTAAAACCAGCAAATTAGTGCTTCTATTACTGTTACCATAGCTATCACAACCTCCCTCAACAAATAGCCATAGTGGTGGACCTCTAACATCAGTGTGCCAGTTCATCAAAAATGCATCAAGGTTCCTCCTCTTTATCTTTTGGAGTTTGATTGGAAGTTTGGCAGTTGTCTTACCTTCACTTTGCTGGGGGAAAGAAATTAACGGGAATTTTCAATGTTTTTAAGATGTTAAACAGTGTCAGAAAAAGTTTTCCTATCCCAGCTAGGTGGGACTATAATTTTGTTCGACCATTGCCAAGACTGTCTGGAAAACCTAAGATATTTTTGCAATGATGTTTGGTAACACTAGTAGTGCAGAAATAACACTTTGGCATTAAGAGGCAACATTTGCCCCTTGGAATTGATTTTCACAGTCATTTTTTTACTTCTAAGAGGGCTCATTGATTTCTGACCTTATAAAAACACACAGCATGCTGAATAAATCATTTGAAAATGTATAAAATAAATAAAATTAAATCAACATCACATACAAAATAGCTGTGCATACCGTAATATGTCAGATTTAATAACACAAATACTTTAATAGAATATGTTTTAAATAATTGGCTGGTCCCTGTGTTAGATTATACTGCACTCTACGGTCTCCTTTCACAGTAGATGTTAACTGAATTGCTATGTCAAATTTTTGAATTGTTGGGTGCATTTTTCATTTATTTTGTCAACTCTCAGTGAAGACTGCAATCTAATCTCATAGAATGAATGTTTCTATAACTACATTTATGCAAAGTGACATTTTGCTACAGTTTCCTGGTGAAATTAACACTAGAGGTGCTTCAACGACTCTACATTAATTCTACACGACTTCAATGACTGATTATAACTTCATAAACACTTAATTTCCATGCTGTTATTCACACAAAGCTACTGTATGCTATAATATTGAAACTATTTTAATCTAATGCATGCAATACATTTTAAAACATGTATTACAGACCCACCTACATTTACAAATGTATTCCAATTTGATTAGCTTAATCGGTAGCTCACCTGATAGAGTGCTGGCCTTTGGACTCAGAAGACCATAGGTCAAGCCCAGCCAAAAACGTAAACTGACACGTGAGACTAAAGTGTCATACGGTTTGACAAAAAATAACGTGGTTCGTTCAGAAAATTTGCTTTTTCCACACTATCAGTTCTGTTTAGATATTGGTTTAGGATAAAGATGTCAGTTTTCTTCACCATTAAGCATTTAGAACATTATTGGTAAGATTTAGTTTAGGGAGATACGTTTTAAACATTAAAAGCTCCATCTAATATTCACCTTAAAAACTTTGATTACGATACCATTTCACTCGCTTTCAGTGCCCCCTGCTTGATATTTCACTAGGAAACTGTGCAAAGTGTTTAATGAAGCACATCAATCGTTTTGCAAGAATTTTGCCACGGTCACGTAATGTTCATGACATCATGCTGAAAGACTCTGTGAGATAGTGAATACAGGACTAATCTGAGAGTTACAGGTCAAAGCATTGTCTGCCGAGGCACTAAACCCAGGAATACTCAATTTGAGCATTTATTTTTTAAATCTCAAGCATTTTTCCGAGCTCTTGTTAATTTATGACGATGGAACTTTTACATACACACAATTTAATTACACTGATTCCATTCAAAACTACAGTAACTCAGGAATAGTGTGCAGAAGTTAAAACAGTCATCTGCTGATGAGACTAGGTTTTGTTCTTGTAATAGGACTCGGATATCAATAGATTCAAGGCAGGATTGAGACCAGGAGAGAGGTATTAATCTGCACACAGCATAATTAATTAACTTTAATGGCCTCTGATGTGTACTAAGCATCCTTAGGTGATCCACAAAGAATGTTTATCTTGTTGGGGGCTGAATTCATTAGATGCAAACTGTGATTACAGCACCCTCCCAGTCCTCCTGGGTTAGGTTTTACTTTTCTGCACCTCAGCTGTCTCAAACATTTTGATGTAGATCTCTTAAAAAAGCAGCCCTATAATTTATTCATGGGATGGGAAAAAACGGGAGGTACAAAATGTTCAGCAAGACATCATCAAAATGAATCATAAAGCATTTGGATGAATGTGAGGATACCCTTTTTTGCAACAGTTAATTGCTGGCTTCCTTCACAAACTCTTTGTTGTCTCTTTTCCTCTCTTCTATCCCTCCATCTCTCACTGTTGTGGTCCCATCCTCTCCCAGCCGAAGCTGCGGTCGGTTGGATGGCATACATACTGGACTCGGTTGCCATGGCTTCTCAGCAGGACTGCTGTGGTTTGTGGTGGTGTACGAGTAAAAAGGGTGCTTTGCTGTAAATCTCCCCTTCAATCAATTCCTGTGCAATACTACTAAGAGAGCTATGCTTCTAAAGAAACCCACTCCTCATTCACAACTAGTGATTAAGGGTTGGCTTGATTAGAATTCCCTTAGCAGGGCTCCAACTCCCCCTCCCTTTCACTCCAAGTCTCTCAGGATGGCCCCATCAACACAGTATAATCACTGAGAAATGGCTCTTGCATGTACAGTATATGGAGATTTGCAGGTTGGCACCAGCTTTTCCCAACTCTCATCTTCCATAAAATCCCTCTACATAGTGTGGCATTCCCGACTGGGGGGAAACCGACTATGCCATAAATCCGACTATGCCACCTTGGGGTAGAGCCAGGGAAATACTCCCAATAAAGGGCACACAGGTAAGTTGTACCAATTGAAGGCAAAGAAATAAGAAAAAGGGAGACGCGAGTATCAATACAAATATATAGCTTTTATTGACACTTCAGTATTTCTTCAGTATTTCCCTCCCTTGAAGCACAATAAATATTTAAAACAACTAACAATTCTCCAGGGCCAGGCTTAGGAGGAGCAAGGCAGGCCAGCTGACTCGGGAGATAATCCAAACCCACCTCAAATTCACGCCAAATCGTCAAACACCACACGCACCATTTAGTTGTGTCGGCACACTTGTGAAGCACACCACTGAATCAAGACAGCTAGCCTCCCCTGCTCCCCACATAGACCTCACTGGCTCCTGGAGGAAAGAGAAACACAAATTAGACCAAGATTTCACCGAAATAACAATATACAATAACACAACATACACCACATCAGGTATAATGTGACAGTGTGGGAAATACCAACCTTTAACAAACCGCCTCCCACACTATATGTGGTCACATTACAAATGTACTCAACTTAAATCAAACAATAGCCACAAGATAGCTTAACACTATAACAATTAAAAAAGACAAAAAGACAAAACACAGCACAAATGGGGAAACGAACTACACGAATAGAAGAATCAGCTTTATTGCCAAGTATGCTTACACATACAAGGAATTTGTCTAGGAGACAGAAGCTTCCAGTCAACAACAATACAAACAATACCAAAAACAGCAGCAAGACATAGGTAATTAAAAACAAAAAGAACACAAATAAATAATTATACATATACGTACATACACTCACCTTCATACATACCCACATACACACGTAGTGCAAATCTAATACAATCTGTTATATAAAGAACAAAAACCTGTATATTATGTACAGAGCAATGTAGGTAATGGCAGAAGTGGATAAGTTGGATAATATAAATTTAAATAAAAATTATACTGTGTATTGCACATAATTATTGCTCAATGGGGCAATTTAATTGTTCATTAGATGGATGGCCTGAGGGAAAAAACTGATCTTGTGTCTGACGGTTCTGGTGCTCAGTGCTCTGAAGCGCCGGCCAGAAGGCAACAGTTCAAAAAGGTAGTGGGCAGGGTGCGTGGGGTCCAGAGTGATTTTACCAGCCATGGTAGTGCCCAGGAACCTGAATGACTCCACTGCTGCCACAGTGCTGTTTAGAATGGTGAGGGGGGACAATGTTGGGGTGTTCCTCCTAAAGTCCACAATCATCTCCACTGTTTTGAGCGTGTTCAGCTCCAGGTTGTTTTGACTGCACCAGATAGCCAGCCGTTCAACCTCCTTTCTATATGCAGACTCATCATCATCTCGGGAGTAGGAGCTGATATGCAGCACAGCAAACGCGAGGTGCTTAACAGGAGAGCCCAAGAGAGCCGCAAAGCATAACAGCAACACAACTGCCGGTGAGCAAGCAGCAGAATCAAATGCCCGTAAGCAAAATTAAAGCAGCAAAACAAAAGAGACAAAATGCCCGTAAGCAAAACAGCAGTAGCTTCACATATAGCGTCTTCGGCTAGTGATTTGTTTTAGGGTTAGAGGTTCAACTCCCCATGCTTACCTTAACAAAAAGACAGAGTTAAATTACATCCAATGATCCCCGATGTGAAAAAGGGAGAGGCATACTTACAACTTTGCGTCTGGTGGTTGCTTAACCAAATTGTATGATTGTTAACAACAAAACCTGAGGCTCAGTGTACGGACCATCATTCACCCACCTGCTAAGGCTGCTGTTACTGTGAACACAATACAATAAATACCTCCACAATATGCAATTTTAAAAAATTTAAATACCAGACATACCTGAAAGCGACCTCCGCCGCAAACTCGCTACAACGCGCACGCCACCAGCGCCACTCTATTAAAAATGGAACATCAGCATTTTTAGCCTTGAGATGTTCACATCATTAAGCAGTGAGAAACACCTCAACCTACCTGAATGGAAACAAAACGGAAATGCCAGGAAGTGAGGAACCCAGACTCACCAGGACATGTATACACCCATCAAAATAAGGGTCCTTAAATGGTATGGTAGCTCCCACCTCATTGGGCTGCCAAAACCATACTCCAACCAGGCCAATAGGATGGTAAAATCACTTATCCTGCCACAATAGCAACAGGTGAGCAGATTCAAGTGGATTTCCAAAATCATGGCCCACTGATCTTGGAGCTCTTTTTTTCATAGTTGGGTCCAACCTAGTCTCATAAGTGAAACATTACTCTAGTTACATCATCCACCAACTCAACGTCACTCTGAGATATTTTAACCTTGTTTCAGAGATTCCTAAATGGGTCGTTCACACGTACAAAACTGCAATATGGATAACAGTTTAATTCTGCGTCCATCTCACTGTTTTACTAAGTAAACAGATGCTAGATGGACATCTTTGACCTTTGTTCGGTGTCTTGCTGTTTTGACAGCATCTCACACAGTAGCACTGCATGTTTTAGATTCAGTGTCCAGTTAAAAAATAACTTAAAATTTTAAAAATACATCTTATGACACTTGCATTCTGTAGTCATTGTGCTGCATCTAGTTTTTTAGTGCAATAATTTTTTTAAGGGTCCCTAGGGCTCCGGTAATCTTTGGACGTTATCATATGTTTGAAACTTGCAGAATTGGTCAAAGTAGTCACAATAGCAATAATTTTGGATATTTTTACAGTACTTTTTGAATTACGTTTGATTGCTGTGTACTGCACACAGTCAAAAATAGCATTAACCCTTGTAATGCAACCCACACATTTGCCGTAAGCAAGCTAACATAAATCATACCATGCAACAGAAGTCATATATAAAAGATAATAGCCAGTAACTTTAATATTTGGGATTTCTCATTAAAAATAAAACCAAATCATATGAAAATCCATGCCTGCTGAAACTGAAAAACAGCTTAAACGACCAAAGTGGTCAGATTGGTCTGTTTTGAGAGTTTTGGGGCACTTCAAACCTGGGAGACCTGCTGGTTGACTGGCTAAACACCAGCTTGAACTAGACTGTATCATAGTTAGTTAGCCCACAGAACAACTAATGGTGTCCACCTCACTAGCTAAGACCAGCAATCCACAGAGACAGTTGAGAAAGATATTTGAGGCCACACAAAATCCTTCAAAATTGGATTAAAAAAGCCTCAGAGCAGCATTTTGCTGGTGTGTTAGTTGAATCACTTATATTTCACTTTTATTTGGACAGATTTCTCCACTGCATCCAATTATCTCATTCTTCTGCTTCTTTCTCTCTTTCTCTGTCAGTCTTTCATCTAGTGCAGGTGTCTCCTGTGGAGATCTTGTGGTTAATTTAAGGATGGCTAGGGATGATGCCAGACCATCCTCACACTCAACCTAGAGAAAAACATATTGGAGTGAATCCATCACTCCTCACCACCTTTCATATCTCAGATCTACTTTTGGAAAGTTCTGTGCCGCCTGTGTGACAATGCTGATCATTCACATGTGCCGATTCCAAAGAACAGTTTCTTTGTGGTTGTAACGCACACAGGTTTAGACGAGGAAGTGGAAATTATAGGACCTGCATAGAAAGCAAAGCAGCTCTGTCAGAGCAAGTTGGCCACAGCCAGGAAGGCTAGAAAGGTTTAGGCATTTTGAATGAGTTTGACTTCCACCACTTCCTGAAGCTTTAGAAGAAACAAGACAACAAAACATTTGCTGAAAAGACCAACATATCTGGTAACCAGAACATGTGGTGTTTTGGGTGTCCCCACCAGGGCTCTTCACTAGTTTAATCAGTAAGATTTGGTCAAGCTGCATTAAGAAAAAGGCCATGCTAGTTGACCAGCTTCACAACGTGTGTTTTGGAATGGTTCACTAGTTAGACCAACACCAAACCAGCATGGAAATGAATGCTGGTCTAACCTAGTCTCTTCAGCAGGGACATGAGAATGTATATTGTGCAGGCACAGAATGGATGAGACCTTTCACGTGGACACTATTTTACAACTGCAGTGAACATACAGAGTCAGAGGTAAAAAATGGTATGTATGTTGGCATGTCACATGAGAAACTAGAAAGGGCTAATTAATAAAAGTGCTCTTGACAACTAATCTCTTTTTTTGTTTAGTTTTTTTTTTCCATATGGAATGAGTTCAGATTCAGTTTAACAGTTGCACCCAAAACTGTAGACGTTTTTGCGAATCCATAGGCCACAAAGGCCCTGTTTTCTCTTGGTATTAGCATCTGTTTCCTGTTATCTGCTCATAAGTGTAAGTGCATAAATGGTCAGCCCAGAGAGATTGCTGTTTACATCTGGTATTATCGTGTATCTCCAATGCATTTCCTGTGACTACTTGTGATTGGAATTTGTTCAGGACCACTGATTTCATGACTACATCACTTAACTGTGTCAGTGTGTCAATGCATGTAGATGATCTTCTCATTTTTCCATTCCTGTCTCACCCTCCTCTTTCATAATGAATTAATAGGCAAAATGGCAAACATATTACTTATTACATAATAAAAGTGGTTTGAGTAATCTGATAAAATTAAAGACAGATTGGCTTTTGTCTGTATTTAGCACTGTCTACTGTCCACAGAAAAGATCACCTGACACAGATGTTAAACTAGGTGTAAACCCACTGAGGGTGTGAGACAAAAAGATGGAGAGAGTGGATCTAAGAGAGAGAGAGAGAGGGAGAGGGGGGAAATGAAAGACTGCACATTTGCTGCTTTTTTGTAAAAAGGAGGGATATCTAGCTCACCGCTGGGATGCTCAGTGCTGATTCTATGCTAATGCAGCTTGTTAAATGTGATTGCTTTGTTATCACTAGCAACTCTTTGTGCAAAAGTCTCGTGAGCAATGCACTATTATGGCACATTAGTGCTAATGAACTGGTCCATATGCTCCCAAATTCCACAAGAGGAAGGAAACAACAGAACACATAACAGGGCAACAGAAATGCTCAGGTTTTTGCACAGAGGGTTTCAGTCCCAGTTGCTCAAACACTCACGCATGCTACAAGACTCCCGCTGGTACCTCAAAAGAGTCTTAAAAAGGCCTCTTAACAAACCCGACTGTTTAGAGACCTTACAAGATGCCATGCTGGATTATACCTATTCAAAATCTTGTCTAATACATTTTGTCTTGTGCTAAGTAACTTAAAAGAAGTCTTTGTTTTGTGCATCATTTTACCAAAAAGTAAAAACACTCCATGGTTCCGTCAAAAAGATTGGAACTGCCCTGAGTGTTAAAATTTACCCAAAAAGTACTTACTGTATAGAACAAGGCAACACAGACAATACATTATGTGAAGTAAATGAAGACATGAAAGGGAATATAAAGGAAAAGATCAAGGTACAAAAATAAAATGATAACATAAAATGGCAATGACTACTGTACAAACTAAAATATACCACGTGATTGTCGAATTGGTAGAAACTTTCAGAACCTCTAGAAATTCTTTAAAAAAGGGCAGTTATCTGAGGTCATGTCTACACTGGTCTCAGGCTCAGAGGGCACACCCATGGACCGCCCACAGTTTGTGCTGTAACTGTCTGATGCACATAACACACAAAATTGGAAAACAATATCTCAAACCACTCAAATCTTATTGGCCATTTAATGAATTTGATGGAACTTCTGCCAGAAGAATTACACAGGACTTTTCAATAGTCTGCCTGGAAACCTGGGGGCTTGTTCACAATGAGTGTTTCTGAGGATAAAATAATCACCAAATTTGTCAAAGATTTCCAGGTTAGTGAAGAGTTTCGTTTGAGGCACGTAGCAGAATGTGAAGCGGATATCCATGAGCATGTTCTGCTTTGTTTACTTTGTTATTTCTGTGAAATACTTTGTGATGTTGTTTTGTGTGCTGTACTTCCGTTGTCTACACACTTTCCGTTATTTTCGCATGTGTTTCTGTGCAATCGTTAATGGAGATTTCCACGTGATTATATACATTATTTATTTCCCCATGTTGGTCTTTTCTTATGGTATGATTTTTCTTGGATAACCCTGCCTTTAAACGGCACATGAAGATAAAACATAAATAGGCAGATCTTGGCAATTTGAAACTGCTATGGATCCCAGACCTTTGAAATTTTAGTCAAAGGTATGGCTATGCAAGGCTATGTCTACACTAGAACATTTTCTGTTGAAAATGCATTGACCTTGCTATGTTTATGCCTCTCATCCACACTGGAACAGACTTTAGACTCTAGAAAACGCTCTCTAGTACAGCATACATCAATTATGACAGGATACTGAAACGTCTCGGTTACTGACATAACCTCCGTTCCCTGATGGAGGGAACGAGAAGTTGTGTTGATGAGTTGACACAAGGGGTCGCTCCTGTTGAGCCCAGACATCTCTGATCTTGAGAAACCGCTAATGAGAATTGGCATGTGGAATTTGCATGCCACTCCCATGAACATACGGGTATAAAAGGAGTGACGCTGCACATCCACATCAGGTATCGCCCTGAGGAGCCGAGCCAAAGACCCGGTGCTTTCAGCTGTTGGTTCAGTGTTGTGGCCGGAGGGACACAACGTCTCGTTCCCTCCATCAGAGAACGGAGGTTACGTTAGTAACCGAGACGTTCCCCGTCTGTCACTCACTCAACGTTGTGTCGATGGAGATTCCAGAGGTCTGGTCGCAGGTGCCAGGTGGTGCCCCGTGCCTGAGAAAGAAGGTCCATCCTCCTCAGGGCAAGTAGTACTGCCAGCAACTCGAGGCAGTTGATGTGCCAACGCAGTCGCGGGCCAGTGCAAGGGGCGGCAACTGAGTGCCCGCTGCATACGGCGCCCCAGCCCAGTTGGGAGGCATCTGCTCGTCTCTCGACTCGTGTCTGTAGCCAGTGCTGGAGTGGTCTCATATTTATCAACCCTGTGTCGAGGAAGGATCGAGTCATGGAAGTACGCATCCTTCAGGTCTACTGCCACGAACCAATCCAGATCTTGAACGGGAGTCTGTGCAGAGCCCGGTTCAGAACTCACAGGTTGAGGATTTGCCGCAACCCGCCAACTTTTTTGGGTACAACGCAGGAGGGGCCGTAAAATCCCTTCTTCATCTCGGCTGGAGGGACAGGCTCTATCGCGCCCTTCCATAGAAGGGAGGCGATTTCCACATGCAAGGCAGTGGCGTTCTCGCCTCTCACCGTGGTGGAGCGGACGCTGGCGCCTGGCAAACTGAATCGCATAGCCGAGTCGGATGGTCCTGATCACCCAGCGAGTCATGCCCCCAAGCTCCGTGCAAGAGGGACCAAGGGGACTATAGCATCGGACGTACCAGCAGGCGGGGCCTAACGGCGGGGCAGAGCCCGGGGTGCTGTGTCTAGGGACATCAAATAACTTACCTGACTCCTTGTGACAGCTCCTGGAACAGCCTGGGACGGAGGAGGAAGAATATCGTCCTCATGGCCCGCGGAGACTGTCGGCTAGGGGGCGGGGTTGTGCCATGGCTGGGTGCGTGGAAGCGGGAGGTCCGGTTCCAGGGCACTGTACCTGCCAAAGTGAACCGGTGGCGGCGGTCATGATAACGAGGGAATGGTCTGCTTACCAGCTCCCACAGTACAGTTTCCTGAGTCCCGGGGCTGCCCGTCTCAGGAGCGCTTCGGGGGCTTCTTGGGGTTCTTGGCGGCCGGCCGTGAGGCGGGGGGCATCGCCGTCCTGCGGGTAGCTCCGTGTTGGGGCCGGCCCCGAGGGGTGGGCTGTGGTGGGGCTGGAGTTGGTGCTAGCACCACAGGAGGATGCGCTGGGCGACAAGCAACTGCCTGGGCAGGATGTGCTGTATAGCCTCTGTCTGCTTCCTCACCGTTGAGAACTGCCGGGTGAAGTCTCCAACGGTGTCGCCAAACAGCACAACCTGGGAGATGGGGGCATCAAGGAAACGTACCTTGTCAGCCTCTCGCGGCTCGACCAGGTTGAGCCAGAGGTGGCGCTCCTGGACCACCAAGGTGGACATCACCTGCCCGTGCCGTGACCTTTGTTGCCCGGAGTGTGAAGTCGGTCATCAAGCGCAGCTCCTGCGTTAGACCCGGGTCAGGACTACCCTTGTGTAGTTCTCTAAGTGCCGTGACTTGGTGCACCTGCAGGAGTGCCATGGCATGCAAGGCAGAGGCAGCGTGCCCAGCAGCGCTGTAGGCTTTAGAGACGACGTCAGCCTACAGGCCCTGGACGGGAGCTTCGGTCGGTTTCTGCCATGTGGAGGCGTTTTGCGGGACCGCTTGGTCCACCTGGGGAATCGCCACGTAGCCCCTTGTCGCCTCGCCATTGAGAGTAGTGAGAGCGGACCCAAGGGTTCGGGGGAGGCGGAGGCGGAGGATTCCACTCCAGCCCAACACTCGCGGCTGCCCGGGCAAGCATGGCTGCCGCACCCGAGGGTGGGAGTACAGTACGCTGAGTCCTCAGCGACAGACATGACGAACCCATTCTCTGATGCCGCGATCGAGATCTCATCGTCGTCAGGTGCTCCGAACAAGATCGCGGGTCTGCCGTGAAGTGAACAGGCAACCACGCTCCAGCATACAAGCATGACGGGGAGTGGAATGTCCGTGGGGTTATACCCGGCGGAGGGGCTCCCACTGAGGTCCCCATATCGCCCCAAGTACTAGCTGACACTGCCTCATACCCATAGGTAAAAGAGCTGAGTCGAGCAGCGGCTGGGGTGGCTTGCGCTCTTACGAGGGCAATCCGCGACCGCAACGTAGCTATGGTCATGCCCTCGCAGTGAGGACATGAACCATCCACAAATGCTGACTCCATGTGGGTAGCACCCAGACAATAGAGGCAGCGATCATGGCCATCAGACAGGGAGAGACAATGACCGCAACCAGGAAATACACACAAACGGAAAGACATCTTGAAATGCTTCACCGCTTCACTTGAAACGCTTCACAATTTGCACCATATTTAGAGAAATATGCTCTTTTATTTGTGTTTTATATATATATATATATATATATATATATATATATATATATATATATATATATGAGAATATATATATACTGTATATATAAACGAAGTTATTCACTCCGTGAGCTCTTTTTCTCTGCTGCTGAAGCGCCCAGGGGTGTATGCTCAGCACAACCCAGTGTGCGAGTGGGAGAACCGCTGGAAAACGCCGTAGAACCAACAGCTTTGTAGAGATGATGAAGACAACAGAGGAATTCAGCTCTGTGATGGCTCTCTCCGCTCCGAAGAAGAAATCTGATGTGAATGTGCAGCTGTACTCCTTTTAAACCTGTATGTCTGCGGGAGTGGCATGCAAATTCCACACACCAATTCTCATTGGCCTTTTCTCAAGATCAGAGATGTCTGGGCTCCGCAGGAGTTCAGCAAAAGTTGCATACAAAGGTTTCTGCACTTCTTTAAGGATGAACAATGATGCTACAT
Source organism: Xyrauchen texanus (assembly GCF_025860055.1). Lineage (NCBI taxonomy): Eukaryota > Metazoa > Chordata > Actinopteri > Cypriniformes > Catostomidae > Xyrauchen > Xyrauchen texanus. The sequence goes on from NC_068280.1 coordinate 38,932,860, forward strand.
TGATGAGTTTGCAGATTGGTGCATGAAAAAAAAAATGCAACGGTGCAAACCGAAATATTAGTACTGGCGAAATTTATTACAGTATGTGATCATTTATTTTTTGGCCTTGGCTATAGTCTGAATGTCCCTTGATAACAATTTGGAAAAAAAATCTAATGGAATTTAATGGAAAACAATGTGAGTGGTGTGGCAGAATTTTGAAAAACCCTCAGCTGGGTGCTGTCAATGGACAACGAACAGTGGCGCAGGTGTGTGTACATTCATAGAAAACAATGGTTTTCATCCGCATGATGTCTCTTATGTGTGACCCCATTTGAGCCACTGGAATTATATATGAAAGGTTCTCCAGAGTGTTCTGTAACTGTGGCAATCAAAAGGAACCCCTAGCGGTGCCTCAAGTGTCTTTTCATTTTTACAGTCTACAGTACATTTAATGCATTTAATTTCTCATGAAAATTCTAAACAAATTGTGTGAAAAGCCACAGGCATCGAAGACATTTGAGGATAACCGAGGCTTCACACAAACCTCTGTAAAGAGGTTAAAACGGCCCCAGAGCAACCAAATGCTGCCTGTTTAGAGGTCTAACAATAAGCCATGCTTGATTATACCCATTCAGTACCTTGTCTAATAAATTTTTTCTTGTGCCAAGTAACTTAAAAAAAAAACACTGTTTTGTGCATAATTTGACTTTAAAGCAAAGACTCTCCGTGGTTCTGTCAACAGAGCTCTGTGAAAAACATATTCCCCTGTCTGTAGATGGAGCTGTCCTGGCCATGCTGCAAACAAATCAGTTAATGCCCGAGCTGCTTCAGGCATGTTCCTGAATGCCACCCTGTCTGAATGCTGATTAGCTTTAGTGTCCGCCACATAATGTCTCCATGTGCCGAGGGCGCAGATTGCACACATATCTCTAGTGTTTGTAATTAGCAGTATTAATGAGGAGCTATTTCATTCCTGTTGGGCCTTGAGTGTTGAAAAGTAACAGCAAGTTTGCATTGAGTTTGAGACAAGTACATGCACGTGCCGATGCAATACAGCAGACTCTCTGTCCTGTCATTTCCATGGAAACACTGCCTTCGCTTTGGTCCCAGCTGACCTGGAGCTGCATTGTTATTTACATAGAATTTGTGGCTCCATTCTATTGTGTTTTATTCTGGTAGAGCTCTTTGTTCATAGGTTTGTATTGGGAATGAGTGGTGCTGGATATGCTCATACAAATATCAGCCATGGAACAACAATTGGGACCCTGTTGTAGCAGCAAGTGGGCTTATGCTTTCTTCTTCATCCTCCCACTGTCTCTCACTTTTTTATCACTTTAATCTCTCTCTCTATCTCTCTCTCTTATTCTCTGTCTTTCTCTAGCTCTACCTCTCTCAGCTCTCTGGCTAATAGGTTTTGCCATTTTCCTCAATCCGTCCTAATCCTTTGCCATTGTTATAAAGTGAGCAGGTGCTTTGGAAGCCTCCTTCCATCATTCATCATTTATTGGACTGTTACAGACAGCATTTGGTAATAAAATCCTAGCACTTGCACTCCAAGCCAAAGTCTTTACATGAGTTGTTCGTTAGCATTTACGGCCCTCTGGTCTGGTCTCATCCTATTTTTAAATGGGGAGGATCTTTTTATAGACAGGTGTAAAACAAATGGATGTAAATCTTTACCGAGCTGCACACAAAATGTCTAATTTTTGTCTGATTTGTTGAATCTTTTCGAAAGTGAATATATTAGAAAATGTTCTTATAGAGTTTTAATACATTGTACGATACCAACTTGGATTGTCCTCCCTACCCCATCCTATGTGGTCTAAAGTAATTTGACAAAGTGTTAGGTTGCTCGAATCTGAACCACATTACATTTGCAAACCAATTTTTTCACCACTGGAAGCTATTTCTCACTGTTTCCAGGCAACAAGGCAATTGTTCACTAATAGATTGGTGTTAGTAGTATAGAGTTGGAAACCAAGACATTTTCTAAACATTTCTGGAACCCTACGGCCACGTACACATGTGTCCTAAAGTCCTTAATCCTATTCTGTACACACAAAGTTCAGTATTTTTTAGGGAGTGATAACCGCATTCTAATAAAATTAATTACCAAAACGTTATGTTGTACTTTAAGCTCCTGATAATTAAATCAGACAGTGCAGTTAGTGACTGGTTGTTCATATGTGTAGATAAATATATGTAGATAAAGATATCTTCAGTGGAATTATATATATATATATATATATATATATATATATATATATATATATATATATATGGCAGTTCAATATTGGGGTTGCTTTCACATAAACCACAAACCATAGAGTACTTCGACATGAATCAAACCACAGACCCTACAGTTCAAGCAAACTCATGTGTATTTTCTTGGGGTTCACTGAGTTTAGAAACTGGCTTTCACACAAGTACAATTAACTGAACTTAACGGTCAGTTGATCCCTGAACAGCACCAACATCTCTAGTGTGAACACAGCCTTAGTGGCATCACTACTGTATGTTTGCCTGAGGAATGACATAAAAACTGTCCTGCTTAAGAAAAACAGTTAAAATTAGCCTTTGGTGGTTAGCTGGTCTCCCAGCCTGGCCAAGCTGGATAGACTGATTTGTTTTGATGGTTTTAGATGCGTTTTGGGCACTTGTCAGCTGGTCAGGCTTGGAAGCCATCTGGCCAACCAGTTTAACATCAGATTTACCAGACTAGGCAACCAGCTAACCCAGCAAACCAGTTTAGGCTGGTTTAAATATTTGTTTATTTTTTTATAGCAGGGTGGTATTAATGCATCAACATGTTCTGTTTTCATTTTATCTATTTCATTCTAATTCAGTTTAATGTATGAGGGCTTACAACTCACAAACAACTGTGCTGTTTTCCTTCACTTATATAGAGTCTTGTAAAAGCCAGCATGGTCCTGGGGGTGATTCATCTCGGGTGCCCATGGTTAATTAGCATAAGTATACAGAGTCGTGCTTCTCCCGGTGGAGCCTTGTGGATCATATTTAAAAAGATCTTAAGGTTTATCAGCATATCTTCTCTAGATTCTAAAACACACATCCACTTTACACATAAACAGCTGGATGTTTAGATCTGCAGACCTGCTGCTGGCCAGATGTTACAAGCTGTTGTCTGTGAACGCCATCAAACTTTGATTGTGTGTGTATGTGTGTGAAGCAGTAAACAAATTTGTTTGCTCTGAGCTTGATTTTTGAGAGGAAACATCAGCATGTACAGTAATACTAAACTAATGTTTATGCAGGAAAAATGGCCTAAATAACATAAACTTTCTCTCCATTGTAAGATGTACATTCAAGAAATAGTTCAACCAAAAATATAAATTCTGTCATTATTAACTTACCCATGTGTTGTTTCAAACTCATATGACTTTCTTTTGTAAAAGGAAAATAAAAACATTTTGAATACTTTTCTGGTTTCTCTTTTTCATCCTATTACAAAAAATTAAAAAACATCCTACTTGAGAAACTATCAATTGACACAAAGCTGTCTCTTGGCCTCAGACATGTGTCTCCTCTAGAGTTATAGATCTCAACAACGTCACAAACTGTGTTGAAATTTGACCAGAATTTTGACTGCAATCAAAATTCAGAGTTTCAAATACTAACTCAAACATTTCTAATCAAATTCCTAGAAAACCAAATTATTCAAACTATGCTATCTACATTAACTTTACAACATACACTCACAGTACATCCTAATCAGGCACAAAGCAATACATTACATCTTATCTCTTTCATGTTAATCTGAGTGTCCTAAGCAGTCGTGACAGTGACAAGACATTTTGTCAATCGCTGGTTTCTATTTCTGTTGCGTCATCAGAGAAATCTCATTGTACTCCACATAGCATATATAAAAATCAAATATGTCAAGCATATTCACAAATTTCTTGTCACTGGTGCATCTTGTCACTGTTGCATTGCACTTGGTTATGTCACCATGTCAGGAATTGCCTAATTTGTTCCTATTTGTATTTCATATAAATGAGTCTCGGTAGAAATATATTGATATTTATATCATGTTGAAAATTCACTAATAACAACTCCTCAGAATTCATTAAGAAACATTAAGTTTCCTGAGCAATGCAAATGCAACTTCTGAGCAATTTGTTCTGGGTACCTAACTTCCGTAAGAAGGTCTCCTTTAAATTCTGAAGTTTCAGTGATGAATTTACAAAACAAATAGTGCCACTTTTGTGAATGCTATTATAGTAAAAAATCTACAACTTATTTGCAAACCATTCACAATCCAGCTAAAGCAGGTGCTAAATGGACTGGTATAGTGCTGTGCCAGGCAAGTTTAATTCAAGTTATTCTTTTCAGCGCAAACACACCTCCTTGCTATAAATGTGGTTTATTATTGATAGCGCCTTATTCACAAATGTTTGCAGTAATTGCAAGCCGCAATTACTGCTGCAATATTACTGCTTACGAAAGGCAGGTGGTCAAAGGGATTTAAAAAAATTATATTTTGTATACATTTTCTATTATCATGGCAGCATTATACTTTAAATTATACATCAAAATATGGAGAAGAGCATTCAAACCAAACATAAAACCATGCAATCACTTAGCACTTTATTAGGAACACCTACTTATTCATGTGATTAGCTAATCAGACAGTCATGTGGCAGCAGTGTAATGCATAAAAACATGCAGATACGGGTCAGGAGCTTTGGTTAAAGAGCCCATATTATGCTAATTTACAGGTTCATGATTTTATTTTAGGGGTCTACTAAAATAGGTTTACATGCTTTAATGTCTAAAAAACACATAATTTTTCTCATACTGTACATTTCTGCTAAATCTATTTTCATCCTCTGGCTCAAATGCTTTCATTTACCTCCTGTCTCTTTAAATCCCCCCTTTCAGTCTGCTTGTGATTGGTAAACCACATAGAGCATGTGTCAGAAATGCATGCCCCTTACCATAACTGAGTTTCAGGCTTCCTTAACAGCTGTAAACAGTATTGTAAATGTGATAACAATGGCATCGGTTTTTGCCGTACCAGTTTGAGTTCAATAATGAGAGTTTGGAAGAGCAAGATTTTTTTGCCCGAGATATGAATGAAGAACAGATGCTTACTCCCGATTATTGAGCAAGTTAACCGTGGACTACCATGGATAGTGGGCGTAACAATACAGCTTGTAATTATATAATTACATAAGACTCTTGAGATAGCCCAGTTTGTTACACAGTGTTTGGTAAAAGCAGGCCCACAGCTGAATAGTAAACCCTTACCAAAACAATAACATTACAAAGCAAGCCGAGCACTACCATGGTTTACAGACGTAAACACACTTGATCACTATTCATGATAGTAAGAACAACAAATAATCTGCATAATTCTGCACAATTGTTGGTAAAAGTGGTCCCAAAGCTGATTAGCAAAACTATTTCAACACAGAAACATTAGCTAACAGGTTAGCAGGGGCCTTCTGCTGTGCACTAGGTGTACACTGTAGCTACAACACAAAACTCTGCATTTGAACTCTCGGTAGCAGATTAATCCACAAATAATCAAACATACTTACAGGTTGTGATTTTGAAGCGCCAGATTGTCCCAACAAATTGGGAATTGCACCATCATTCAGGAGTAACTGTCTTTTAAAATTCGGTATTGGTTGAGCTAAATAATTCAAATATACAGGTCCTTCTCAAAAAATTAGCATATTGTGATAAAGTTCATTATTTTCCATAATGTAATGATAAAAATTAAACTTTCATATATTTTAGATTCACGGCACACCAACTGAAATATTTCAGGTCTTTTATTGTTTTAATACTGATGATTTTGGCGTACAGCTCATGAAAACCCAAAATTCCTATCTCAAAAAATTAGCATATCATGAAAAGGGTCTCTAAACGAGCTATTAACCTAATCATCTGAATCAACTAATTAACTCTAAACACCTGCAAAAGATTCCTGAGGCTTTTAAAAACTCCCAGCCTTTTTCATTACTCAAAACCGCAATCATGGGTAAGACTGCCGACCTGACTGCTGTCCAGAAGGCCATCATTGACACCCTCAAGCAAGAGGGTAAGACACAGAAAGAAATTTCTGAACAAATAGGCTGTTCCCAGAGTGCTGTATCAAGGCACCTCAGTGGGAAGTCTGTGGGAAGGAAAAAGTGTGGCAAAAAACGCTGCACAACGAGAAGAGATGACCGGACCATGAGGAAGATTGTGGAGAAGGACCGATTCCAGACCTTGGGGGACCTGCGGAAGCAGTGGACTGAGTCTGGAGTAGAAACATCCAGAGTCACCGTGCACAGGCGTGTGCAGGAAATGGGCTACAGGTGCCACATTCACCAGGTCAAGCCACTTTTGAACCAGTGGCTACAGAGAAGCAGCACTGGACTGTTGCTCAGTGGTCCAAAGTACTTTTTTCGGATGAAAGCAAATTTTGCATGTCATTCGGAAATCAAGGTGCCAGAGTCTGGAGGAAGACTGGGGAGAAGGAAATGCCAAAATGCCTGAAGTCCAGTGTCAAGTACCCACAGTCAGTGATGGTCTGGGGTGCCTTGTCAGCTGCTGGTGTTGGTCCACTGTGTTTTATCAAGGGCAGGGTCAATGCAGTTAGCTATCAGGAGATTTTGGAGCGCTTCATGCTTCCATCTGCTGAAAAGCTTTATGGAGATGAAGATTTCATTTTTCAGCACGACCTGGCACCTGCTCACAGTGCCAAAACCACTGGTTTACTGACCATGGTATTACTGTGCTCAGTTGGCCTGCCAACTCTCCTGACCTGAACCCCATAGAGAATCTGTGGGATATTGTGAAGAGAAAGTTGAGAGACGCAAGACCCAACACTCTGGATGAGCTTAAGGCCGCTATCGAAGCATCCTGGGCCTCCATAACACCTCAGCAGTGCCACAGGCTGATTGCCTCCATGCCACGCCGCATTGAAGCAGTCATTTCTGCAAAAGGATTCCCGACCAAGTATTGAGTGCATAACTGAACATAATTATTTGAAGGTTGATTTATTTTTTTTTTGTATTAAAAACACTTCTTTTATTGGTCGGATGAAATATGCTAATTTTTTGAGATAGGAATTTTGGGTTTTCATGAGCTGTATGCCAAAATCATCAGTATTAAAACAATAAAAGACCTGAAATATTTCAGTTGGTGTGCAATGAATCTAAAATATATGAAAGTTTAATTTTTATCATTACATTATGGAAAATAATGACCTTTATCACAATATGCTAATTTTTTGAGAAGGACCTGTATTTTAACAACTGATTCTTCAATTCATCTGCCTTTGGATGTCCAAACAATGAGGTTTTGCTTTTGCAGTGAAGCAAACAGCATCTTTTCGACATGGCGACAACACTAACCCAACTTGTCCTGGCCTCGGCTATAACTATGTTTGTTTGAGGGTGGGCCAAAGTAGCCTTTAGGCAGGCATTATGTAAATGTTTTACATAGTGACACATACTTTACAGAAGAAATGGCTTGACTACAATCAAGCCATTTTTTGTAATTCTTAAGCAGTGTTGTTTGTGGGAAAGAATAACTCCCTTTTACGTGGACTTTGTGCTTATTAAATTTGCAGATCTTTACATGCACAAATAGCTATGTTACACACTAAATGAAAGGTAAAATCCCAAATAGCATAATAGGGCCTCTTTAATGTTCACATCAACCATCAGAATGGGGAAAATTTGTCATCTCATTGATTTCGACTGTGGCATGATTGTTGGTGCCAAATGGGCCGGTTTGAGGATTTCTGTAATTGCTGATCTCCAGGGATTTTCACACACAACAATCTCTAGAATTTACTCAGAATTGTGCCAAAAACAAAAATTTCCAGTGAGTGGTAGTTCTGCAGTTGGAATTGCCTTGTTGATGAGAAGGGTCAACGGAGGATGGCCAGACTGGTTCGACATGACAGAAAGGCTGCGGTATCTCAGATAACCACGCTGTACAATTGTAGTGAGCAGAATAGCATCATCAGAATGCACAACATGTCGAATCGTGAGGCAAATGGGCAACAGCAGATGACCACTTTTAGGTACTTTTTGCTCAGTGAGTGTATATTCAGATGTGCCATGTAGATGAGTGCATTATCTGCATTTAAAGAGCTGAATTTGGTGCATGGACTACAGTGGGAAAGTATGCCAGGTAAATGTAGTCTGCTGTATCCTCCACAACCAAATATTCAGAACCAGCATGCAAGATGGGCAGTTGTGCCATACAAATTGCATTCAGCTCATAAAAGTATTTTCACTGTTACCTGATTTCCATAATTCCTTAAGTGAATCAGGTGCTAAAACATGACAGTATGTGCAAATAAACAATGCTTACAGCAAGTGCAATTCATTCTTTGTGAATTCTCACATTAGTGTCTTGTGGGAGACACATTCCTGATCAGTCTTGTCCCTCTGTGTGGATGTTCATTGGCTGTGGATTGAATTTGATTTAAAGCTGTTTGTGATCTCTGGCTTTAGCGAGCCACACACATATACTGATCTCCAGCTCCATCTGTAAGTGTGATTAGTATGCCTGCCATGGCTCTCCCCCTGGGCAGCACAGCCCACCTGCAGACACACACATCTTTTGCTATCCCTCTCTTTTCATGGCTCCTTGCAGCCATGCAGGTCACCAGGGTAACAGCTGGCATCTCACCGCCTATCTGTGTGTATGTGTGTTTTTGGGGGGTTAGGTTAGGGCATGTGCCCTGTGCCAGGTGAGCCATTAACACCAATCTCACACAACTGCCACCTGCCACACTTCTTGCCCTACCTTATCCTCAGTGTTTGTGTGTGTGTGTGACTTTTTGTTTGCATGTGCATACATTTGTTAGGTCATTGTCAGGTTCAACAATGCACAAGTCTTAGTGTGTCTGTGTTTGTGTTATGCTATTTTCTCAATGCATGCCAGGTGTATGTTTAATTAGGGGTCAGCTGATTATTGTCCTGGCTGATAATCTGATCCGATATTCATAATATTTAGAATTATCAGAATCGTTATTTTGTCTGATCTGATTGCCAATGCATTTTAAAATGCACTCTGTTGGCTCTGAATCTGCCTCTCTCTGAAAGGTTACTGTTTGTAGTCTGGCTTAATGCCCCACCCACAGTATTACTGGATTGGTTAAATGTCACAAGTAATAGCCAATCAACCCTGTACTCTGTATTCTTGGGGGAGAGAGAAAAGCAGCAAGAGAAAGATGAGCACAAGGTTTTTTCAAATGTAAGAATGCCGATACTGAAGTTGCAATAAGCATCACACTACTCAACACCAGCAGTCATCAATTAGCAGTGAGATGTGGAAACCATTGTCATGATGTCAGCAGTTGTCCCATCTCACTGTTTCTAAACTTTTGTTTAGCATTATGACAATACAACGAAGCTGTGTACACCACAAGCATTCTGGGGCATAGAGAGTACTAATATTTCAGCACTGTATCCTTGAATATTTTTATCTATCACCGAAAGTGCTTCATTAATGACTTTTCACACTCCGCCCGCATTGCCTCTCTCCAACAGCCACAACATGATGTGGCGCATAGAACAGCTGCAGAGGCGGTTATTTTAACGATAGTTAAACCCTCGGGGCCAGCCGTGAGCCAGTGTGTCTGTGCTGAAGGGAGCTCTCGTCAAGGCATACCAGATTGGGCAGTGGGAGGATTCCTGGGAGGTGAACAGGTCTACCTGTGCCTTGCCTAATCGACACCGACTCGGGTCTGGAGCCAGTGCTGTAGCGGACTCATATGCGTGACCGCTGCTGAGGATGTCATATGCTACAGAAGCCTCTGAAAATACCTTAGTGGGACCGACATTTGCCCACTGGATAAATTCAGGCAGTTCAGCACCGACTGCATGCGATGGAAAGCGCTGTAGATCCAACAGCAACGCTCTGAGAGAGAAGGTGAATGAATGAGCAGACAACTTCAGCTTGCTGTAGTGTGACTGCTCGGCTCCGAATAAAAAATCTGAAAGAATTTACCTGCTGGCCTCCCTTTTATATGTATATGTATGTTTTGTATGTCGGGGGGAGTGGCATGCAAATTCAACATGCCAATTCTCATTGGCCTTTTTGACAATGGAGTCAATGTGTGTCTACCACTTCAGGTCCTGTGAGATGGTAGTGCCCAAGAACCTGAATGACTCCACTGCTGCCACAGTGCTGTTTAGAATGGTGAGGGGGGTCAGTGTTGGGGTGTTCCTCCTAAAGTCCACAATCATCTCCACCGTTTTGAGCGTGTTCAGCTCAAGGTTGTTATGACTGCACAAGGCAGCCAGATGTTCATCCTTCCTTCTGGATGCAGACTCATAGTCATCTTGGATGAGGCCAATGACAGTGGTTTCATCTGCAAACTTCAGGAGCTTGACAGAGGGGTCCTTGGCGATGCAGTCATTGGTGTAGAGGGAGAAGCACACATCACTGGAACAGGTGCTGGAAGTGAATTTGCCCTGTCTCACAAGCTGCTGCCTGTCTGTCAGAAAGCTGGTGATCTACTGACAAATAGACATGGGGACAGAGAGTTGTGTAATTTGTTCTGAAGTATAGCTGTGATGATGGTGTTGAAAGCCGAACTGAAGTCCACAAAATGGATCCTTGCATATGTCACTGGTCTGTCCAGATGTTGCAGGATATGATGCAATCCCATGTTGACCGTATCATCTGGACAGACCTGTTTGCTCGATAAGCAAATTGAAGGGGATCTAGAATGGGTCCAGTGATGCTCTTCAGGTGGGCCAACAACAGTCTCTCAATGATTTCATGACCACAGACGTCAGGGCGACAGGTCTTTAGTCATTAATCCTGTGATTTTTGTTTTCTTTGGGACAGGGATAATGATTGAGCGTTTGAAGCAGCATGGAACTTCACACTGCTCCAGTATCTATTGAAGATCTGTGTGAAGATGCGGGCCAGTTGGTTAGCACAGGATCGAAGATGGATGGAGGAGGATGGGGGAGGATGTAGGAGGAGGGGGGTTGCAGAAGTTGTTGGTGTTTGTGTGAAGTGAAGGTCAGAGCGGATGTGAGGTGTGGGATTGGTCCTTTCAAATCTGCAGTAGAACACATTCAGGTTGTCAGCAAGTTGTTGGTCCACCACAGGGATGAGGGTAAGATTCCTGTAATTTGTGATTTGTTTAATGCCACTCTACACTGATGCAGGGTGGTTAGCTGAAAACTTGTTTTTCAGCTTCTCAGACGAACTTATTTTAGCTATTCTGATTTCCCTATTCAGTGTGTTTCTGGCCTGATTGTACAAGACTTTATCCCCACACCTGTAAGCATCCTCTTTGGCATGACGAAGCTAGAGGTCGACCGATTAATCGGCCGATTTTTTGCATTTTTTACATAATCGGCATCGGCCAATATCCACGCATATCAAGCCGATTATTAGGCAGGCGCATCTGTGGGCAGCCTAGTGTTGTTGTGGAACACGTGTTCGACGCACACTGCCACTAGAGTCATTTTCCAGCAGAGTGAGCAGACCTCATCCAGTGCCTAAGGAAGGAGCTAAGTTCCTTGGAGAAAACAGTAAGGGTTAAATTTGTATAACTTCTTTAGATTTAATTAAAAACTTTTGCCAAACGCGATGTTCGGCTACTTTGGATATTGATAGCGTAGTTGAAGTTGCATTATCACAGCAGAAGGGTTGCTATCATGTCACAATAAGTAAGCAAGAATTTTGCAATTACAGAGAGTGAATCTGAGACTTTTATTTGTTCTGTTTGTGTGTCTTATATTTGAGAGGGTTGTCACTCAATGCAGATAAATAAGTAATAAAAATATACCAACGCAGTATAGGCCATTGAAGGACTGGCTTTGGTAAGCTCGGACGTTATCGGTTCTGCTGTCGGTACTGGAGAAATTAAGAAAATACATTCTTTATTGCTATAAAGAGAAAGTTATTTTATCTCGCCAGCCATTTCTATGTATAATAATATGAAACCATTTGTCTGTGATGCAATTTAGCTATTCGCAGTGAGAGAGAGAGAGAGAGAGAGAGAGAGAACTCGCTCACGCGGTGCCACAGCGAGCACAAAATGAGCCCTGCTTAATGAGTGACAGAACTAAACATTCAAACATAGCCTGGTTTAGATCTGTGATTATTAGTCTGATTTTATTTTAGATTTCGCCTTCCAAAGATTATAAAAAGAATATTTATACATAAGCCACATTCTGTCTAGCACAACTTCCTTCCCTTCACAGCGGTGCACTGACATTTCTCCCTAAAACTCAAACTTAACGTCAGAATCAGCACGATCGGTGATTGTTGTAAAATGCTACTGTTGCTAAATTGCGGGACGCGTTTAATAATAAAAAGAGCGCAAGAGATACCGTTCCCAAGGCGGCGCGTTGGGAACGGTATCCGAAACACACCGCAAAGAGACAAGCAAACTATAGGCTACTTAGGGTTTCATGTGCGCGTCTAAACGATCAAATATACACAAAAATATGTCAAAACGACCGGCTTGGAGATTCACTTAAACACAGTTTATGTCTTAAATGGACGTAGTTATGGAAATAGTTGGGGAGAAAATATGCTGCATCAGGAGCCTATTAGATTTGAACTCGGTCTTAAAGGGGAAGCAGTCTATTAAACATGTGACGATTGAGCCATTACTGCGAATCAAGCAATAAAAGGCAAAGAGAAAATCACTTACAGCTCTTGAATGAATAACTTCTGCATTAATAAGCATTAATCTATCTATGATAAACTATGCAGTGTTATTTTACAATTGATTACTTTATTCGATTTCTTTTTAGACCACACCTTAACAGTAATGTTAGTAGACCTTCCTGAAATTAAATCACTGTGCCTATATAACGTTTATATTTGTGTAATATATATATATATATATATATATATATATATATATATATATAACAAAAAGAACCGTTAAGAATACCGTTAAAGTATTGGATCGATAAGCAGTATCGGTAAGATAGTAATACCACTAAAACCTTAACGATACCCATCCCCATCCCTAGTTATGCCTGTGCTTCTCTTGGATGCTCTGAATATTGGATTACGTGTCTGGGTTGCCCCTTAATTAAAGCTGCATTTGGATCTCAACCTTCGTGTCTCGGAGCAGTTCGTAACACCTGCTTTGTTTATTTAATATATTTGTTATACATTATTTCTGCCCTGAAAAAGCAAAAGACCTTAACTCACTAGAGTGTGAAACTGAGAAAAGGACTTTAAAGTTTCTGTTTTGTCCAGACAAAAGTATTATAGGTAGGACTCCCAAAATTTCACAACTAGTTGCTATACTGAAGAAATGTTTGTATGCAAAAAATCTTGAGCTCAAAACTGACCTTTGACCCTTGTTTGGCAGTTACTGTACTCTGCCTTTGTATCATGTGCCAAAAATCAGGAGTCATGCAAAGGCAAAAGGCCGTAACTGACATATAATCAATATTTACTTGCTGTTCACCATACTTACATCCATTATAAGAACACCTAACCAAGGTCTAATCATTATGGTATTTGTTTTAAATTATATAGAAGACCTTTGGTTGTTCCTATTAATGCTATAATGATCAGGATAGTGCGGCAACACTAACACAGTTAAACAGTATAACAGATAAGTAACTTTGCGGTACAGTATGTACAGTATGAATAAATACAATAAATATTTTCACAATAAAGATAATTTAATTATAATTGAATACAAAGGTATATGTATTTAAATGCAAGATATAGAGTAATAATTAATTAAAAATTGGACCAATACATTAGAGATTAGAGACTGCTCATTCCAAGTTTTTTACTGCGCCCAAATAAAATCTTACTGAAAGCTAATTTTTTGAGATATCAACCTAAAATTTGGAACACAACTTGTCCATAGGTATATATGACAAAGCATTCTTGAAATACAACCATTTAAAGGGTAACTAAACACCTGCTCAGAGTCTGACTCCACCCACTAGAAATATTTGAAAATGCAATAAAAGTGGGCAGACCCCGGCGGGGATAGAGGAAACGAACCGAGTGCGGGGCTGAGCGGGGGCACCTGAGACTCGTAGTGACGGATTAATTGACAGCAGCTGTCAGACTCTGTTATTATTATTCCTCACACGGTCGCAAGACGACATGTACATGAATCTGGCGTGGTGAGCTGGAACCTGCTTACGTCAGCTGTCACCGCTTACGTCACGAAGTACCGCAACAGCCAATAGGAAAATTCAACTGCAGTAGCCACCGTTCAACCTGAAGAGGGCAGCACTCAGACGTTTTTACACCATATATTGTAGAATTAAAACACTTTATACACAAATGTCAAAAAAATTACTTGAATCAATGACCAGTACTAATAAAGCCCCATGCTTACAGATCATTAACTAAAAAAAGTTGGTTTAGGGTTTAGTTACCCTTTAAGTTTGGTTAGTGATTTTCATGTCTATGCGAAAAAAGGGGGAGGGGTGACAGTTAAACGGTTAAGGGCCACCAAACTGCTCAAGATGCTCAGTCAACGAACTTGACTTGGATTACTACTTTTTAATTCTGAAATAATATAGACAGAGTATACCGAAAAAAAGTTGGAATTACTTTTACTATTTAGGTTAGCCTACTTTGTACGGACGTTAGCGATAACCAGCTGTAAAATCTGACGTGAACACCTGCAAGAAGGAAATATGGCTCAAACACGTATGGATTGTTTTGGATACAGCAGATGACGTGCATTGCTATGGATTATATCTTCTATGGATTATATCGGATTGCATGGAAAGGTAGGATGCCTCTGTATTTAATATTTGGTTTTCAGCGTCTGATGTGAGGCGATTGTCAGCGTCAACGTTAGCGCTAATTTACGTGACACAGATAAAATTTAGCAAGCTCCGGGCTGTCACTGACATTGACAGATCTGAACCATCACCCTATCACATCGCTATCACAGAGTAATAATACAAACAAGCAGTCGGCAGTCTACACTTTATTTCAAAGATGTGTCGTGTGTATGTTACGTGACAATAAAAGAGCGGTAATCTTTGATAGTATGACAAAGCCAGAGTACAGTAACATCACAGCGGCACCGTAACATCTCTCTTGATGCCAGGCGAAACAAAGTCAGAACACCTTAACTCAACTTCAGCGTGCCGGAACAAAGGCTAAGAGCCGTAACATCTGTTACGGCGTTCTGCTGTGGTTTCTCGTATGGTTTTGGATGTTACGGTTGTCATAGCCCTTTAATTTCTCATTAAAACAATCAAATTGACTCACGATATTTATTCACATGATAAAGGAGGTCTTGAATACCCCAAAAATGACATTAACTCATTTTTGACCAAACATGATGTTACGGCGTTTTGCCTTTGTAGGGCAGATTTATACAATATGTTTTTACATTATACATTTTTAATTTTAAGTGTACAAGTGCAGATTGGTCAAGTGTTCAATAAATGTATTTGTTGAGAAATGTTGTCTATCTTAAGTAATTATATGTGTTACATTTTATCTTTCAAATAAAAGGTTCAAATAAGAGGTTAAAAACAAGCACATATCGGCCAAATATCGGCCAAAATAAATCGGCAGCATTAATCGGCCATCGGCCGACCCGGATTTCAAAAGATCGGCATCGGCCTGAAAAAAACAATATCGGTCGACCTCTAGACGAAGCTATCTGAGTTTTCCTGTAAACCATGGTTTATCATTATTGAATGATAAATATGTGCTAGTATGTATGCACGTTTCCTCACATTACATTATATATGATGTAATATTATCTGTGAGCTCTTCCAGCTCTGTGGCTGCAGCCTCAAAAACACTCCAATCCTTGAAATCAATGTAGGCTTGTAGTTCCCACTCTGCTTCATTGGTCCATCTCTGTACAGTCCTTACTACTGGCTTAGTTGATTTTAATTTCTGCCAGTAGTTTGGAAGAAGATGAAGCAGACAGTGATCAGAGAGTACCAAAGCTGCTCTAGGACAAAGCAATATGCGTCCTTTATTGTTGTGTAGCAATGATCAAGTATGTTCCAGTCTCTGGTGGGGCATGTAATGTGCTGTTTGTATTTGGGCAGTTCATGTGTTAGATTTTCTTTGTTAGAATCCCAAAGAATAATGATAACTCAGTCCGGGTATTGTTGTTCTGTGTCTGTGATCTGATCATGTTCATATTGATATTGCCTTTATTGTAATACAAAGTGCGACATTTTTCTTGCATGACAGTATGTTCATTCACAATTATTACTTTATAAATTACTATACCATTACAAACACATAAAATAATAAAATAAAATACAACAAATGCACATTACACAAAACTAGAAAAGGTTCTTATTTTGTCTATGCCTTATTCAGTTCAAGGATGGCTTGATGCACAAATACTTCTTTAGTCTAACTCGATTAAATCTTGGTACTTGGTTAGATGGTAAAAGTACAAATTCATTGTACAGCACATGATTTGGTTCAGAAACAATATTATTGGCCAACCTTAAGAGGTTCTTATGATAGGACAGTTCATATACTTTTTCAAGAGGCTGACCTACAATATTTAAACACATTTTTATTTGGTTCAAAAGCTTTGTTTTTAAACTAACAGACAAGCTCATGTACCATATGGAATAGCAATACTGTAAGACACTCATGATCACAGACATAAATAATAATAACAGAATCTGTTTTCTTCCTCCAAAGGACCTAAGACGTCGAAGGAAATAAATTCTCTACCTTGTCTTTTTACAGATACTGTCCGTATAAACTTATCACAATAGCATATTATCTATCATTATTTATATGTCCCTACCTGTATGATAGTTTCATTACATATAACAACAGGCAATGTATGAGCATCGGATGTTGACCCAAACAATCTTTTCAGTTTTTTTATATTAATAAAAACGGCATTGTTGTCACACCACTCTACCAATTTAGTCACCACCTGTTGGTGCAATCTAGGGCTCTCGGAGTCACTTAACACAGTATCATCAGAGTACTTTAAGATGTATTGACTAGACCTGTCTACACGACAGTCACCTGTGTACAAGGTAAAAAGCATGGCAGAACTGCAGCCCTGGGGTGCTCCAACATTTGTTTTAACTGCCGATGACAAGGTTTTGTTCACTTTAACAATTTTGACTCTATTTGTGAGAAAAGCATACCACTGAATCAAATACAGATTTACACCCAACCGTACAAGTTTTGACTCTAAGATGTGAGCTTGAATTGTGTTGAATGTGGAGGAAATTTCTATAAAGAGGGTTCTTGCATAGGTATTAGTATAACTAATATATAACTTCCTTAATATCTTTGGTCACATATGATTTATTACTTGGATAAACTTAAATCTCCTTTTTAGGTATAACCAGCTGTACACAAAAATATATATAATTTATTGCTGTAGTCCTTTCATCTAGTGAAAAATGTCCCAATTGTAATGTACAGTTTATTCTTAAAATGTGAAACCAGTATCCCTAAATATAAACGTGAATGAAACAAAAACAAGAAACCAAGGACCTAACTAATAATGACAAATCTAGACGTGACTTGACAAAGACTAGACTAGAGCAAAACAAAACCATGAGGACACAAGTACACTGACTTGACTAACCTTTAACAAAACAAGGTAACATGTACACTGGTGAGACTAAACTTTGGCAGAACAACAAGGTTACACGTACAATATCTGACACCCAACAAAGGCGAACATGAGGGTTTAAATACACAAGACATGGATAACTAAGACCAATGACATACTAGACCTGAATCAAAGTAATAAATCAATGAACCAATGAAAACCAGACACATGAACAAGAAGGGAAAACAGGATATGACAAGACTAGGAAACAGGAACTTAACAGGAGATTTCAAAATAAAAGTACACAAACTAAAGTCAACTGAGAATATCACACCAATCTGTCCAATCATAACATGCTCTCAGTTCCTCTCTACTCTCATTCGACCACAATCTAATTACTTTCTTTTCCAGTTTGCCTCTTTTAAATTTGGTCTTATACACTGGTGTCATATACATCACATTATGATCAGAATTCAGTATCGCTGGCCTACACCTAGACACATAAGCATCCTTGATATTCACAAAACATTTCTCCAAAATATTGTCTTTTCTTGTTTCTGTCTTTACGTATTGTTCAAATCCCAGTAACACAGACTCCAGATTGCATTGATTTTAGTCCCCAAGCACTATCACGGGTGCATCTGTATAGCTGAGCTGTAGCTCATTTACACTGTCAGCTATCAGCTTGCCACCTGCGAAGGGTTGCCACTGGGAGGAACATTTACCATAAAGAGCAAAATACATCCAAATTCTCTTTTGGCAGATATAAAGGTCTTAAAGTCATGCCAAGAATTTCCACATTTGGATCACAGATCTTGCATTTTACCGAATACAAATGGCACCACTTATCGTTTATGTACACACACATCCCGTCCACCCTTACTTTTACCCAAAACTTTATCCCTGTCTGCTCATACTAAGGTGAATCCAGGTACCTCAAAGAGAGAGTCAGGCACTGTAGATTGTAACCAACTCTCCGTTGATGAGATGCCTCACGGAATTTGTTACAGTACCTTGTGTACGATCTTATTGTATCCACTTTGTTGTTCAATGAGTGCAGGTTACTGAAGATAATGGACGACTAGGGCCTTCCTCGTTTTTTGCGTTTTGATCTAAGTATCTCCTGAGTTTTCCACCATCAAGCTATTAAAGTGACATGTTATCATCTCCTGAGACATCTTTGAATTTATCTCCAGCAAAGTCTTTCGGCTGTACAAGTGTGCACTGTGATTTTGCACCACCCACATCCAAACTCCAACTTCCATGTACAATAGGAGATTGCATCTCCAAACATGATCCAAACAGGCCAATAATCCACGGTCTCAAAACTGGGAGTAGATCATTCCAGGCAGTCATCATTCCACTTTTACACGAGCCATAAAATGTAACCATAAACATTAAACAAAAAACGAAAACAACGAACGCAGCTGAGCAGCGTACCGGAAGATAATGGCAATATAAAATGCTGTCTGGAATGGCCTCACTCAGCCAGGTTTCTGTGAAGCTCAAGACAGCAGAGATTGAACAATCCTTGTTTGTATGTTTGAGGAGATGTAGTTTGTCTGTTTTGTTAGGAAGAGAGCGGAGATTCGCTAGATGAATGCTCGGCAGCGCTGTATGAAAGCCCGTCTCCCTCGCCTGTGTCTCGTAGCATGTTTAAACAACACAGCTGATTTTAAACAACTATATGTTCAGCAAAACATCTGAATATTCGAAAACCGGGAAAAGGTTGACTGGTTTATGATGCCAAATGTTCAGCAGTTTGTCCCTGGTAATACTGACTGGAAAAAGATTACTAAACACTGGACAAACAAACAAAAACAACAAAAAAACTGAGGAGCACCAAACCAAGGAAGCAATTCATGGCACCATCTTGTTCTCTAATCTATACCAGCCATATACAGTTGCCAGATTTCCAATCTGCAAATCCACCAGTGAAAGCTAATTCTGACCCAAAAACACATTTCGAAACTGAACTGTCCACTCAACAACTGGACTAGAAACCCTAGTCATAAAACTGATTTTGATCTAAAATAGTAAGTGAAAGCTCAGATTATGTCCAAAAATATGTTCTCTAGCAATAAATAACCTACCAACTGAGTTCTGAGAACACGGACAGTTAGACTCGAGTCTGTAACTAAACATGCACCACTGGAACCCATGATAATAAATCTATTCATGTTCGCTAACAAAAATCCAATAAAAAATTGAACAGTTCACTAACATGTATGTTATGAATGAATTATATCTCTGTTGCTAAAGGTGATATGATATTTTCGATTCATTTTGTAAGATTGTTTATGAAAAAATTGTTTTTCCATGCTCTTATATGCCTTTCATTTGACAGCGACGATTTGTGAATGTTAGATTTGAGCTTGTCTATAGGAGTGAACTCTTAATTTTAACTTTATAGTCTTTTTCTTTTGGGAAAAGGGACAACAAATATGAACGATTCATCCTGACACAAGTGCATATACAGTTTATTGACCAATAAAATTATCTCTAAAGTCAAGTGAAGTCAAGTGGTTTTTTATTGTCGTTCAACCATATACATTTAGTACAGTACACAGTGAAACGAGACAACGTTCCTCCAGGACCATGGTGCTACATAAAACAACATAGGACAAACACAGAACCGCATGAGACTACACAGACTGAATAACATACCTATATAAAGTGCATGTGCAAATGTGTGCAAAAAGTACGGGACAGTACAATAAATTACTAAAAATGAACAGGACAATAGGCACAGTGAGAGACAGTGTAGCGCCGACCAGTACACAGTAGTGCAAAAAGATGACACTTTCTAAAAATGCCAAATGTAAACATAACATACTATGAGATAGTGTTCTATGCACATAGCAGTTATTGAGGTAGCAGCCAGGTATAAAGTGACAATAATTAAAGTGCAACTCAGGACATGTGTGAGTGTGTCAGTCCAGTCTCTGAGAAGAAGGCTGACCTCTGGGAAGAAGCTGTTACACAGTCTGGCCATGAGGGCCCGAATGCTTCGGTACCTCTTGCCAGACGGCAGGAGGGTGAAGAGTTTGTGTGAGGGGTGTGTGGGGTCATCCACAATGCTGTTTTTTTGTAAATGTCTGTGATGGAGGGAAGAGAGACCCCGATGATCTTCTCAGCTGTCCTCACTATCCTCTGCAGGGCTTTGCGGTCCAAAACGGTGCAAGTCCCAAACCAGGCAGTGATGCAGCTGATAAGGATGCTCTCAATAGTCCCTCTATAGAATGTAGTGAGGATGGGGGGTGGGAGATGTGCTTTTCGCAGCCTTCGAAGAAAGTAGAGACACTGCTGGGCTTTCTTGGTAATAGAGCTGGGGTTGAGGGACCAGGTGAAGTTCTCCGCCAGGTGAACACCAAGGAATTTGGTGCTCTTGACAATCTCCACAGAGGAGCCATCAATGTTCAGTGGAGAGCGGTAACTCTGTGCTCTCCTAAAGTCAACAACCATCTCTTTTGTTTTGTCCACATTCAGAGACAGGTTGTTGGCTCTACACCAGTCTGTTAGCCACAGCACCACCTCTCTGTATGCTGACTCGTCATTTTTGCTAATGAGACCCACCACGGTCGTGTCATCGGTGAACTTAATGATGTGGTTCGAGCTGTGCGTTGCTACACAGTCGTGAGTCAGCAAAGTGAACAGCAGTGGACTGAACACACAGCCCTGGGGAGCCCAGTGCTCAGTGTGGTGGTGGTGGAGATGCTGTTCCCGTTCCGGAGTGACTGAGGTCTCTCAGTCAGGAAGTCCAGGATCCAGTTGCAGAGGGAGGTGTCTAGCCCCAGCAGGTTTAGCTTTCCAATCAGGTGCTGAGGAATGATTGTGTTGACCCTGTTTTGTAAAATTACAGTAAATAAGTTTCCATTTCTTTTGCAATAAAAGGTGTAAAAAAGAAAAGCACACCAAAAAGTTTACCGATATAGTAATTTCACAAGTGTCAACACAGTCTTTTTCTGTTTAACTCTAGCACATAGACTTTGCAGAATTTATCCCAATCTTTAGTCTGTGTAAATCATGATGACAAGTTATACATCCTTGAAAGCCAATTTATTGTATGTGAAGCATTACTTGCACTGTTATGGATTAGTCTTAATGGCATACCTGCACAGATCCAATGCTGCAAACACATCTGCGTCATGACACTTCCATGAATGCCAACACAAATATCTCGTATCATGCACCTGTCATCGTCAAGGGCAAGGAGAACAATCAAATGGCTTCTCTTTGCGATTAATTTAATGGAGAAAAGCTTCAGTGTGCTTTTTTGGAACAATAACACAATTATTGTTTAGCTTATTTTAGCTTTACTGAAAAAATGCCGGCAAAATTCCCTGTATTAAATTAAATAAATTAAATAAAAAAAAGGTTACCAAAAAAAATATAATTATACTGTTAGGACTATATAATTGCCTTTTCTTTACAAACACTTAAATAATCCTTACCCTGTTCTGTAGACGAAAGAAGTCAGCTGAATGACATTCTCAGAATGTTCTACACTTATAAACTATCAGAACTATTTGTCCAATGTGGAGTTCACTTTCAGAAAACTAGATTTTGAACATTATAAAACTTTTAAATATTTTAAATCTAACCCTATTTACCTTGGATTGCATTTGTTGAGCTTCTTCAGAAAATGTAAATTGCATTGTAATGCTAAAATTTATTTTAGAGGACAATCAAGTACAGTTGGACATTAAAAGTGGCTGGAGAAATATGAGGGACATAATGCGGTTGTGATGTCAATGCTTTACATTAGATGATTGTTCAAAATAGCCTATTGAATATCAGGAATGTGTCATATACGCAAACCCTGATAGTACACCGTATATACACATCAATGGATGGTCCTTATTCTAAGAGGGAAAGTTTCCCCCACTACTTTGTGCAGGTTGCTATCTTGAACAGGGCCATGACGATTTGCTTTCGGGTCGGAACAGGTGGCTTACCTGTGATAGGCGCAACATCCTTCTATCAGAAGGGCAAATGCTCTTCCTTTGATTGCATTTATTTGTGAAATTAAAATGACAGTAAGCTGGCTAATTTCAATGATTTGTCTCAATACTCTCCAATTTTACCAAAACATCCCCCAAAACATTTGACATCTGGGAGGTGAAAGGTACAAAATTAGCAATATACGCACATTTCTGTATGTAAACAGCTTGGTCAGATTTCTGATGAACCAAACTTATGCAACAAAATTATAATTTTTTTTAAAGGTCATTTGAATGGAAACAGGCAGAAGATGTCAAATTTCGCAAAACGTTTTTACGCAATTTCACTTTGTCGATAACAAAACAGTGCGAAAAGTAGATGGAAACTAGATTAATGTCTCTTCCCTCTAACACCAGGGTTTCCAACTGTGGGTTGTATTGGCAGACTGATCACACTGTAAATTTGGTGACAGTAGGAGAAAGTTCTGCTGCTGAAATCGGTCTGTGCTTATCAAAATTCAAACCACTGAACCTTGAGCTTCGGCCACTAGTTGTATTTGTATTTGTACAAGTGATGTAAAACAGTCAACAGGAATGCATATTTTATAAACCCTACTTCTAATCACAATCCTAAACCTAACCATCAGTGGAGTAAAACTATAATTTAGAGTGAAATTGCAATCTCTGAATCAAATTTACCATGGCTGATGTGAACGCGTTTACTTCCTTGTTTCCATGGGACCACAGCGTGTGTCTCGGAGATCACTAGCACAACAGGGAAAGGTGAACACATTTAAATTGTGATAATGTGTCTGATGGGGAATGGTGCTTCTTAGTATTTCGGCAGAATGGGGTAAATTTTAGGGTACATAATTTCCAGTGTGATCATGTTATTGGGGTCCATGGACTGATATATGTGTTACGATGAGTAGGTGAAGGCAGACGAGGGTGAGGATCTAAATGCAGTTGGTTTTTATTAAACGTGAAAACAGACAAAACAGGAACAAACAAAACATCCACGATGGGAAAATAAAAATAAAAGCACGAAAACATCAAGGGACCACGAACGGGGAGAACAGGTTTAACAGGGCGAAGAACAAACATCCATACACATCAACAATCGACAGGGGAATGAAGAAACAGCAGGGTTTAAATACACAGGAGACATGATGATGACAAACGACGATCAGGTGAGCACAATGACACAGGGCTGGCAGTGATGAGGGCCGGGAATCATGGGAAGTGTAGTTTTTACAAAGGGAATAGGAGTTTGAGACAACGACTGGTGAAACACAGGGCAGACAACAAGGGAATCGTGACAATATGAAACATATAGTAAAAAAAAAAAAAATATATATATATATATATATATATATATATATATATATATATATATATATATATTTAGAATAAGGTGTTGGCTAAGATCCCTAGGTTGGATGAAATCTAGTTGGGTGATCACTGGGTCAGAAAAGGTTGAGAACAGAATCCTTAACCGACTAGAAATGATTTTACCAAATCAAGCTTTTGCTGGGCTGTGAAATAAGCTTAAGTTTATCGGTTATTAAAAAAATACAAATAAAGCGAGGACGCTCTATTTGTCCCACCCCAACTTTCTGTTTCAATAGAAAATCCTAAAACACAAACAAGAAAATTGCATTTGTCAAATTTTTCATGGGGTTTTTAAGGGCTTTCTTCCATGTTTGTGCTAATGAAAAAGGTTGTTTAGGCTGGTCGGTTTGTCCGATGACATGTAGTTGCTGTTTTACAATGGCAAACACAGAGTAGGGCTGAAATCGATAACTGCATCTGCAGTTTAATCCTCCCTACACACACACAGTTACACCCTCTCCTCCCCTATATCTTTCCCCTCTCTCAAACTTTCTTTCATTCTTTCTCTGTACCATTCAATTCATCTCCTCACACACACTATCATCCTTTACATGTGAATTAAACAGCTCATTGTCCATCAAAATTCTGAGATTATACACCTCTCATTCCACTGACCCATCAAGGTCATCATGCAAATGCTAAGGGGAGCTGACTGCCGCTTAACATCCATTCCAGCTCCACAGCACATAAAAAGGGCACTAGCAGATCTCTAAATGGATGCTGAAACTGCCTTTTTAAACTGATTTGAGAACTGTGTTCAGCCTCTGGTGGGACACTATAGGCCTTCATTTGAATCAGGGAAACCTCATGTTTGACAAGACGCGATCATGAAGCAGAGTAATTGTGAGCCCAGGCTGCTTCTGTATGCGAGAAAATGGCTGCAAATGACTGCAGTGGGACTGGCTGTTACACGGATACACACGGTTATTAAGAGACTAATATAGCTCTCTGTTCATTAGCGATATCCTCTCCACACAGCACAGAGCTCTAATGGCCTTCAAATGCACTGGAATTGTCCAAACAGGATCTAGTACTCTGTTGTTAATGGGCTACATTATTTAATGAAGATCACCTACAGTGAACAAATCAAATTAGTTTTTGTTTGTTTGTATGTTTTATTAGTTTTTTGCCTTCTTTCTCTGTGTGTGGCTTTTTATTCAACAATGGTGCAGAGATTGGTATGGAAATAAAGCATGCTATCATGTGCTGTCTTTTTTTTATTTGCCTAAAAATTTGGGATAAAGATTTTGAAAATGTACAAGTTACAATGTAAAATGTAATGTAAAAAGTATTTTTACAAATAAAAAAAATATTTAAGAGTCTGACTATTTCTAGGTCACTGATCAAATATTTTAATCACATTAATGACACTGACTATGCTTATTTGTGCAAAAGGTCGGATTTCTGAGCTTCCACTATAGCACAAAATATTCTCTTTGGAATATTCATAAATCATTAATGGATCAGATAACATGGATCATCAGTTTTTGCAAAAACTTGAATCCATGCCTGTCATTAAAGCAAGAGGGGGACATTCTGAAAGTCATATTACTAATTTTTCCATCCTACATTTTCTCTCGAAAGGTAATGCTAATAATACTGTATAATTTGTAATTAAACATTTAGCGTCAAATTGGAAAAGAATGCAAAATAGAAGCATTTTATACTAGTAGTCTCAGGCTTTGGATGTGTGTGTGTTAGGGTGTGTAATGGCATGGCTATAATATCTAAAACATTTTCTTTTGGCTGAGATCTGTGTGTCTGTTACTTTTATTTTTTTTTTTGTCATTTAGTTTGAAATGATGTGTCAAGAATGACAATGGTTGTGTGTGTGTGTGTGTGTGTGTGTTTGCATGCTCACGTGTACCAGTTTATGTGTATACGAGTAGGAGAGAGAGAGGACATTTGATCATTAGCCCTTCAATGACACACATCATACTTCAGCCTTAAAGGCAGCACATTAATCAACACATCTGCTGTCCTTGTAGAACATACACTCACACACGCACGCACGCACACACACACACACAGTGTATATGGTCCCAGAGGAAAATAAGGCTTATATGGCAGGGCTCATAAAACACACATCTGAGATCTATATAATATCTCAATTGTTTCTCCAAGGCATAAAAGCTTCTCAGATATTTCTCCTGAGAAAAAGACCAGAGTATCTCACATCTCTTCTCGCATTTCAGGAAAAAAAAATACATTTCATACATGAAACCAGTTTCCGTTTTGTATCTTTTTGCTACCATTCAGATTCTACCAAAATTCTTTTGAACTTTGTGTTTAAACTGTCAAGGATTTAAGCCAGTCAACTGGCTTTTTCCCCAAGAAGGCTAGTTAGTTTATCAGAAGTAATGGAATCACTTACTGTTCCTGTAAAATGTCACAGTAATTTTCATCCACTCGGACAAAACATCAGACAAAACATTTTTGACTCTTGTATCACGTGTTAAACGGTGCGGAACAGTTGCGTAATTTCCATTTGAACATTGTGATTAGCCCAGTGCATGCTTGCTATGTGCGTCCTGACCTCATACATGCTCAAACCACTAATCTTGCAGATTTTTTACACATAGCATCAAAACTTTTCTAGTAATGTTCAACTTCTCATTCTGGTAAATAGCCTCTAAATGGAAAAATAGCATTAATTTTACAGGCATACAGTACAACCTTTTACATTTCTCCTATTTTCTGCTCCATCTTTACACAATTCATCACTTTCCTGGCAATATGACCATTCCAGCTGTAGCTCCACCTCTTTATGTGTCTCTTGTTCCTCACTAATCCGATCCTGCTCTCTATTTATCTCTTTTTATCGCTCTTTATCTCTTTTTGTCCCAGACGCCCAATCCTTTGTACTCCCACTAGGGAGTGTTTTAATTAGGAACTATGACAGCCTTGCTGGACATTATTAGTGCAGTTCCCTGCAGTTCACAAAGAGCTGATAACAGTGTAACCCAAAAGCTGCGCACAGGATGATGTCCTGCTGCTCTTTTAATTCAAGGTTGTAAATAAATGGTAGTGAGTTTATCTCTCTGATAAACTCCCTATTGTTTTATTCCACAAATAGTGAACTAACATTTTTATAACTTTGAGACTTCTTGTGTCAAATGCATGTATGGAGTAAATGTAAGTATATCCATCCGTTCATCCGTCCATCCATCCATCCATCCATCCACCCATCCATCCGTCCATCCGTCCATCCATTTCCATTAGTTATGCCTATATTCCATTACATTTTATGCAATTAATGATATATTTAATTTTATACAGTGGCAAGAAAAGTATGTGAACCTTTTGGAATTACCTGCATTTATGTATAAATTTGTCTTAAATTCTGGTTTGATCTTCATCTTCATCTATAATGAACAAACACAATCTGTTTCAACTAATAACACACAAATGTATTGTTATTGTACATATTGAATACATCATTAAAAAATTCACAGTGCAGGTTGGAAAAATTATGTGAACCCCTAGGCTACGCCAACTAATAAGAGTCAGGAGTTGGCAAACCTGGCATCCAATTAATGAAATGAGATTTGAGGTGTGGGATAGAGCTTCTTTGACTAATAAAAAGCACTCAAACATTTTGAGTTTGCTATTCACAAGAAGCATCTGCTGATGTGGACAATTGCAAAAGAGAGATCTCAGAAGACCTATGATTAAAAATTAGATTTACAAAGTTATCTCAAAGAGCTGAGAAATTCACATATCAACAGTTAGACAAAATGTCTATAAATGGAGACAATTTAGTACTGTGGCTACTCTCCTTATAAGTGGCCGTCCAGCCAAGATGACTCAAAGGGCACACCCCAGAATGCTCAATAAGGGACTAAAAGGACCCTAGAGTGACTGCTAAAGACTTGAAGAAATCATTGTAACTGGTTAAAATCTCTTTTCACAAGTTTACTATATGGAAAACATTAATCAAGCATGGTGTCCATGGCAGGCCAAGAAAGCTGTTCCTTTCCAACCAAAACATTTCTGTGCGCATGAAGTTTGCCAAAGACAACTTTTACACACCACAATGCTACAGGGAAAATATTTTGTGGACTGATGAAACTAAGTTTCATTTGTTTGTGAAGAACACGCAACATTGGCATGAAAAGGGCACCGTATACCAACATGAAAACATCATTCCAACAGTGAAGTAAGGTGGTGGGAGCATCAGGATTTGGTGCTGCTTTGAGGCCTGGGTTGCATGTTTAATGGGATATGTTTAATAAATACATGAAAGTTTACAATTGTTTGTGTGCTGTTAGATTAATCAAATTGTGTTTGTTTATACTTGTGACTTTGAAGAAGATGAGATCACACTTCATGAAAAATTAATGCAGAAAACAAGCTAATTACAAAGGGTTCACATACTTTTTCTTGACACTGTATATGAAATATAATATACAGTATAAATACTCTATTGTATAATAAACAAATATTTATAAAGTTATTTTTAATTTATTGTTTTATTTAATTTTGTATGTTTAATTGTGACAAAAACAGAATAATAAAAAGAGAGAGAGAGAGAGAGAGAACACATCTCTGTGTGAGGGAGCAAATTCCGTGAGAATTGTTGTGTTTAATTAAGAGTGTGTGACATTCTCAATTGGCAATTTTGATTGATAATAAAATTGTTACTTTAATTAAATAGGCCGTCCCTCTGGCTGTGCTTTTCTCTCTGTTCATTTGTAAGAGAACAGTAGGTTGTGACCCCTTGTCAGATGGTATTGCTGATACAAGAAGACAGTGACCTCTGGCTCCTTAAATGAGAAAACCCTCTGATTGGTGGGGAGGATTAGGGTCCATTTGCATAACGCAGCATGCTGTGTGTTTGTGTTCATTAGCATTGTGGGTTAATGAGAATATCAAACAAAAGGCAAATTAATAGATCTTATTATGCAGCTAAATGCTGATTGATGCTATTGTCATGACAGCATTTGAAGAATTGTGTGTGTGAGTTTGTGAAACAGTCAAGATAAAGTGTTTTGTTTTGAACAGCAAAATTGTGTATATATATATATTTTTATTGCTTTCCTGGACACCCCCATATTCCATTGGTTGGACAAACAGATAGTTCCATCCCAAACTCACAACATTATTTTAGCCAATATTGCTGGTCATGATCCTCAAACAAACATTAATTCAAAGCAGCCTTACAAAAAATGAGGATGTAATGTTTTAAAATCCTTGTTAAGCAGTTTCGGTTTCAATGAAAACCATGCAATAAAAATGTGGTCCATGTAGAGCAAGCCAAATGCGACTGTGACAAGGAAACCACAACTCCATAATATGTTGCTTAGTGAAAAAAAAAAACAGAAAAAGAAACTTGCTAAGCTGGGGTAGCTAATATCATGGCAATATCAGTTAGCTATGTGTAATGGGGAGTTTTCACTTTGAATGAAAATCAACCTCATATAAGCCAGGAACATGGTTGTGCGCTATACCAAAAAATAAAAAATGGTATGATGTCATCTTTTTAATAATTTCGGTACCATAGGACAGTATGGTCTATGTTTTCATTTATACTGTAAAGCTTAAAAAAAAAAAAGAAAAAAGAATCAGCAATATTTTGTTGAAAAAAAAGATTATATTTTATTGTATTAAAACTTTATGTATTCATTTGATAATAACATTTAATTCAAACATAAAACATGGAATACAGAACTCCATGACTTTTTGCAATTTTAATCAAGTGCTTTTCTGTGTGACTTCATCAGTAATCTGAGGATATTTATTTGTTGCCGAAGTATCGATTTACAGTGCCTTTGCGAAAGTATTCGGCCCCCTTGAACTTTTCGACCTTTTACCACATTTCAGACTTCAAACATAAAGATATAAAACTGTAATTTTTTTTGAGGAATCAACAACAAGTGGGACACAATCATGAAGTGGAATGAAATGTATTGGCTATTTCAAACAAAAAACTGAAAAATTGGGCATGCAAAATTATTCAGCCCCTTTACTTTCAGTGCAGCAAACTCTCTCCAGAAGTTCAGTGAGGATCTCTGAATGATCCAATGTTGACCTAAATGACTAATGATGATAAATAGAATCCACCTGTGTGTAATCAAGTCTCCGTATAAATGCACCTGCTCTGTGATAGTCTCAGAGGTCCGTTTAAAGCACAGAGAGCATCATGAAGAACAAGGAACACACCAGGCAGGTCCGAGATACTGTTGTGGAGAAGTTTAAAGCCGGATTTGGATACAGAAAGATTTCCCAAGCTTTAAACATCCCAAGGAGCACTGTGCAAGCGATAATATTGAAATGGAAGTAGTATCAGACCACTGCAAATCTACCAAGACCCGGCCGTCCCTCTAAACTTTCAGCTCATACAAGGAGAAGACTGATCAGAGATGCAGCCAAGAGGCCCATGATCACTCTGGATGAACTGCAGAGATCTACAGCTGAGGTGGGAGACTCTGTCCATAGGACAACAATCAGTCAGTATACTGCACAAATCTGGCCTTTATGGAAGAGTGGCAAGAAGAAAGCCATTTCTTAAAGATATCCATAAAAAGTGTTGTTTAAAGTTTGCCACAAGCCACCTGGGAGACACACCAAACATGTGGAAGAAGGTGCTCTGGTCAGATGAAACCAAAATCGAACTTTTTGGCAACAATGCAAAACATTATGTTTGGCGTAAAAGCAACACAGCTCATCACCCTGAACACACCATCCCCACTGTCAAACATGGTGGTGGCAGCATCATGGTTTGGGCCTGCTTTTCTTCAGCAGGGACAGGGAAGATGGTTAAAATTGATGGGAAGATGGATGGAGCCAAATACAGGACCATTCTGGAAGAAAACCTGATGGAGTCTTCAAAAGACCTGAGACTGGGACGGAGATTTGTCTTCCAACAAGACAATGATCCAGACAATGATCCAAAACATAAAGCAAAATCTACAATGGAATGGTTCACAAATAAACATATCCAGGTGTTAGAATGGCCAAGTCAAAGTCCAGACCTGAATCCAATCGAGAATCTGTGGAAAGAACTGAAAACTGCTGTTCACAAATGCTCTCCATCCAACCTCACTGAGCTTGAGCTGTTTTGCAAGGAGGAATGGGCAAAAATTTCAGTCTCTCGATGTGCAAAACTGATAGAGACATACCCCAAGCGACTTACAGCTGTAATCGCAGCAAAAGGTGGCGCTACAAAGTATTAACTTAAGGGGCTGAATAATTTTGCACGCCCAATTTTTCAGTTCTTTATTTGTTAACAAAGTTTGAAATATCCAATAAATTTCCTTCCACTTCATGATTGTGTCCCACTTGTTGTTGATTCTTCACAAAATATTACAGTTTTATATCTTTATGTTTGAAGCCTGAAATGTGGCAAAAGGTCAAAAAGTTCAAGGGGGCCGAATACTTTCGCAAGGCACAGTAGTATCGATACAGTGGTACCGGGGCTAGTATCGTACCAAAGCCAACATTTTGGTTTCGTAGCAACCTTAGTCAGGAGAACAGAAAATATGTAAGTTTTATCTGGAGAAAAAGAAACAATTTAGCTTTTAATAAAATGGAATGTACTGTATCTATGTATGTCAGTTGCACACGTCACAATAATTCTTGTTTAACCAGAGAACTGCATCATGCACAGCAATTATCATTCTTCAAACAATTACTATTCAGTTTATTAATGTGTATACATGGTGGATAGATGACACCATTGTCCTTTCCCCTCCATAACCTCAAAATAATTCCATCATGGATGTTTGATGCTCTCATATTGCATGTTTCCCACCGGGAAAATGCCTGGTATGCTAAATTACCAATCCAGTCCTGGTTAATACTGTATGGTAGAATGCAGTATAGTGCTGTTTGGTGTTAATTTACTGTGCTACTACTAATTGATATTTGGTTTGCTTATTACCAGGATAAAATAGTTTGCTCAATATTACTGGAATAAATGAGGGAACTAGATGTAGGGACATGGTTCTTACCAATGGTTGTTGAAACTGCAGTCGTAAAATGCTGTAAAGATGTACTGATGCTAAATTTATGTACAAAATGTAATGAAGAATTATGATTTCTCTGACAGTGGTGCAGGGGCGTCGGACTGGGGGGGTAAAGGGTACCGAGTACCCAGGGCCCGAGGCAGGGGGGGCCCCTTAGAAGTCAGTTTTCTATACATACATATTTGGTACGGGGGCCCAGCAAGATGGTTTGTACCCAGGGCCCAAAATTTGGTGCTACGCCCCTGCAGTGGTGGCAACACAATCTGCATTATTGCTTACTACCTACATGTGAACACACACACACACTGTTGGATATTAAAGTTTGTGTAACAGGACAAGGTGAGCAGATAAATTATGCAAATGCTGTAATGAATTGTTTGCCAGCATAAACTCTACCTCTCTGTCACACACACACACACACACACACACACACACACACACACTCTTGCACGCGCGCGCGCACACACACACACGAGAACTTTGATTTATGAGGTTCAGGTTACCTTGATGGGGGATTTGCACATTAACACAGAGAGAAATCCATTTCTGTTTTATTCATGTGAACAAATCTCCCTGTTATATGGTTGCTATATGTCTGACAGCCAGTACTCTGTAATGCACTCATGCTTGTTGGTGTCAAGCATGTTTCAGTTGAGGGAATCAAATTTAAAGACCCCATGGAATGGCTTGCCTAGGGCTGTTTTCTTTTCTGGGTTGACATTTTTCCTATTGAACCAGAATTTGGTGGGACATATCAAGAAAAAGGGGCCCCTTTTTAAAATAGCCTTTGTTTTAGTCACTGCCATGAACTACCATTTGCTACTTGCTATTGCTCATCAGAGGCAGGTGTTATGAAGGTGAGGGGACATTTTAGATACATAAATTATTATAATGGACAAAAATATTTGTATGACTGTGAATGCAAGATGAGCGGTGGTGTAACTACTGGCAGTGCAGGGTGGGCAGCCACACTGATGCCCGGGGTGAAAGGGGGGTAATGAAAACGACAATGCTACGTAAAGCGAAAATTATTCCAAGTTGCATCAATTGAGATGAATAATTTTTGCTAAAAGTTCATTTGGTTAACTAGCCATAACTGGGATAATAGCTTTGCTTGAATATAAAAGAATCATAGGAACTGTTCAGACTGAACACATTCTTGCGTAAAAAATTCAATAAAAAATAGATGCCTAGTAGTAAGCTATGCAGCTTACTATTTTTTAAAAACAGATCTATGGTTCTGGGTTCTGAAGAGGTCAAATAACTGTATGCTGTGTTATGGCTTCCCATAACCTCATTTAGTTTTAATAGCATCATATTTGTATCTGTTTGAACTGCAGTGTCAAGATGATGACATTACACTTAATAAGGTCTTCAGCTGTCTGGTGTTGTGCTCAGTTTGAGAATCTTACCTGCAATATTTGCAACTAACATTTCAGATGTACTGTAGGTCCTTTCTCTACTTGAGATGCTGGTTGCAGCTGACGTATCTAATCAAGAGGTGTAATAATTATTCAAAATATTAGTTTGTTTAGAGAGATGCTGCTCTTGCACAGCAAAAATGAACTCTATGATACTTATGTAGAATAATATACTCTTCGCCTAAATGTTTATAGATTAATTAGAAAGAAAAACCTTTCACTAGTAAATCCCAACTCAGTAAAGTGTTCTTCTCATAGAAACAGTAAAAATATTATAACTAGTCATTCTGAATTTATTTATGAAAAAATATTTGTTTTTCTAAAAAAAAGAAAATATGAAAAATAGTAGCATACACACATTTATAAACGTTCACTACAACTGCCTCAGTTGTAATAAAAAGAGTCTAAAAGATTTCACCTAATATATTAGCATATGAAACTGCAACATTTTTGTAAAAATACCACAGTTACTGGTACTGCCCTAAAATCATGATTCATTTTAGTAAGGGTGATGTGTATGTGAAAAACCTTTATTTTAGGGCATTTTAAATTAATCCAGCAGAGCGATCCCTTCTGTGATGGCTTAAGCAAATCGAGCCAAACTAGGCTTCAGTCACTCTGCACAAATGTCTCAGATGACAAGAATATTTAGTGCTTAAGATGTGCCAAACATGAGATTAATATAATTAATTTTGTTTTACCGGCCAAAAATTTTGCATTGGCAGCCATCTAAAAATTTTCAATGCAGGAAAAACCATGGTCACCCAAATCTTTTTTTATGAAAACATGTCTTGGAATATGATGCAGGAACCACATGGAATACTTTGATATTTTGGGTTCCATTTTTAAGCTATAAAGTGAGGCAATATTTACAGCCATTTTATTGAAAATACATGTTCATAATAAAGAAAGTCATACAGGTTTGTAATAAGATAATGTTGAGTAAGATATGAAAGAAATGTTCCTTTTTGGGTGAACTATCCATTTGATGTCTTAATGAAAATCTAAAATGCAAAAATGCCTCTGTGAGGTTAAGGGTTAGGGGTTGAGTTAGGGGCAAGAACAGAATATTTAGCTCAGTAATAAAAACAACAGTCCCCACCATGAAACAAAATAAAAAGAGTATGTTGGACTCGACATTCCACATATGTGACCTGACTGAAAACAATGTAAAAAGTGGTATGAAATGAAAAAGGAATTATGTAATGCAAAAGCCAACTGCTTTGTTTCATTTCACGTTCCCTTGCGAATAAATTAGTGTGTCAAAGAATTAAGTACTAAAAGAGTATTTTGCCCTTTTTTAAACACTGTTAAAAGCTGCACAATGTCAAAACCATGTCCTTATCCCGATTCACTACAGTAAGACTACAATAATGATTTTTATTTTGAGGGAATTTGAGCTGTTATGTCGGATTTGGCCCGAAATCGCAGGCATATGTCATTCTTCCTTTTGTGTTTACGTCATATCTGTAAACTGAGAAAGAAGTTCCAGCTGTGACATGTGAAGTGAGAGTGACAGATGTTCAGTCAGTCCAGTAGGGGTTTCATGAGTCAGGACACTAGTGGAATGAAATCACTCTACATATGGGTTTAACCATTTTTTACTGTTTGGCGAAATTGTTTACCTGCTGTACTGCTTGGACATGTTTTCTTGTAGGGTTGTTCAATCTTTTATTGTTTGTCATGCATTAATGAAGAGTTGGGGTACTCAAGTTTGGACGCGGACTCGAGTCTGTGTCACAAGTCCAGTTTTAATGGACTTGTCACAGACTCGGATGCATTTTCACTTGGACTTGACTCAGACTCGAGCCTTTGGGACTCTGGATTCATTTTTCATGGCATTTAATTTTTGATGCAATGAACAAAATATAGAATTAAAAATAACGAAACAGAAATAAATGGACACTGCAAGCGGTTGTAGAACCCCCTGACGTCGTAGACATAGCTAGAGTTTGTTTTACTGTATTGAGCAAACACACCTGCAGAGTGGCACACACACACTAAACAAATACACTTAAACGTTACTACGGAGGCTGCTGTATAACATAGATTACCGAGGTGGCTGTCACAAAAAAATCCATAAAGACGGGTATGTATCCAATGTAATAGAAACTACAAAGCAGTTTCAGGCGGCACAGGACCTGACTACTGATAAAATCGCACGTACCGTTTGTGCAGCCAACTTCATAAGAACTTCATAAAGTCAAGTCACCCACACCATGTCTCTCACAGTTTACTAAAACAACATATCAAAATAAAAATTCTGAAAAAATATTATTAATATTGGGCTATTAAGTCTTTTTAGGTGTAATGTATCCACATATGTAGGCATATGTAGTCTCTTGTGGTCCACGCAGTGTTGTCAACTTAAACTGGTCCTTGATAGATTAACTGTAACTTTTTAAATAGTCTGGCGAAATGTTTTGTTTATCATTTAATTATAGATTGGGTGACAAGACATCCCAGTTTTTGGTAGGGTCACTGATTTTTTCCCTTCTTAAATTAAATCTCCTCATTGTCCTTCTCGCTGGTATCGTTTGCAGAAAATTACTTTTGTTGCGTTGCGCGTTGATTTGAGAACATTCTAGTCTTCAGCAAATCAGCTGAAATGTGTCTGGTTACAAAAACAATGCATGCACTTAGTGCTCGCACTCTATGTCATCCTGTCAGCCAGCGCAAATTCCAAAAAAACATGTGAAATTGTAAGCGGGGTGTTTTCTGAATCTGAGCACGGATCAGACAAGTGCCACATTCAGACAGCTACATTGCACTTTTTACATAGTACAAGCACATAAAGGAACATTCCAGGTTTAATACAAATTAAGCTCAATCGACAACATTTGTGGCATAATGTTGATTACCACAAAAATAAATGTTGACTCTTCCCTCCTATTTTTTTAATAAAAAAGAAGCAAAAATCGAGGTTACATTGAGGCACTTACAATGGAAGTGAATGGGGCCAATCCGTAGATGTTAAAATACTCAAATACTGTTTCAAAAGTATTGCCACAAGACAAAAATGATATTTGTGTAAACATGATTTTAGTGTGATAAAATCATTTACTAACCTTTTCTGTGTTGTCTATATAATTTAGCCACTGTTGAGAAGAACTCAAATATGCAGAAGATTAAAGAATGTACAGTATTTTTCTTAAGAAAAGTGGGCAGCTTCACAGCTCAGGAAAAAGCAGGGACTCATGGACAATTATTACACAAACAGTCATTAATCATCGAGAAAACACACCATAAAGGGTCATGCCATTAGCTCTAAAGCTTGCGTGCAGTTATGAACGCGCACAAGAGATCAACAGTCGGTGAAGATTTTCTCTTAATAACACATTCAATTTCCTTATTGTATTCCTTAAGAACAAGACACGAGTCGCATACAATAATTTAATAGACTTCTGAATTATACTTTTGTGTCCTAATAAAGCTTGAAGAAGTGGTCACCATAAACTTCCATTGTGTGACACTGAGCAAATATACAGTATATATATATATAGTTATAACAACACTGCGTAAACAATGACTGAATTTTCATTTTTGGATTAATTAATCATTTTAGAATCAAGGGAATGTACACTTTTGAACCAGATCATTTGTTTTAATTCAGTTACTATTTTGTCTTGTGGAATATACAGGTATGTGAGTATCTGTTGTCAAGTAGCTTTTTCAAGGTAGTACTAAATACATTTTTATGATACCTTTTATTGTTTTTTTAAACAATAACACAGGAATGGCCCAGGGTTTTAGGTGTACAAGAAGTGCATAGACCTGCACCACGTTTCCCGCAAATTAACAGTCATGTCCGTGTTAAATGGCCATAATATTATCAGTGGACTTTACCAGTGTTTTCAGATGTAGCATTTGCAGTCAAGTTGTGAGATGTATCTTCTCAGCGAGTGCTAAGTACTACTGTGTTGACTAAACCAGTCAGCAGATAGAGACAAAAAGAAATCCCAGTATATATTATTTCTTCAGATAGGGATCATTTTAGAAAAAACTAAACTAAATTGAAAGGACAAATTGAAAATGAAGTAAAAATAAAAAATAAAAAATTTAATTTGAAACAGTAATAACTCACGCATATTTCACATATTTAAGTCTATGTTTGAGTGGAAAGGAGCAAAAAATAACTGAAATGTCAACAGAACGAAATAAGAATTGTGTTGAAAGAAAGTTTTGTCTTCATACACCTAAAGTATATGCTTTCTTTCTGAAACCACTTTGAAGTCTGTTCAGCAGGTAACTAATCATAAAATATAGATGTGTTTTTGCTACATTTATATAGAAAATGTTTTTTCTTAGATGTTAAAGTTTAAGCTTAAAATACTGATGTTGAGTTTACAGTTACAATTTTAATTCCGTTTCATAAATAGATTCATTCAGACTCGACTATTGACTCAGTCTTGAGTCCGACTCGGACTCGATTGATTAAAGATTCGGACTTGACTTGGATTTGACTAAGGTGGACTCGAACCCAACACTACATTAATTAATCAAACATTACTTATGTGTACCAATCGCAATGTGTTTATAAGTTTCGCTTTTTTCAGTGAAGTTACTGTTTCTAATATATACTAATATGAGTTTTGCTGCAGTTTCAAGATTCTGAAATTGTGTATCTCTGAATGTGTGTGCCGCTGTTTTCTTAGGCTATTTTATTTTTAACTCAGTCTCAGAAATACACTGATGTTGTCACTTTACATTGTCCTTTTAGCAGATTTTATTTATTTATTTATTTATTTTGCCTGATGAAGACCTATTGTATTAAATAATAATAATAATAATAATAATAATAACAATAATAATAATACAGAAAACCAATCAATCAGCAATACAACATTGTTCACCAGTGAATATGTGAATTTCATACTCCCATGACACTTCACCTTACACT
Organism: Xyrauchen texanus; assembly: GCF_025860055.1. Classification (NCBI taxonomy): domain Eukaryota; kingdom Metazoa; phylum Chordata; class Actinopteri; order Cypriniformes; family Catostomidae; genus Xyrauchen; species Xyrauchen texanus. The sequence goes on from NC_068280.1 coordinate 38,970,980, forward strand.
CACACTTCCACCTGGCACTTGTTAATTTCCTACTTATTCATAAGTTCATAAGAGACCCAACAAGATGTGGTACTGGGAATCATGCAAATTAAATTTTCAGCTAAGGAGGTATTAAAGCCCTCACAACAAAAACTATAAAGGTTGTTACCTATACTGTCACTACCCTTTAAAATCAACCTGTATCACCATTCCTGACTTTTCCCCATAGATTAAACTTCGGGCCATAAATAGAAAACATTGTTAATAAATACATTCCTCGGCAGCTTGTCACACCACCTATTAGGTTTGATAACAGTGACCAATCTTGATTGTTACTTTCATGATTTAAAAGTGAAAATTGTGTTTTGCTTTCTGTAATATCGGTAACCTTCTCAAATACTGTGTTGAGGTTTGAGCTATGTTTATTGAAGGTCAATCCTTCATCTACCTTTGGGTGTGTATGTTTTCACAGTCCAGTCAACAGCCACTGTGCCAGGTGGACAGACCTGACACTAAGCCTAGCTGCCAAGTTCTCTGCAAATATCCACCCCACAGTGGTAAACAGGTGGCAAGTTTTAGTCAATCCTGCAGTCACCAGGACCTCCTGCTGAAAGACAGACCCTAGAATCTCAATCAGCGTTTATTAAGGTATGGCTCCACCTCAATTTAAAGTCCCAAATCAAACCGGAATTCCACAAACGCTACCCTGCTTAAACCTCCATGAATTTCCAGGACTGCATTATCCAAAATCATTGTAACCCTAAGAAGATCTTAGAAACCATTGGCCCCAGTGGTCTTTATGATCAACTCAAGCTCGCAATGCTTTTGGGAAACACAACCCAGGTTGGTTTATGCTTGTTAAAGTTTTGCTTGTCTTACTGGTGGACAAAAACATATGTGCTGTTAAACCTTAAGTGTTTTAAATTGTTTGACCAGCATGGCCTTTTTGAAGAAGCTGCTTAAATAATGAAGCCTTGCTAGTTAAGATAATTAAAAAATGTTAAACAGGTTATACCATCTTAAGTGAACATGGTCATTCTTTTTCTTTTTTTTTTTTAATGACCACCATGGCCAAGATGATCTACCAAGGTCCTTCAGCTTTTAGTGCAGCTGATCAACCATCTAGGCCAGCTTAGACCAGCTAATGGCCATAAATGAGCAGCTTGGACCAGCTAGAATCTGTTTAAAGCTATTTTAGCTTTAAATTTCCCAAGATCCACATGCAGACTTGCAGAGTGATTTATAAGCAGAAGTGTTGTGAAATGCTGTGGGCATCAGCATATTTAGCATTGATACCATTGATCATTACGTATAACCACTTGCTAGAAAGTGTCTGAATGTTCAACAGTATCATAAAGAGTGAGCACTGATTCTGTCAGAACTCAAAATTTATACATACATCTTTTGCTTACCTGTCTTCAGTTGGGCCTAAACCCCCCTAACTCTCACAATCATAATTCCCCTCCCTCTAGAGGCTGCACTGGCGTCACATTGATTTCATGTCTTTCTCTAAAGCTTAAAGCAGCATGCCTTTCTGGTCACCTGATAACATCTAAACACAACTCTAACGTCATAACACAGACATAAACACACAAACTCACAATTGCTGTTTTAATGACTTGGTGAAGGTCACATTGGGTTTGTTTGTACAGCCTGCTATATTCTTTTCTAAATGAGGCTCAATCAAAATCCTCAGTTAGGAAACAATCTAACAACGAGATGAACTATTGAATGACATGACATGCTATTAGATTGGCAGTGTGTGTGTATCTGTTTGTAACTATCCAGCTTCCCTTGGGTGAACAAAGAGGAGGGTTCCTAAAAACACTGTGTCTTTTTGAAGAGCTTTGTGCATTACTTGCCTGGTGAAGACGTATACACACGTTGAGCCCTATAGCTCCCAGTTCAAGCAAGTTTAGTGTCTGCAGTTAACAACAAAATAGCACTATTGTTTTATCTTCTCATTAAGTTATTTAGCTGTGTCCTTTTGGCTCTTTGTCTTAGATTCTTCTTATCTGAGCGCCAACTTATCATAGCAAACTTCCGTTCAAACTGAACAGAGAGTTCTGGAAATCAGCTTACTCTCATTAATACTGCATGATGGCCTTTTCAGCTTTGCCCCTTGAGGTTCATTGTTTTGACAGCATGTCCCTGCGCTGGACCAAAACTCTTACAGCTGCTCTGTTACGAATAAGGTCAAACTGCAGCATTTATGCACTGGTAAAGAGAGGACCTTTTAAAAAATATCACATAGTTTGACTTGTGTGAGATCTGTGAAGATTTGACTTAAAGTTGAAGTGTGTAATATGCACCACAACTTATCAACAGGTTTCTCGAAATGTCCCATAGTCTTCCATAGGTCAAGGACAGATATTGATCTCTTGCAAATGATTGAACAACTGCTGCTATGCCAGGTTGGCCGAGTGCTCAAACATAACAGTGTTTTGAAAGAAGCACAGTCCCTTATGAAAAATGTAGGGTTTATGGCATACTTCCCACAAACAAATTCACTACTGATAATTTTCACATGCAAATGAGCTTTGTGGCAAACTTGCGACAAATTGTCCATTGTTACCAAAGGTTAGTTGGAGGTTCACCAAAGTGGCAAAGTTTGCGGCTAAGGGGTGTTTAAATTTTTCAGTCACTGCATAGCGCTGCATATAAAGCTGGGATAGGAGAAAGTACTTAACTTTTAACGCATGTCTTTACTATGGGCTCATAATACAAAACAGCTTTTGCTTTAAGCAATTAAGGCTTTTATGTAAGGTTTTGATTCACTCTTGGGGTTTAGTTAAAAAGAAATAAGGCCTGAGGCTGTTTTTGTTGTGTTCCACAGATATACACAGAACTTTTGTGTGTTACGACAACAAAGTGTGTGAACCTGAATCAATTCACAGCTGTGGCAGGTGGTCTCTCCTGGAGCATGTTATGTTTTCCTCTGTTATGGGAGTTTGTACTTAAATGAATGCGACCAACCTTTTACCTTAGCTTGGAGAAACAGAGTGGAGATCTATCAAGTGTCAGGCAGGTGACAGATTTGATTGAAAGTCTGGTAAGGAGTTGAAGCTTGTCAGCACTAGGCATTTGAGGCAGTTACTAAGGCTTATGCGGTCACAGATAACATCACAAACTGGCCTGGGGAAAGAGTGTGCTGACCTGGGCGATGTAGTGTTAGCAGAATTTTAGTCTCAACAGTTTGCCTATGAACTGCCCTTAATTGGTTCTAACTAGATCTTATAGAATCATGTTACTATTCCTACATTTTTGCAAAATAATGGTTAAATGAACTCTAAAGGCATTACAACAACATTGACTTGTATTCCCTTTCACACAAATCACAGGTACACCAGCAGATTATCATTCGTAAACACTTACTTTTTTCCCTGTTACTCACACAATGCTATCTAATGATATCTAAACACTGATTAAAAGCTGGAAAGGATATCTTAAAAACCTCATCTGTTTGGGTGAAAATAAAAATCACTTTTAGTGCCACACAGTGGATGTTTCTGATCGGAACTATCGAGATATGTGTAAGGAACCATGTCATTTTATTTTGCAGAAATGTCTCCAGTCTCATAATTTACTGGGCTGGTCTGATGTGTATTGTATACACAATAGGAAAATATCTTCTATATTTGGCAAGCTCTAATCTGTTTTGGTGACTTAACACAACTTCCAGGGGTAACTGCATACAGGATTTTGTTTTATTCTAATTATTTTTTCAGTGTGTCTGGAAAAAAAATTGTGTTTATCAGGTAGTTGGCGCAATGACTGATTCTGGATAAAATAATCGATGGATTTTCCAAGTTCCTCAGTCTAGTGGCATTTAATCTTTGAAAGATATTCACAATTGTATACTTCTACTTAGTAGCTTATCTTTTTGAGTTACAGGTGTGAAATAATCAGGACTTATTACTAAATAGGAAATTAGGGTCACATTTACTGCTTTTTGAATTTTTTTTACTATTTGTGTAGACTAGACTGCCGCACTATTGTTTTTTTTTTTAAGTCCCATTTAAGTGGCCACTATTGTTTCACTTAAAGTCCCATTTAAGTGGCCAGTTCTTGAGCCAGAATAAGCTGCATTCTGGACAAGACCTTTTCCAGCTACCCCATGTCTGAATATGCACACTTCCCAATAGTAGTATTCTCACAGTATGTCCAAAATTGTGCAGTATGTCCAAATCAACAGTATTATTAAAATAAAAATAAAAGTTGCCGCGCAATACGCAGATGGCCTTCTGCATCCACTGAGAATTTGAAGTACGCATTCACTGAACACTTTACTAACCCATAAGACCATGTGAGATGTCACATTCAAAATGCTGAATTAATATATATATAAATATATACACACACACACACACACACACACACACACACACACACACACACACAAAAAAAAACACTGGAGAGTTGGACATCTGCATATATGAAAGTTGAATTTTACTTGCTTAAAAACAGTTTAATTTATTTTTGGGGTTGTTGTTATTAAATCAAATATTTGGGTCATGGGACAATGCTCACATTCCTGGATGAAGTATGTATGGGAATGTATTCATACTACTCACATGCATACATAAAGAATGCACTTTTTAATCAAATAAAGTGCATAATCTGACAGTACACTATTGTGGATGCAGCGTTAGTAAAAGGTCTGGCTATGCACAATTAGTATATAATGTCAGCAACAAACTTACAGTGCAACAACAACAAAAACAAAAAACTTTGTTTGCAAAAGTGTTTGTAGTTCAATCTGGACTAATATGTAGGCTTTTTTATTACCCTTCTACATAGTTGACAGACAGTACTGTGTTGCTGTATTTTGCATTAGCATTCTTTTTTCTTGTTGTCCCTGTCCCTTAACAGCCTCTGAAATAGAAGCCTAATTAGCTTCCCCGGGTAGTGAAGGGAGAACAGAAGACAATTTCTGGCTCCTTGTCAACGCTCATGGTGCCGTGTGCACAAATAAAGCAGCATGCGTGGGTGGGTGGGTGACTACAGGGAGGAGAAACCCACTGTTTAAACGTCAGGGTGCTTCTGCCAGAAAACTCCAATTTTGGCTTGTCATACTGAGTCACATGGGGAAAACTTGGGCACTGGTCCCTCTAGGCCTTTTTGATGTATACGCAGGTAGCTACATCCTGATGGAGCCGTGTAAATAATTCCCTAGTAAAAGTTGAATTCTCTTTTTGCACTTTGGCAGAGTATCCCAAACAGGTTGATATTACATCCCATCTTGAGTGGATTCACTCACATTCAGAGAATGTTCAGGTAATTTATGAAATACCCCTGGGTATAGTGAGAGACCATGGAACATAATTTTACTCTAATTTTTTGTTCTTCCTTACTTTGGGATATTCCCTCACATCTGTAAAAATCACATCTAATCGCTTGACTTGAACAGTTTTCTTTCCTGTGTTGATTTATTTCCTATTGCAACAGGAAGTTGGGGCATAAAATATCAAAGGGCCTTTTTTAAGATACTCTGTAAACCCTAATTTTCAAAATAATTAATTGTAAAGCAAATTAATCATTAGTTCAAATAAATGAACCTTGGTGAATATTTAGAACTTTCTCTTACTTTTGAGTTCATAAAACTGACATCTTTGAAGTTACCTGAATTGATTTATTGTTTGAGATTAATTAACTTGTCTCTTTAAATTACAGAACTTAAATTTAACTTGAACTTGGTAGGCTTTTTCTATTTCCCAGCAAGCTTTGTATGTCACTCAACAGGGAGATTGAATGTTAAAATTAAGTGTTATATAATGTGCAAAATGAATGGGGGAGTCTTGATAGTGTTCAATGTTTTTTTGTGTTGTTTAGAAGACTTTCTGTTATGTTTAAGTGTTTTGGAGTTGCCATTATGGTGAATAGTGGAGCTTTAGCCTAGGTTGAGGAAAGGTTAAATTTTAGCCTGCTCCAGACAGATTATTGCTTGGTAAATAATTGAAATGCTAATCAAAGTGCTTCCAACAAGCATGCTTTAAGCATGATAGCAGTCTCTATGTTTGTTGGATTTAACTTATTCTAGTAAAATAGGTTGCTTTTACTTGAAGTTTTTAAGTTGTGCTTATATGGCATTTTTATTTTTTTGCAGCTAAAGAGATAGCTTACTCAATATTTCAAGTTAAGAGTAGGGAAGGTCGATACCACTTATTTTCTTTTCGATCTGATACCAAGTACTTTTAAACCAGTATCACCGATAGCAATACAGACATCTCTAATAAATATTTGTTTTTATGAATTCTTCGGATAAAATTAGTAACTTTAGTAAAAATATAGTAAAAAATTATTACTCAAATGTTTTTGTATATTTATAGGCCTAAGCAGAAAATTATTAGGCTGCTTTGTTTACCTTTTAAATTTTTTTAAGTATAAGCCACATATAAATCCACAAAATTAACCATATATATTATTATATGGTAACTATTTCTACAAGCAAGTTACAATATGGATACAATATTAATGCTGTAAAAAAAAACAAAAAACATGGTTAATTGTATCAAATCTTGGTTATTAATAAAAATAATATTAATAAATACAATAAAAATAAAAACAGTCGTGGTTACTAGTTATGTTTAATACAATATTACTTCAGTAAATCCATGGGTAGTTTCCATAAGGGTATCATTTATTAACGAGTATTAAAGATCATTATCAATGTTTTAACAACTCTGAATTTAAATAAACAAATAGTCACACAAGCCCATTATATGTCATGTCTAGGTTTGTCGTTACTTGGTGTGAATAACTCCAGATACTGTTTTTCTGTCATACGTCAGGAAAGCACTGCTTCCTCTTTGAACGAGCACTGTGACTGAAAGAGTGAGAGCTGTGTGACTGCTTGTGTATTTTAGCATTTCTGCATGTCAAGATGAGTGGAAGAAAAAGTAGATCCGGTGCCATGCAATTCACTCAAATAATTATTCTTTTCTACTTTGAAGCTTATGAGATGCATTAATATTTATGTTATCTAAATCATAAGATCACTGGTTAAAAAACTTCAGAATCGATATTTTAATGTGAGGATTGATATTCTTGATACCACATCAGTGTTGGAAGTATCGATCTGCCCATCTCTAGTTAAGAGCTATTAGCATGCATGTGTAGTACAAAACAATCTATTAACTTGAAATGATGTAACTGATTGCCTAAAATTTTATGCTAATTTATTAGGGTTTACAGTGTGTCCAATGGCCTTTAGTTTGTCACAGCCATCAACCTGATTTGCTGTTTGCTTTTGCTTTTCAGAAGGTGGTATAAGGGGAAGGGGCATTCTCATTGTAGAGAGCTTTTCATTGGACAAAATATGTGAGTGCAGTATGAGCCATCTATATTTTTGAGAACAGAATTAAAGCCATAAAGCTCTAATTTTGATTTTGAACATTTAATTTAATATAGCATATACATATAGTGTGCCATTTAAGACAACTTTGGTTGCATTTAAATTCAGACAGATCGATCCACCCCATTGGACGTCATTTCCAAGATGACGGCGACTAACATTATATCTATCGGGAAGACACGCAGGCTTGAGTGAAGTTTGAGATGACATTTATTTGATAGATGTAAAACGGGAGGTAATGTCTCTCTCTTTGGCATAGGCCCCGTCCGGCATTCCGAGGGAGTTGTACCCGGAACCGTCAAGTCCTGTCAGAGATAGGAGGCAGGGGCGAGGAGCCTACCCCCCTGCGGGACAGGGCTCAACTGGTGTTGGTGGAGGTTGCAGTGTTAGCACACCAAAACAGCAATGTGATAGATTGTGAGCGGACTTATAAGCAATGGCTTACGTGCGAATGGCTAGGAGTTACCCAGCTAATGATGTGATTATGTACACCTGCTGGTCTTCCCGCTAGAACTACGCTCCACTTCCATTTACGTGGGAATGTCTTGATGAGTCATGCCGGTTTGTTTACATTTGACCGTGACATATAATTAACTGAAATGTTTTTCAAAGAATTTCAACTTAAGTATTCCTACCTCCGACTTTGTCTGGAATGCAGCATAAATCCTTGAACATAAACACACTTGCATCATCCACCCACCATGTTTCCACCCACCATGTTTCCAACTACCATGTTTAATTTAAAAATGTTTCTTATACTAGTGCACTCTATTCTTTTACATTCCGAGCTTGTTTAGGATATAAAAAAATGTTAAGCATTATTTGCATCATGATGCTCTTTAAAACCTCAATGAACAAATATTTAGAGATGTGTGATGTGTGATGTGCTAGCTAATGATTTAATGTAATCCTTGCTGTGATTTCATGTGTGAAGTGTGCCACAAACACACACAGCTGTCAGATGTATTCTCATTCTTCTACTCTGATGATGAGGGTTTTTTTGTAAAAAGCTTTGGGCACTCAGGCATGTAATGTTTTAACTGCACGCTGCTCACTCGTGAAACGCAAGCCATGAAAGATGTCATAATTGTGTATATATTGCACAGGACACCTGCTCTGTTTCCATGTCTCCATGCTAGTTCAAGCTTTCTAATCTAATACACAATTTTAGATGGAGTGATATCGCAATACGACTGAGCACGCGTCTTTGAAGGTTGACAAACTGCGTTAGACTCTAAATCTTGGCCTCAGTGCTCAGTTCCAGTGGAAGGCACTAATTAAAAGTGTAAGATGCTGATTAAGATTGAGCACAGCTAAGGAGATACCCTTGAGCAAAGCTCAAAAAGAGCTGAAGTTGAAGTAACGGGAGCAGATTAACAGCAGAGGGACTTTGCTTCAGAAAGAATGCACCCCCTGCTTATGCAGCGCTAGAACTGTCGATATCTCTGCCTTGATTCACCTTTGAAAAGCTAGAGAGCTTGTACAGAGATGGCAACATTTAATTAGCAGCAAATCTGCGATGTCTGCTGTCTGGCATTAAATTACATCCTTGACTGATATGACCTTTTTAAATGATGTATCGATTTGTTAATACTGCTTAGCGTTCGCTCCTCGAAGCCGCGATGTTGTTGCACAAAATTGAAGTAATATTTGCTTGTATTGATTCAGTGAAAATGCGCAAGACGATTTGATATTTTCGTGTTTGCTTAGTGGATTCTTCGTTCCTGCTGGGTTGACATAACTCTCTCTATCTCTCTCTCTCTCTCTCTCTCTCTCTCTCTCTCTTCTCTCTCGCATTCACACACGCAAACACACATTTTTGTAGTAATTAACTGAGACAGTTTGTGATTTATAGTACTTGAAGAATAAATGATCAACAACACATATCGACAGACATGATAAAAAATAATGAAAATAATGTTTAATTGAAATGAAAAATGAACATTATGGATTGGCTGATATCAGCATGGAAAACATCTGACTAATTTATGCTTATTTGTCACTCTGTTATAATCTGTTATAAATATAAGCACCTGAATATGGTGTATTTATTTGTATGTAATTATTTGTAGGAAATTATAGAAGGAAAGTAATATTTAAATAAAAATAGGAGGCAATTGAAAACAGTACTCCCTTTCTGTAGAACAGTATGAAGTGCTTCCATTCTGTTACACAAAACTCTAAATTAGGACCGTCTGCTCTTTGAAGCCTCTGCAGACTGTGTCCGGATACAGTCTTGTCTAGTCAATAGCAGGGCCAGTTAGCACAGTCGGCTGGTGTGTTGCTGGTATAGCAGGGTTTCAGATGTGTCTTTGAAATAGGTGATAGGCTACTTTATACACTGGCTTACAAGGCTTGTTTTTGTCTGTGCGCATATACAGTAGATCAGATCAAAAATGAAAATTCATAGAAACCACAGGCAAAATGCAACTGTGCATCGCAGTTGAATTGTGAATTTATCGGTCATCTGTCAGTCATAACCTTCTCCAGACCCCACAGAACCTTTTCCAGATCCCACATTGTCCATCAATTCATGTTTCCCTGTGGATGCTTGCTGCAGGTAAATAAGGTGGAATTCATGGCCATTGCTAGGCTACCTGGTGTAGTTGGTGCAGTAGACAAGGCACACTTTCTTATCATTGCACCAAAAAAGGATGAATATGTGCTTGTCAACTAAAAAAAAGAAATCCACATCATAAACATGCTGTTTATGATGTGTTTTTTTTATACCCAGTACAAGGTCCTGAAGGTTTAAACTTTACCATAAAATTCCCTTCGTTAACATTGGTTAATGCATTAGGTTTCATGAACTACCAGTTAAAAAAAATATTTTTTTCAGCATACATAAATCTTTGTTAATGTTTGTTAATAAAAATACAATTGTTCATTGATTGTTCATGTTAGTTCATAGTGCATTAACTAATGTTAACATATCTACATTTTCTAAATTCAAAAGTATTGTATTATGTAGAAGTTGTATATGTTGAAATTAACATTACCCATAGAGGTGTACTTGACTATTTAGCTTTTTGTTTAAATACAAATACTGTGTGTGTCTGTGTGTGTGCATATATATATATGCACACACACAGAATGAAGCCTATATATATATATATATATATATATAGGCTTCATTCTAAGTAAATTCTAGAGACTTTTGTGCATGAAAATCCCAGGAGATTAGCAGTTACAGAAATACTCAAACTAGCCCATCTGGCACCAACAATCATGCCACGGTCCAAATCACTGAAAGCACATTTTCCCCATTCTGAGGGTTGATGTGAACATTAACTGAAGCTCCTGACCTGTATCTGAATGATTTTATGCATTGCAATGCTGCCACATTATTGGCTGATTAGATGATCACATGGATGATTTTTGGTGCTACATGGGCTGGTTTTTTAGTATTTTTGTCTCTAGAATTTAATCACAATGGTGCCAAAAGCAAAACAATTTAAAATATCCAATGACCGAATGTTTGCAGACGGAAAAGCCTTGTTAATGAGAGGTCAACAGAGAATGTCCAGACTGGTTCAAACTGAGAGAGTCTACAGAATGTTCCAAAGAAATCAGGGCACAAAGACTTCACAAAGACTTCTATCTTAGAAGTTTCTTTGGAACATTCTCAAATCATGCTGAGATAACATAGTGCATCATGTTTTGCACAAACTTGTAGAGTTTGTTGATACAAGCTGGCCCCCATTCTTTATTGCCCTGTTCTTTATTTTCACTCCCTCCCATTTTGATTTACCTATCTTGCACTGAACATCTACATAGCTTTATTGGCATGACTGCATACAATTTACAATGTATAAATAAATAAATTATAATAGTAAAAAAATAAAATACATACTTAAAACAACATACAGGTAAGTGCACAAATTGTAAAGAGAGGTATCTACAGAGAACAATAAGTAACAGTAAATTAAACTGACACTCTCAGAATTTTGTGAGGGGTCACCCTCTCTCTCTCAGATCATAACAAGAAGACACATACTCTAATGCTAAATCTATATATTCAGCCTTCTCTCCATGAACATATGAGAGTTTATCTATATTACTTATTCTGCTGAATTCAGGCAGTATCTTTTCTATGATTGTAAAATGTGTGTTTCTAATTATCTTTATTTACTGTACTCAGTGAGGAAGTGTAGTTCGTCCTCTATGACTCCTTAAGTGCAGTGTGAACAGTCTGTTCCCTTTACAAAAAGCAGACGAGCTCATGGAAGAACCCATATACTTCCCATGTTCACGTACCCTCGACGACTTTATACTCGACTATCATGGGTGCTGAGACACGGAGGTATTCAATGATGCCGCCGGTCGAAGACACGCTTGCGGGCTATCTCTCACCGGGTTCGGCATCATCACTCAAGAAACCCGCTCTCCCCACGAAGCTATGCAGGACTACCTCCATGCTAGTGGGGAGGGCTTATCAAGCGGCAGGTCAGGTTGGTGCTACTGAAAGACCTGAGTGCCGATGCAACGCTCGACGATTAAGCCTTTTCTGAACTTCGCCGGGCCACAGATTTATCTCTCCGTGCGACCAAGCAGACAGCCTGTGCCATTGGTCGGTCTATGTCTGCTTTAGTCAGCACGGACAGGCATTTATGGCTTAACCTTTCGGGAATCTAGGATAAGGACAGAGATTTCACACTCGATACCCCGGATTAGCCTTCCAGTCTCTTCGGAGACGCCATGAATACGGTTATCTCCAGATTCCAGGAGGCGAAAAGCCACGAGGAAGCCTTCAGGCAGTTTTTTTCTTCGCCGCACTCAGGGGGGTGGGGCCGTCGGCTACCCAGTCCCGCCCCGACTCTGCAAGGCAGAGCGTGGCGAGTCGTGCTTCCCCTCGTAAAGATGGGGACAGGCTCGTTGCCCTCAGCAGCCCTCGAAGCAGGACCTCAGGGTCGTGATTTCTAAAAGAAAGAAACCCTGACGGTCTTGTACCCATCCTTGTGGGGGTGGTTCCTCTCGGGACGGGGTGCTTGTACCATCCACTTCGGCCCTCCCGATACCCTCACGAAACCTCTTCACTCCCGCCGCCTTTAGTGTTTCTGGTGACAGAGGCTTCCAACAAAGAGTTGGGTGTACTGTTGCTTCCTGCCTTTATCCAGGATGCGGAACACTCAACATCCCCTCAACAGGAAGTGTCAAAATTGATACCCATCTCAGAGAACCTGGCAGCGTGGAAACCTCTGCCAGTCTTTTCTATGTGGGTTCTGAACACATTAGAAAGAGGCTACAGAATTAACTTCCCTCGCCGCCTTCCGCGTTTCAACGCCGTGGTTCCCACTATCGTGAAACCGGAGCAGACATGTCTACTGTGGAAAGAGCTGCTAAATCTCTTGGTCAAAACACATGAACGTGTTCCCCTTCCAGAGAAAGAGTCAGGCTATTACAGCAGATACTTCCTGGTCCGATTTTAGATCTTTGAGGCTTGAACCGCTCGGTCAGGGTGTTCAAGTTCAAGATGCTAACTGTCAAGACAGTCGTGTCTCAGATCCAACATTACGATTGGCTGATCACGATCGATCTCATGGACGCATATTTCCATATTGGAATTCTGCCACAGCACAGGAAGTTCCTGAGGTTCGCTTTCGGGGACGAAGCCTTCCAGTATCGGGTTCTTCCATTCGGCCTAGCCCTATCACCCCGCACATTCACGAAATGCATGGATGCAGCACTGGCTCCTTCGCGGCTCCAGGGCATCCGCATTCTGAATTACATAGACGACTGGCTGAAAATAGCGCAGCTCCAAGAACCGGCAGTTCAGCACAGGGATATTGTCTTAGCTCATCTGGTTTCTCCGGGTCTGAGACTCAATGTCAAAGAGCATTCTCTCTCCTACCCGGGGAATCACCTATCTGGGGGTTTTATGGAATTCGATCACAATGCGGGCACAGTTGTCTCCCGCTCATATTACGTCCATTCAGAACACCCTGAGCAAACTCAGGCTAGGTCAAGGTTGCGCTGTTCTCCAGTATCAACAAATACTATGTCTCATGGTGTCTGCGTCCACGGTGATCCCTTTGGGCCTTCTCCATATGAGACCGTTTCAGCTGTGGCTAAAAGCCAGGGGATTTCATCCAAGCGCCAGTCCCCTAGGGCTAATAAGAGTTAAGCGCCGCGTGCTTCGTTCCCTTGCTATGTGGTTCAGACCCCGGTTTCTTACCTTGGGTCCCACTCTAGTTGCGTCTCGTCGTCGCAGGCTGCTAACGACAGACGCCTCCCTGACGGGCTGGGTAAAGATCTTAAGTGGTCGTCCAGCTCAAGGGGATGGGAGGGTCGTCAGCTCGGTTTTCACAGTAACTGTCTCGAGTTGATGGCTGTATTTCTGGCCCTGAAATACTTGCTCCAGAGGCTACCATGTCTTGGTGCGGGTGGGCAATACAGCGGTAGTCTCTTACATAAACCATCAAGGAGGCTACGTTCTCACCAACTGAATTTTCTGGCACGTCAGATTTGCCTTTGTTTCCAGGGCAAGTTCCTGTCAGGGCAGTTTATATCCCTGGACGCCTAAATATTTCATCCCCGGCCCGAATTGTGGAAACTTCATGTTTGGCTCCTGAAGGGTACCAACTGAGGGACACAGGGCTGTTGTCTGAGGTTATCAAGACCATTCTTTGTGCTAGGGCTCCCTCCACCAGAAGAATTTACACCAATAAATGGGGTGTCTTCGAAAAGTGGGGCAGTTTACATGGTGCAGATCCAGTTAACTGCCAAATCGTTTCAGTTCTGGAATTTCTGCAGGAAAAACTGTCCTGGCATATGCCCCGCTACTCTCAGGGTTTATGTGGCCGCCATTTCGGCTTGCCACACCTTGATTGACGGGGTGCCTTTGGGGAGGCATTCTCTACTCGCTCACTTCATTCGTGGAACCAGGCGACTGAGGCCTCCTGATAGGACCAGAACTCCCTCATGGGACTTAGCAATAGTCCTGGAGGGTCTGGTTGAGACCCCCTTTTGAACCTCTAGAGTCAGCGTCTGACAGACTTCTGACTCTCAAGATGTTTTTTCTTATGGCGATTACCTCTCTTAAGAGGATCGGGCATCTACAGGCTCTGTCTGTTTTGCCGGCCTGTTTAGAATTTGCCCCAGGTATGGCCAAAGCTATTCTGCATCCTCATCCTGACTACCTTCCTAAGGTGCCTTTTTCGACACTACATCCTGTCACTCTGGAATTCTTCTGCTCCCCGCATTTTTTAACGCCGGAGCAGGAATGACTTCACGGACTCTGCCCAGTCCGTGCCCTTCAGACTTATGTACATCGCACTAGCCAGGGGCGTAAGTCAGGGCAAATATTTGTCTGCTATGAGGGCCGCAACAGGGGGGCAGTCACTACAAAGCAGACTATGTCACACTGGGTGAGGGATGCTATTGCCCTGGCCTATGAGGCGCGCAGTCAAGCTTCACCAGTAGGTGTCAAGGCTCACTCCACCAGAGGGGTCGCCTCCTCTAAAGCCTTGGTTAGAGGGGTCCTTCTGCAGCAGGTTTGTGATGCGGCAGGCTGGTCCTCTCCGCACACATTATTCCGGTCAATGTTCATTGACGTGTTACAAACATATTCACAGCTGGTCACAATGCAGGATTGTTCCCAAAAGCGCTTAACAAAGCGCAGCATCTCGTTCCGCTTTTTCAGGGAACAAGGGTTACACATGGTTTTCTTGGAGATATTGTGTTAATCTCTCATTTATAATGCAACAGAATAGTTTGACAAGGTTGCTGCTCACTGAAATGCCCCTGTAGTTGTTTGGGTTAAATTTTTCACTTTGTTTGAAGATTGGAGTGATTTGATTTTCTTTCCAATTCTCAGGAAAGTGTGCTGATTTTAAGAGCAAATTGAATCATTTGAGAATCAATTGGCCTCATTCAGTTTGGGCCTGCCATGTTTCAACATCTCATTGCATATACTATCTGAGCTGCAAGACTTGTATTTTTTTATTTGTAAAAAAATGTAGGGATTTTATTGAGTTCCTTCAGTGATATGGGGTTGCCAAATGATTTAATTGACCCTTTATTGTGCATTTCAGATTATTTAGTTGGGAATTAAGATTTTTGGGGGGGTGGGATTTTGTTTATTTTGTGGTTATAAGGTTTCCAAAATATACTGAACAGGTGTTAGGTTTACAGATGGGAATTTGTTCTTCTTTTTTTACTTATTTAAATTGTTCCATTATTCCCATGAATTTTGATTAACTGCTTCTTCTATTTTGTTGAGCTTTGTTGTCATATGTTTGGCTCTTTTGCTTTTTAGCAGTGACTTGTACTTTTTATATTTACATAGAGACGGTCATAAAGGTGCTCATGAGTGATACATTTGCTATATATGTACATTCGCCATAAGTGCACATACATTAGCTATCTCTGAATTAATGGCATTGGTGACGTTTTGTAGAACGTGAGGCAGCTGTGTAGAGATGATGAGTTTCCACTATCTGATTTTGCCATATTGATGAGAGTGTTGGCGACATCGACTCTCCTGGTGCTGAGGTCAATCAGTGTGCAGTATAATGTGTGATGGTGTTCCCAAAACATTATCTCACAGAGATAGGTAAGAGGTGAGAGTTTCCTTATAGTTCTCATGAGGAACAGTCATCTTTGGTCCAGGTGGTTGCCGTTAGAGTCACAGAAGATGATGATGTTGTGTTGTCTCTTCTGTTCTCTGTTGTTGCTTATACAGATGTTGTTGTGGTCTGTGGATATCTCTGTATGTTGCTGATGTCTTTCTTCTTAGGGTTCTATGAAGTTTGAAAGACCTGAGAAACCTGCTGGGTTGCAGGGGATGAGATGGCATGTGTTTGTGTGTTGACATTCTGCTGGTGTTGTGTTTTTTTTTCGATGTGTTCAGGAGGAGAGGTGTTGAGTGTTTCTCTCCTGGCACACTATTGCTGTTGTTTTGTGGTTATGATGTCTTCAGTGTTTGTAGCTGTTGTCTCATCTCCTCCAGTTGTTTCTCCAGCATATTGCTGTGTTGATCTCTCTTGATCAGCTCCTCTCTCACCCTCCTTAGCTCCTCTCGCAGCTCCTTCTTGTTCTCTTCCAGCTGTCTGACAGAAGAGCAGAGCTGTTGAAGTTGTTGTGTGCTGAGGTGGCTAGTCTGGTTTTGGAGCTGGCAGAGGTTATTGGTAGTTTTCTCTTTAAACAGGTAGTTGGCCTGCTCCAGCTCAGTGATGTTGTCTCTCAAGGCCTTGATCTTTAGAGATGTAGCAGAGACAGGGTGTCTGTGTGCTACAGGTGTGCTTGAGCTGAGGGTTCTGTTTGTGACTATTGTGGTGCAGGACTTTACTGATCTTCACCTCAGGAACTTTTTTTATCTTCTGAAACTCCATTTTAAAGTTGATTAGTTAATTAAATTATTCTGGAATTCATAAAGGCTGGGTTTTGACTCCTGGACCATGACTGACTTATTGTGATACAAGTTTACAGTCAGATTTGTCACTTTTTCACCTTCCAGAGTGATTTGTCTGCCTTTACTGATGACATCTTTTCTGCTGCAGTTCATGACAGTTATGAGAGTGCTGTGCTAGGCTGATGGCTGATCAGCGAAGAAGAGCAGGTTACACCAGACTCTGTTGTGTTCTGGTCCATTGTAGTCAGACAGCAGCATCTCTGGGTTCTCTTTCAGGATCAACTCTTTCATCTTCCTCTTATCTTTGTTTGATTTTACTTATGCTGTATATATTATCTCCAGCTCCACTTCTTTTTGAAAAATGCTACTGCCTTAGGCAGGCCCAAGCTGTGATCAACAGTTTTAACTGCCATGGAATGTTAGCTTGGCTAGCAGTTAGCTTGATGTTTAGGTTATATGTAATTTTTTTATCTGATCTTATCCTAAAAATATTGTGCCTCTTTTGTTCTTAGTTTAGTTTCTAACTAATTAAGTAATATTTAAGTCATACAAATATATATTCTCTGCCAAAAAATGTAAGTTACAGCAGGAGCAGATATTTTTTGCTGCCAACTGCCATCGGAACTGCCATCTCTCTTTCTATGAGTGCATAGTTGGTGAGCGTGTAAATAGTGCTAGACTGTAGGCAGGGTGCTGTTCTGGTCCGGCTCGGCTGCACATGTGTTTGATGGATCACTCTGCTGTCAGATAAATTTTAGAAATGCATTGGAACCAGGGCGACAAAGAGAGAATGAGTGAGCAAAACAGGGAAGGATAGGGAAGACTGGTCATGGGTGGAGTAAAGCTGGTATTGAACCACACCAAGCGATGTAAAAGGGAGGACATATAGAGACACAGGGAGAGAGATATAAAGACAAAACTGCCATAGGAAGATGGCAGAAACAAAGTGAGAAACAACGATAGGCTAACATGTTATAGCTAGAGAATGTGTGGGCGACTGGAAGGTGACAATAAAGAGTAAGCAACAACAATCCGATCGTTTGTCTCTCTCTCTCTCTCTCTCTCTCTCTCTCTCTCTCTCTCTCTCTCTCTCTCTCTCCATGGCCCTCGATATATATAGCTGCTGAGGACTTTAGACAACAGAAAAAGAATGGTCTCTTTCACTCATGTATTGAAACTAGTGGAAACTGACTATTAACTACACTCCTCTGCACAGAGTTAAACCCACATTCATCGATTGGCACACCACAAATATGTAGAAAATCTGCATATACACACTCTTCACCACAATAGGATCTGTAAAGTTTATGAATACTTGTGTGTGATGCTAAAGAGAAAACAAAATGCTCATAAAGGTTTAAATATCTGTGATAGTAATATAGAGGTAATAATACTGAAGTTCTTGGTGTTCTGTAAAGGGTTCTTGAGTTGGCTTTATAGTTCTGAGGAGATTAAAAAAATGATTTATCTGGCTTTAAAGGTTTTTCAGATCAACATATTTGTTTCTGGGTTCTTTACAGGGGTGATGTCATGAGGAATCAAATGTCTCTTGATATTTTGACAAATAAGATGTGATTTTGACAAATAAGATGTGATTGTAGAAACAATACAATACATTTCAGAACTCAAAACTTACTCTTCAGTCTGAAAAGAGACTTTATTGTCTGCAAAATGACTAGCTTTGAAATTGGCTAAATTGTGAATAGCCCCACCTCCACAACATACGTATTTGTCACACTGAACTGATAGAGCAGCCTATGTACTTCAATTCTGAAGGTGTTACTATTATTAATGTAGTTTTATTTTAACCAGATTAGCCAAGTAAGTTCCCCAGAGTTTGTTGTGTTCCTGGTTGTGAAACAACTGAAGGATCCCAATGTTAAGAATGAGTGGCTTATTTAATCAACATTTCTGAACACATCAATGTGGGATTATATGTTTTCTTCATCATATTTCCCAGGATTAAGGATTCTTTTGAGAGCTATTATAATTCAGACTGTGCAAATAAACTTATATTAAAAGATGGAGTAGTGTCGACTATATTGGACACAACAATAATTCAGGTGAGTAACAAATTTGATAATACTGTTTATATCTGTGTTTTTTTGATATGTAAGGAATTGCAACATAAATTTGGCTAAAGATCTCACCCAGTAGCACACTATACTAATGTCTAAGGAAGAAATTCCAGAAATGAAGAGGGAAAAGATGATTGAAATACATCAGTATGGGAAGGGATACAAAGCTATTTCAAAGGCTCTGGGACTCCAAAGAACCACAGTGAGGACCATTATCTCCAAATGGATAAAACTTGGCAAATTCCTCCAAGAGCACAGCGATGAATCATCTTGGAAGTCACAAAAAAGCCAAGGACAACATCCAAGGAACAGCAGGCATCTCGCATCAATAAAGTTCAATGTTCATGACTCCACAATCAGAAAGACACTGGCCAAAAATGGCATCCATGGAAAAGTGGCTTGGCGAAAAACACTGCTAACCAAGAAGAACATTAATGGCTCATCTAAAGTTTGCCAAAATACACCTTGATGATCCTCAAAGCTTTTGGGAGAATGTTCTGTGGACTGATGAGTCAAAAGTGGAACTGTTTGGAAGACAAATTACATCTGCTGTAAATCAAACACAGAATTCCACAAAAAGAACATCATACCTACGGTCAAGCATGGTGGTGATAGTGTGATGGTGTGGGGATGCTTTGCTGCTTCAGGGCCAGGGCGACTTGCAATAATTGAGGGAAACATGAATTCTGCTCTCTACCAGAAAATCCTAAAGGAGACCGTCCAGTTATCAGTCCATCAGTAGAAGCTCAAGTGCAATTGGATTATGCAGCAAGAAAATGATACAACGCACAGGAGTTAGTCCACCTTTGAATGCTTAAAAGAAGCTAAATTAAAGTTTTGGCGTGGCCAAGTCAAAATCCTGACTTGAACCTAATTGAAATGCTGTGGCAGGACCTTAAACAGTCAGTTCATACTCAAAAACCCTCCAATATGGCTCAACTAAAGTAGTTCTGCAGAGAAGAGGGGGATACAATTCCACCAAAGCGTTGTGAAAGACTGATCTCTGGTTAACATGAGCATTTGGTTGCAGTTGTTGGTGACACAACCAGCTATTGAGTACAAGGGGGCGGTTAGTTTTTCACATGGGTGTTATAGGTTTTGGATAACTTTTTTGATTCAATAAATAAATAAATAAATAAATAAATAAATATATATATATATATATATATATATATAAATATATATATATATATATATATATATATATATATATACATATATACAGGTATATACACTCACCTAAAGGATTATTAGGAACACCTGTTCAATTTCTCATTAATGCAATTATCTAATCAAACAATCACATGGCAGTTGCTTCAATGCATTTAGGGGTGTGGTCCTGGTCAAGACAATCTCCTGAACTCCAAACTGAATGTCAGAATGGGAAAGAAAGGTGATTTAAGCAATTTTGAGCGTGGCATGGTTGTTGGTGCCAGACAGGCCGGTCTGAGTATTTCACAATCTGCTCAGTTACTGGGATTTTCACGCACAACCATTTCTAGGGTTTACAAAGAATGGTGTGAAAAGGAAAAACATCCAGTATGCGGCAGTCCTGTGGGCTGAAAATGCCTTGTTGATTCTAGAGGTCAGAGGAGAATGGGCCGACTGATTCAAGCTGATAGAAGAGCAACTTTGCCTGAAATAACCACTCGTTACAACCGAGGTATGCAGCAAAGCATTTGTGAAGCCACAACATGCACAACCTTGAGGCGGATGGGCTACAACAGCAGAAGACCCCACCGGGTACCACTCATCTCCACTACAAATAGGAAAAAGAGGCTACAATTTGCAAGAGCTCACCAAAATTGGACAGTTGAAGACTGGAAAAATATTGCCTGGTCTGATGAGTCTCGATTTCTGTTGAGACATTCAGATGGTAGAGTCAGAATTTGGCGTAAACAGAATGAGAACATGGATCCATCATGCCTTGTTACCACTGTGCAGGCTGGTGGTGGTGGTTTAATGGTGTGGGGGATGTTTTCTTGGCACACTTTAGGCCCCTTAGTGCCAATTGGGCATCGTTTAAATGCCACGGCCTACCTGAGCATTGTTTCTGACCATGTCCATCCCTTTATGGCCACCATGTACCCATCCTCTGATGGCTACTTCCAGCAGGATAATGCACCATGTCACAAAGCTCGAATCATTTCAAATTGGTTTCTTGAACATGACAATGAGTTCACTGTACTAAAATGGCCCCCACAGTCACCAGATCTCAACCCAATAGAGCATCTTTGGGATGTGGTGGAACGGGAGCTTCGTGCCCTGGATGTGCATTCCACAAATCTCCATCAACTGCAAGATGCTATCCTATCAATATGGGCCAACATTTCTAAAGAATGCTTTCAGCACCTTGTTGAATCAATGCCACGTAGAATTAAGGCAGTTCTGAAGGCAAAAGGGGGTCAAACACAGTATTAGTATGTGTTCCTAATAATCCTTTCTGTGAGTGTATATATATATAAAGTGTACTACTACCTTTATGTTTACTCAAGTTGCCTTTGTTTTATGTTATATCTCGTTTGAAGAACTAAAACTTTTTATTATGAAAAATACACAAAAAAGAAGAAATCAGGATGGGGCAAATACTTTTCGGAGGTAACAGTATGCTGACTTTGTTCAGTTTTTGATTGCTATTTCAGTTGGAACAACTGTAGTAGTTTGATTGCATGCTTCACATAAAACGGGACATGTAGTTTTTAATGATTACCTGGGCTGAGTGCTTTTAGGGGATTTTGTAAATTGCTTGCTCATTTTCATTCTTTTATTATTGGAAAAAACAACTCCATGAGTTTTGGTGGGAGGGGTTTGAACGTCAAAGATGTTAGCTAATCATACAAGTGGGCATGTGTATTGAAGTTTTAAAGGGTACAGCACAAAAATAAAATTAAAATAATAACAAGTGTTTCAGACAGAGGGCCAGAGACCAGGTGGAAAAGTTAATTTAATTCTATATTTTTATTTTATTTTATTTTTTGTGTAAAAACCTTTACAAACACTATAAGTATAACCTCAAGCAAAATAATAATGTAAAAAAAACAGTAAATAAAAGGATAACGTCATATCAAATTAATTTTTTGTTCACCATGAGGTGGGTTCAATACATTTTTTAATTGCCATCTATCATTAATGAGAGGTGTTGAGCAATGATTTGATGGAGTTTGAGAATACCTTTGTGGGTAGCTGAAGACTGCAGAAAACTGGTCAAGAGATTGCTAAAAGAGTTTGTATAGGTGTCCGAAAGGATATACTTAAGGTATCTAGTTTAGCTGAGATTGCAGAGATTGAAATCAAAAAGTGAAAGGAAGATGTGACTGAGAGATGGAGCTCATCCCACATCTTCCTCTGCCTAATACTGCTTCTCACTTACAGTCTATCGCAATGTTGCTCTTTCTCTCCTTCTGTTAGTTTTCTATACAGTATCTTCATCTTTGGCTTTCCCTTCCCCGAATTTGCTTTTAATCCCATGATCTGTTGCATTTTTGCCTCTTTTCACATATTTATATTATTTTTACACTATTGTTCTACGCAAACTGAATATACATTTCAAATAAACGTTATCTAATTGGATCAAATAAAAGATCAATTATACAGTGCTTTTATTCAAAGATCAACGTTTACAAATTCAATTCTGAAAAAAAGTTGTTTTAGTTATTTATAAATTATATTCACCCTTTGCTATATTGAAAGCACAACAACTACACATTATATGATTTTTATAAGGTTTTACCTTGTGAATTTCATTATTTAAAAAAAAAAAATTCAGTCATTTCAAATCAGATGATTGCAACACACTCCAAAAAAGTTGGGACAGTCGAGTGTTTACCACTTTGAAACATCACCATTTCTTCTAATAACACTTACTAAGTTTGTTAAGTTTAAAAAGTCGAATTTTCCCCCATTCATCCATTATGCAGGTCTTCAGCTACACAATTGTACCGGGTCTTCATTGCTGTATTGTGCACTTCATAATGCACCACACATTCTCAATTGGAGATGGTCAGGACTGCAGGCAGGTCAATCTAGCACTCGCACTCTCTGCTTATTCGACCAATATGTGGTTTGTAGTTGTCCTGATGAAAATGCTGCGACATCCCTGGAAAAGATGCTGATGGCATTATATGCTGCTCCAAAATGTATACATATCTTTTTGAATTAATGGTGCCCTCAAAGGTATGTGAGTTACCCATGCCATGGGCACTGACACACCCCTGGCCAATTCAGACACTGGCTTTTGGACCTGATGCTGATAACAGCTTGGATGGTCCTATTCCTCTTTGGCCCGGAGAACATGACGGCTGTGTTTTTAAAAAACCATTTGAAATGCGGACTCATCAGACCAAAAAACACGGTTCCACTGTTCTGCTTTCCATCTAAGATAATACCGAGCCAAGAGAAGTCAGCAGCACTTCTGGACAAGTGTTGATGTAGGGCTTCTGCTTTGCATAGTAAAGTCTTAACTTGCATCTGTGGATGCACGGTGTTGACTAACAAAGGATTGCTAAAGTAATCCCAAACCCATGTTAATGATTTTTTTAAGATAGTGATGTCTGAGGGATCAGAGATCACATGCATTCAGAAGTGGTATTTGTCTTGTCCTTGCACCGAGATTTGACCAAATTCTTTGAATCTTTTTATTGTATTGTGCAATGTAGATGGTGAAATGTCCAAAAGCTTTCCAATTTGTCTTTGGGGATCATTGTTCTCAAAGTGCTGGATTATTTGCAGAAGCATCTGTTGGCAAATTGACAAGTCTCGAATGATCCTTGCTCTTGAAGGACTAGGTTGCTTCTGGAGGCTCCTTATATACTATTACACGATTGCCTCACCTGTTTAACATCTCCTGTTTCTCATTGCCTTGTTATTTTAACTCGTCAATTTGTTATAAGTCTTAAACTGCCCCTGTCTCAACTTTTTTGGAGCGTGTTGCAAGCATCTGATTTGAAATTCAGAAAAAAAAACATCACATTATGTGTAGTTGTAGTGTTTTCAGTTTAGCAAAGGGTGTATCTAATACATATATATATATATATATATATATATATATATATATATATATATATATATATATATATATTAGGGCTGTCAATCGATTAACATTTTTAATCGAATTAATTACATGGTGTCCCGACTAATTAATCGCATATACAAATATTTGCTGAGAAAGCCCCTCATATAACAATAATTACATATATAAAGATTATACATATTAATATCAATATATAATTATCTTTAAATATGAAAAAATTATATATATAATAAAAAAATTTGTTATTTCTTGTCAAATTAATCGCACTGAATTAACGCGTTAAATCGACAGCCCTATATATATATAAAAAATATAAAAAATGTTTTTTTGCACGTGACAACAAAGGAAAGAGAACATTGTATGAAAACCATGAAATCTGCAATTAATTTCTCTCTTTTTCTTCTTTCTGTGTAGATGACTCAGGAGCAATACATCCTGGCATCTCAGCCCAACCCCCTCCAGCGACCGGGCTGTGCTACGGCATACCCGGTGGGTATTTACGGTTGGCGAAAGCGCTGCCTCTATTTCTTCATTCTCCTCCTCCTCGTCACCATGATTGTCAACCTAGCCTTGACCATCTGGATCCTAAAGGTCATGAACTTCACCGTGGTGAGTACCTTGCTATGTTTTTTGTCCTCCTCTTTACATCATCTTCACAGATCCTATCCTCTTCCAGGTGTGGTACTTTGCTGTCACTCTCAGCTTTTTAAGGCTGAGTTTGTATCTTATTTGTGGTGGTACTATCACTATTGCACAATTCTGGGATAGGGGTTTGAACAAAGCCTAACCTTAAGTATTAAAATTCAGAACGTAACTTGTCCCATTCCATTTGTGCTACAAACATGAATGTTCCCTTAGTTTGCCTGGCTTGTTGAGGAGAGGTGTGCTATTATTTTCTAAGCTATCAGACTTGTGGTTTTTTCCTGATGACTTATTTTGAAGTAGGGACCTGGGACATATATAAGGACCAAAACATCTTAAGACATGGACCAGGAAGCAACCACCTGGCAATCTTACTCCTAGAAACCAACTAGTAATGCCCTAGTAACCACACGCAACACCATGGTAACCACTTAGCACCACTGTAAAAACTACCTACCACATTATATAATCATGGAGACACATTTAACAAGTTTTTTTTGTTGTTCCAGCTGTAATAACTTTGCTCATTGTGGCATCTTCTGTCATCTTTCTAAATTATTTTTTGTCTGTCTGTGTAACTGGCCTTACTCAGGCAAGTTTGAGGTTACAGCACTTTATTTACCCATTGGATTTGTCCTTGTTTAACAGCTTCTGACACACATGGCTATACAGAAGTACAAAGCATGGGCTGCCTGGATCAGCAGAGTTGTCAACCTCTCACCCTACTCAGAAATGAACACTTTTTGGTTTATTGGCTGAGACAGCGAGATGAAATGAGAGGATTTTTTGCCAAAGTGTGTGCCTGTGTGTGTGATAAATTAATAGTGGTAAGCAAGAATTGGTATCTTAAATACCTCTTTGTAGAGTTAATGTGGATTGGAGTGTGTTATTGAAACACACATGACAGGCTCATAAAACCTCTATGTGTGTGGTTTAGGTTTTGTCTATATTGTGGGTACGACAATTCCCATCAAGAATAGAAAAAGCTCACATTTTTTGACATTGTGAGAACCAGCCAACTGTCCCCATGTGCTGAGTACCAAACATAATAATAATAATAATAATAATAATAATAATAATAATAATAATAATTTAAATAAAAATTAAAAAAATATATATATTAATTTCATCTCATCCATCTGTTTCTAAAAAATAAATAAATTATAATAATAAAATAGGTTACAGTGAGGCACTTCCAATGGAAGTGAATGGGGACATTTTTGGAGGGTTTAAAGGAAGAAATGTGCTTATAAAATATAAGCTTAAAAAAGCTTATAATTTATAAAAGCACATAAATACAGTAGTTATTCTGTTAAAACTCATGTATTATTAAAGCTGTAAAGTTGTTTAACCTCTTCAACTCTGGGGCATTTTTGGGCTGCAGCCTGCAATTTTATTCCACTAGATGGCAGCAATAATTTTTCCTCCATTTCCTCAAAAAGCCATTCTGAAATGTAGGTAACACATGTTAGCCCTCACAGATGTAGTGTACTCGTCCATAGTCATTCAGTCTAATTTTCAGTTCATGCACAACCCCCTTTGTTTCCCCATTGTTTCATCAAATATTTCTGCCTCTGAGTGGACCAGAATCTCAATCTAGATGAGATGTGTCATTAGAAATCTGAGATCCTCCCCTTTGCAAGGATGTATAAAAATGTTATCAACAGTAGCCGATAACATATATTTCGAATTATTTGTTTAGCATGCTTTTCCTGCTGGACCGCATATTTTGTTCTGGACATTTAAGATACAACTTTGGATTATTCACACAAGCAAGATCACAGACTAGTTAAAAATTGCTATTTTTAAGCAGAACCTTTAAGCTATTTGTTGCTTATAGCAGCAGTGATCATCACATAAAAGAGATATTTGTATATCGTATTTCACTTTGTGATTCTTTTGAAAATCTCTCAAACTGTGACCAAAATTCCATATTTCTTCATTGTGCAGCACTGTGAGATGCAAAAAAAGTCAGCAAAAGTTTTGTTTCTATTTATAAATCTTGAAAAGGTGAACATGCTGTTTAATTACCAGAGCCAAAATGTAGTTTTTCTTTCAATAAAGTTTGTTTTTAAGTGACGGATTAATTTCACCAAAGTCAATCAGCGATGAAGGGGAAGAACCAGTATAAAACACTGGTGGGTCTTTGCTCATTTATTCAGACATGTCAGTTCCCCTTCTGTCACTCACTCGATGTTGTGATGTAGTGACACTAGGGGTTTTTCTTGAGAGCCTCAGTTGCCACTTATATTTGTGAAAAGGCCAATGAGAATTGGCGAACAGAATTTGCATGCCCCTCCCCCAGGTATAAAAAGGAGGGAAGCGTGCATCTCTTCAGACTGAGTGATTGTGTTTCAATAAGCGGAGTAAAACCCACTGCTGTTCCACTCACCTCTAAAAGAGCATACGCTGTTGCTGATATGTTGCATTTCAGCGGCTTTTCTCTTCTTCTTCACGCCAGTGCAGACTACGCCCCTGGGCGCTTCGACAGCCCTCTAAAAAAAAAAAAGAGTATATATTTCTCTGAAAGAGTAAGACACATTGACGTTGAACGTCTTTTTAAAGACATGTCTTTTACAAGATGCCCTTCCATCACATTCCTAGATGCGGTCGTTACCTCTCCGCTTTTGACTGTCACGAGCGCTGCCTCACGTGTGTGGTCTCACTGCCACAACATGACCATTGTAACGTTGCGGTCGCAGCTTTACTACTTCTGGGAGAAAGCCACTCTAGCCGTCCCCCTGAGTCGTGCCTTCTACCCACAGGTATAGGGCCGGCGCGGCTGGTGCTGGAGGCAATTTTGGGAATTTAACGGCCGTGGTTTCACCGGGTAAATCCCTGCGAAAATGAAAGCCACCTGTGGATGAATCTGGTCGAGATGTGGGACTTTGACAGATGGGCCTATTCGATGACACCATTAAGGACTTTGCCCAGCTGTTCTCGGCGGTGAAGAAACAGACGGAGGCCATTCAACACATCTTGCCCCGCCGCAGCTCAAGATCCTGCGTCCCATCTGCTTGTGAGGTGTCCCCCTGCGGCGGTGAAACCCCAGGCTGCTCTGCCTCAGCACGGGACTTCTTGGACCTACGAGTTCTGAACCGGGCCTTACACAGACTCCTATTCAGGATGCTGACGCAGAAACGTATTCTGACATGCGTCCAGCATCAAGATTGGTTTGCGCCAGTAGACTTGAAGGACAAATAATTTCACATCTCAAAATTACCCCATCACAGACCCTTTCTATGGTTCGCTTTTAACAGCCAGGCGTATTAGTGGATGGTCCTCCCCTTCGGTCTGTCCCTTTCCCCTCGCGTCTTCACGAAACTCGCAGAGGCCACTCTTGCCCCATTAAGGGAAGTGGACATTCACATACTCAACTACCTCGATGACTGGCTAATCCTAGTACACTCTGGAGAGTTGCTCTGTACACACAGGCACCTCAGCAGTTTAGGGCTTCGGGTCAACTGGGAAAAGAGCATCTCTTTTCTCGGCATTGAGTTAGACTTGGTCTCAATGACTGCGTGCCTCACAAGCGAGCGCTCGCAGTCAGTGCTGAACTGCCTGAATATGTTCAGACCGGGCACAGTGGTTCCACTGAGACTATTTCAGAGGCTCTTTGGGCATATGGCATCCTCAGCGACAGTCACACCGCTCGTGTTTATACATATGAGACCGCTTCAGCACTGGCTTCAGATTCGAGTCCCAAGATTGGCATAGTGCCACGAAAAATTCTGTGTGACCCTCACCCCTTCCTGCCATCACTTATTCAGCCCTTGGACAGACCTCTATTTTCTATGGGCAGGAGTCCCCCTACAGCAGGTGTTCAGACAAGTCATAGTTACTACAGATAACAGCCGCTGGCTCCTGGCACATCAACTGCCTAGAGTTGCTGGCAGTATTTCTTGCCCTGCACAGATTTCTGCCGCTGATCTATGGCAACATGTATTGATCTGCTCAGACAACACCGCAACAGTAGTGTATATAAATTGCCAAGGTGGCATTCGCTCTCGTTGCATGTCGTAACTCGCCCGCCATCTCCTCCTTTGGAGTCAGCAGTGGCTGAGGTCGCTGCGCGCCACTCATGTCCTTGGCAACCTAAACACCACAGTGGATGCACTCTCATGGCAGGTAATGCTAAGCAGTGGAGACTCCACCCTCAGGTGGTCCAGCTGATTTGGGGATGGTTCGGCAGAGCACAGGTAGATCTGTTTGCCTCCCAAGAATCCATCCATTGTCCACTTTGGTAGTCTCTGACAGAAGCCCCCATCGGCACAGACTCTCCATGTGGTCTTCTCCCCCTGAAAGAATAATGTAGGAAAAAAACGCCTTTCCCAATACATGTCATAGTGTTAGATGGCCCCAGCCGCATTAACGCTTTATGGAGAGAAAACACTGAGAGAGAAAAGGCTGCGGCTGGCGCGGCCTGCTCCCATACTAGTTACGTCTCTCCCCCCCTCAGGGATGTGGGGAACTATATGACGTCTTTTGGGGCATTGAAGAAGGTTACGTGCAGTCTGATGCACCTGCTATTCTTGCACAAATCAGCTTCCTTGCACCTGCATCAGCAGTCCACGTAACACAGTTCAGTATTATGCCATTTTTAGATAGGGACCCCTAGTGTCGACACAACGTCAAGTGAGTAACAGAAGGGGAACGTCTCGGTTACTGTTGTAAACTCCATTCCCTGATGGAGGGAACAAGACATTGTGTCCCTCTTCCCACAACACTGTATTAGCCACTGAAAAGGCCTGGAACTTACTCTTGGCTCCTGAACTCAAAACTTGTCTGAACAGACGCATGCTTCCCTCATTTTACAAACGTATGTCCAGGGGAGGAGCATGCAAATTCTGTTCGTCAATTCTCATTGGCCTTTTCTCAAAGATAAGAGGTAACCGAGGCTCTCAAGAGAGACCCTAGTGTCACTACATCAAAACAATGTCTCGTTCCCTCCATAAGGGAATGGAGGTTATAACATAATTCATACGGATACAATTAAACTGGAAAAGCACATAGGACGATGCTATTCATAAAACCCAGACTGTATAAAGATATGTGATAAATGTAACACATTTTAATTAATAAAAAAGCACTTTAAAGTGAATGTATAGTATACATTTAATGAGTATTTTCTAATGATAGTCAATAAACAACACATCATATTATAATGAAGCAAAGATTTTATCCACATCACCAGACTAAAATATAAACATATTAGTCTTATATGCCTCCGTTGCTTTCTGTGTATACTTCATGAGGTAAAAGCAGCCTTTATATTCATACAGACTGGATCATCACAGACATTTTGTAATATTTTGACCAAATCAGAGCAGAAAACAACACAAAAACATTTGTAACTTCTGGATGAGAGATGTTCACGGTGATGTACTTGTAGGCATGTGCACTCAAGGGTTACACATCAGACTTGCTGGCATACGGAGATGAATCATGGATAAAATGTATTTAAATGTCTGCGAAAGTCAAATTTGGCAGTATTTGTTAAGACCTCAGACCTAAATAAACCTTTCAAATGTGTTTTTATTTTTTTAGGCTTTTCTTGATATAGTTTCATGAGTGTTTTTCCATTCACCGCCATTGTTTTCTCCTGTCAATGGTCACAAATATGGTGGCTGCAGAGAAAAGTGAAGTCACTGAAAATGTGTCTATTTAAGTGCTATTTAACTTTAATATTCATATTAATATTCCTACCACATGACCTCTAGGTGTAGCTGATTTGACACAAAATTTCTTTAGGAGTTATTTTTTTATTTTGGTGATGAATTATTTATGAAAAGTTCAGATTCTAAGCTTTCAAATGATACCTCATATTGCTGACATTTGTAATCTGAGAATATAACATTTTAAGTGTAAACTTTTTCACGACATAGTGCCCCCTTTTGGAGTTCTCAGATTCTAGATTTTTTTTTTTTTTTAAATACATTTTTGTGGTAGTCAGCATTAGGCTACAAATTCTGTTGATTAAGCTTAACTTTGTTAAACCTGGAATATTCCTTTAATAAACATACTAGCTTAATATTTTAATGAAAATATAGAAATACAGGAAGGTTTGTGTTAGGTTTAGGATAGGGTTAGGGGATAGAAAATATTATTAGCTATTCCCACTGCAGAAACTAAAGACCATTTTTGGCACTTTAACTCGTAAGTTCTACTTTTCGTTGTTTTCGCACATAAGGAATGTTATGTTAATGTCAGGGTTGGGAAGTAATGGAATACATGTAACAGTATTACATATTTAAATTACAAAATATAAGGAACTGTTCCACTACAGTTACAATTTAAATAATTGGTAATTAGAATAGTTACATTCAAAAAGTATTTTGATTACTGAAGAGATTACTTTGCATTTTATTGTCATTTGTTTAATTAAATATTTAGTCTTTTCAGATGGAAAACATTTATACATATACTGTAAATGATAAGATGCAAATTGCATTTGAACAGTGGTGAAAAACCCTTATGATGTGTTACATTCATACGAGCAGACAGAGAAGTAAGTTTGAAGTTTGGAGCAGAAGAAATAGAAATAAACCTTGTGTAAATTGTCAGCTTTACGCTAAGCTAAAATGCTATTTCTAGCCATTTTACATACACGTTACCAGGCACGATCATATTTTTTTTATCATGAAAATTCAGGTTAGATCATAATTTCTTTTTTTCTAGTAAGACCATTGATGTTAAGGTAAATATCATATGCTTGATAATTTTTGTATTGTTTTCATATAAAGATATCTTAAAATCCTTAAAACAAGAGCGATTTGATTCGTCTTGTTTTAGAAAAAACACTGAATAAGATATTTAGGTTTTTCAGAGAAAAAGTATTTTTAACATGTGTATTTTGTCTTACTGTACTGGCAGAGTTTTTATAGTCAAAACAAGTGAAAAAAAATCTACCAGTGCTTAAGAAGTTATCCAATTTAGAATATGTTACAGGCCTTAATCTAATGGATTTTACTGCATTTATTCTGTAATCTATTAGTAACCCTCCAAACCCTGGTTAGTGTTGGGTTCAGCAGTTTGTGTGGATGACACATGTGAGGAAATATCTACAAACAGGCAAAACATGGAAGGATATTAATTTGTGCTGAAGCGCTCTGCACTCGCAGGAAAACACAGAACCTTTATTTCTCAAAAAGCGTAAAATTACACAGAAATTGCAAACAATGAAATAAATGCAGATCTGCAATAATATTAACTTATATCTTTCCTCACATTTTGTGGACTCATGTGTATTTAATTATTTCTTTTTTGCAGCTTAAGACAGTAACAATTTTCATAGCACTGACTTTCAGGTCATTTAAACAAAAAAGAAGAAATAATAGTGCCCATGAACAGCATGCTAACTCTGTCCTTTTACCGCTGCGGCCAATGACATTGAAACTTAATAAACAATCAGGAAGGAATAATTCAAAAGTGGAACCTTATTCATCAAGTCTGTAATAAGCAGACCAAACAGGAAGCATGCAAAAATTATTGCCTTGCACTGTAATATACAATTTAGAAATAATGGGGGGAAACCGCTATCAACAGAATATACGCTTGGGTGGATCTCCTCAGTTACTGGTTCAAACTCATTTCAGGCTAATGTCCATTTCACAGTTTGAATAAATCAATATCTCTATAAATATGGTGCAAAATGTTCAGGATATCTGATGATACAGAAATATCTGAACTAAACGCATGCACATAATCCATAGGAAATTTCAAGTCTAGTGAAAAAAAAAAAGTGCTCTTCTGGAAAAGATTAGTGTTGATACTTCAAACACACGCACATGCACACACACACACACACACACACACACACACACACACACGTTGGTGCGGCTATCTCAAGGTACAACATTTAAACACACCCATTCAAACAAACCATCATACACACTAACCTGAAGATCTCATGCTCAGCATCAAGAACACACAAGCACACACTCAAAGCTCAATACAGAGATATAAACTAAATATCTCTATGTGTTTATGATGCACCAACTTTCAAAACCTTTCAAGTCAACCTCATAAACTGAGAGAAAGAGAGAGAGAGAGAGAGAGAGAGAGAGAGAGAGAGAGAGAGAGAGAGAGAGAGAGAGAGAGAGAGATCAGTTGCAATCACAAAAAGTAAGAGCAAGGAAAACACTGATGGAAAGGAACAAAAGAAGTCTGATAAGGGCATAGAAGGCTCTGTGACAACATCTGTGCAATGCCTCTGAAAAGAGGCCAAATACATTTTTTTACTCCACTCAAGTTCAAAGATCTCAAGTTTTTTGGCCCACTTTCTCTGACTCTCTACATAAACCCATTCTCTTGTCACCTACAAAGGCAAAACTCAGAAAGAATGTATGCACTAGGGTTGGGAATGCAATATGATATGGTACCTGGCAATACCATATTATATTGATATATAGGTTGCAATACAGTAATATTGCAATCCTTTATGTTTAGTGTATTAAGATTAAAAAAAGATGTATTATTTCAATCTGTTACTCACTTATTTTTAATTCATCTTCATTGGACTTTAGTGCTTTGTGCAAGAAGTGCTGAACTTTCAGCTTTACTTCATCATGGAGCCACATAACACAGACCATAGGCCCATTTGTTTAAAAAATATTAATTTGAAGAATAAAATAATAATAATAATCTTGACATTATTTTCTACTGTTTCATCTGTTTGTATTTTACCTGTTGTTGCTGGCACCTAGTTCAAGTTTGAGACTGTGTTTTTAGCCTGCTAGCTTTTTTAGCTTCTCTTTTTTTATGAGTTTTCAGCTTTTAATCCTTATTATCTGCCATTTTTAGATCAATATTTTGCACGCTTCGAGTTTCCTCCCGCATTATTCTTTTATCATGATTCAAGTGTGTGAATTTTCCGTGTGCATCCACTTTTATTTTTTATCGCGATTTAACAGCATGCGTTTTGCAGCGTGGACCCGTTCTTCTCCTCTGTGGTAAACAGATTATTGCATTGATCTCAAAGCACTGCTTATCAAGAACAACAGGAACAACAAACAATTGCTTGAGAGATTCACATCGATAGCAAAACATCACGGCTCAGGAAAAACCAACAACAACAGCAATCAGTTGCGGTAAGTCATGAGATCCGCTAATGTTATTTCTTCCTGTATTGCATGTCACATGTTTACAATAGCTTCTTCCCCCAGCAGTGAGGGATTCACATGTGATAAATGTAAGGAATTAGTCAGGCTGAAAGTTAATGAGTTAGAGACACGCATTAGTGAGAAAGAGAAGATGGTAGATACTGTTTTTGATGTGGGTAGAACAGCGAGCAACACACACTTTGGTTCCAGGTTCTAGAGCCCCCTGAGCAGGGCATTTGGTTGATGTCTCGTAGGCAAAGCGGCATTCCTGTTAGGATTTACAATCGATTCTCCCCACTCAGTAATGCACTCAGTGAGAATCATGTTGAAAGAGTCCTAATAATTGGTGAATCTATTGTACGGAACGTGGAAATACAGATCATAGTTTGCATGCAGTCTGTTTGACTGAAACCTGGCTTAAACCGGATTAATATATTAATTTAAATGAATCTACTCCCCCAGTTATTGTTATAAACATGATCCTCATCTGAAGGGTCGAGGAGGAGGTGTTGCTACAATATACAGTGAAGTGTTCGATGTTACTCAGAGGACAGGATATAAGTTTAAGTCTTGAGAACTAATAATACTTAATGTGGCACCGTCAGATATAAATAAAAAAATCTCTGTCATCTTTTGCCCTTGCCCTTGCATAGTATATAGATCACCCGGGCCTAATTCTGATTTCCTTGGTGAAGGAAATTACTAGTAGTTACTGTAGATAGAGCTTTAATTGTTGCTAATTTCAACATTCACATAGATAATGAAAATTACACATTGGGATTACCATTTATCGATATTCTCAACTCTCTTGTAGTCAGACAATATGTGACCAACTCATCACCATAATCATATGCTAGATTTAATTCTGTCATATGGAGTTGATGTTGATACTATAGAAATTCTACTGCAGAGCAATGACATCACAGATCATTACCTAATATCTTGTATGCTGCGATCAGCTAATGTTTCTCAATCTACACTACGCTATTGTTCAGGTAGAACTATTCTTTCGACCACTAAAGATATCTTCACTAATAATCTTCCAGATCTATCTCATACACTCAGTATGCCCCAAAGCCTAGAAGTATTTGTTGAAATTATCTCATTATTTTCCTCACATTCAACTTCAATCCTTCGCTGTCATATGTCATGAAGAGTCACGAAAACATGAAAAACATGTTTGTTAGATCCAATACCAACTAAGCTCTTAAAAGAGGTATTCCCTGTAATCTCAGAACCTCTTCTTAATAGTATTAACTTCTCACTATCCTTAAGATATGTCCCAAGAAACTTTAAAATGGCAATTATCAAACTGCTTATTAAGAAGCCACATCTTGATCCTGGAGAATTGGCTAATTATAGGCCAATTTCAAATCTCCCATTTATATTGAAAATACTAGAAAATGTAGTATCCTCCCAACTATGTTAATTTCTACAGAGAAATAGTATATACGTATGAATGTGTAAAGCAATTCAATGGAAAGGAGGAGGTGAGAACCGTCTTGACAATATAAATAATGGTTTAATGAAGAAATAAACCAAATGACACAAACACACATAGGATGGGCCGCTGCCCATAAAAGTTATTTCGCTCTCTCTCGCAACACCGTCCGCAATTTGCCTTTATCCCTCACGGAGGCTTGATTAGCCTGAGAAGGGGCAAGGTGTGTAAAATCACGAACCAGGCCCCACCCTCCGCCCTGTCACATTCCTCCCTCGTTCTCTCAGACCAGGGAGCCCCCCGCATGATGTACCCCCCCCCCCCACCCCTTTCCCTGGGGTAGGGCGTGCCTTTATTCCCCGCAGGTCATCCCCGCCGTCCTGAATCTGGGAGGCGACGGGGGAGGGAAACAATAATGAAAAATAGCAACACATTTTTTTTTACATTTAAAAGAGAGGGAAAAGGCCAACACAGAGCATCAGTGGGAGAGAGAGAGAGAGAGAGGAGAGAGAGAGAAAAAAAAAAAAAAAGGTATGCGCTGGATATGCTGTAGCTTTGTCCTCGGCCGCTCCTCCACCAACTAACGGACAACAGCCATGCTTCTCTTGGTGGATCGGAGGCAGTCCTCCAGCCCCTGGCGGACGGAATGCCCTGCCGAGTTCTCGGGGAACATAAGGGGTCTCCCCCGCCCCTGGCAGAGGTTCTCCCACTCCAGGCGGTCGGCAGTGAGCCCCTCCCTGCTTGTGGTAGGCAGTCTCAGACCCCGCCCCATTTCAGCAGCTGTTACAGGTGTCCTCCGCCCCTGGCAGCGGCAATGACCACTCCAGGAGGTCAGTTAGGAGCCTCTACTCCCCTCGCGGTCGTTGGCCATTCCTCCACTTCCATGTTGCCGGGCTTCTCCGTCCCCTAGCAGAGAACTCCACTACGGCGAATCCCTCCTCCTTCCAGGGTCTTCGGCACCAGTGTAAATCAGTTCAATGGAAAAGAGGAGGCGAGAACCGGCTTGACAATATAAATTATAGTTTAATGAAGAAATAAACCAAAAGACACAAAGACACACATAGGATGGACCACTGCCCCTAAATGCTCTATCTTTCTCTCTCGCTCTCGCTCTCACTCTCTCTCACACCACCGTCTGCAGTCGGCCTTTATCCCTCTCTAAGGCTTGATTAGCCTGATAAGGCCCTGCCCTCTGCCCTGTCACAGAACAATTTCAGTCAGGATCTAGGCCACATCACAGTTAAGAGACTGCACTTATCAGAGTTACAAATGAATTGCTCTTCTCATCTGATCGAGACTGAATTTCATTTCTAGTGCTTTTAGATATGTATATTTAGTGCTGCATTCAACACGATAGATCATGGCATTCTCTTGAATAGGCTAGAGAATTATGTTGGCATTTGTGGACTTGCATTCACATGGTTTAGGTCCTATTCAGCAGACTGCTATCACTTTGTCTATGTAAATGAGGAATTGTCAAACCAAACAAACAGTTAAGTATAGCATGCCACAGGGATAAGTTTTAGGGCCTCTGCTTTTCTCCTTACATCTGCTTCCCCTGGAAGATATTATCAGGAATCGTAGAATAAGTTTCCATTATTATGCCTACGATACCCAACTTTATATTTCTTCAAAACCTGATAAAATTTCACAATTCTCCAAATTAGCAGAGCGCATCAATGAAAGGAACTAATTATTGGACCAAAAACCTCTAAAAACAAGCTGCTAAATTAACATTTGACTCTCAATTAATGTACTGTTACATTGTCTTCAACAGCGAAGAAATTAGATGTTATATTTGATACCAATCTGTCCTTTTGAAAATCTAATTACCAAGGTTTGTAGAACCGCATTCTGCCACCTAAGAAATATTGCTAAATTACGACGCTGATGCCAAAAAACTAATTCATGCTTTCATGACCTCAAATCTAGATTATTGTAATGCATTATGGGGAGGATGGCCAGCAAGATCAATAAATAAACTTCAATTGGTTCAAAATGCAGCAGACAGAGTGCTGACTAGAACCAAAAAATATGATCATATTAGCCCCATTTTATCGTCATTACATTGGCTTCCTGTTAAATTTCGTATTAATTGAATAGCTTTGAATAGTCTAGCTCCGCAGTACTTAAGTGACCTTCTACCATGCTATATTCTATCATGTTCATTATGATCGCATAATTCTGGCCTGTTAATTGTTCCTAAAATATCAAAATCCATAAAAGAAGGTAGATCCTTTTCATATTTGGCTCCTAAACTATGGAATGGCCTCTCTAACACTGTTTGAGATGCAGACATACTCACTCAGATTAAGTCTAGACTAAAGACTAATCTATTTAGCCAGGCATACACCTAATTTATCCTTCAACACACAATTAGACTCCTGTCCTGAGGTCACCAGAACCGGCAGGACCATGCTCTATTCCTGCTTCGTGTTGTACTCCACTTCTACGTGTCTCTGAGTAATGACGACTAATTGCAGTAGGTGCCAGCCAAACATCACTTCAGTCTATTACGATGGACTTCAGAGGATGAACTGATGCCAACTCCAACCATAAGAAATGGGATACATCATATGCCATTGCCTGAACCTTGGAATTAGGATAGACATCACAGAAATTACCGGCCGGTTGAACTGCAATGCACCTCACTGAACTCTGCCTGCATCACCTAGGTCTAATGATGGACTACACTCTTATAATGGAATACATAGACTATCAATTTATTGCCAACAAAACCCTTCATTGGCAAACTAACAAGGGCAATGCATCTATGTGAACTTCTGCAGTTAATTCAGGATGGTCTTCAAAGACATTATTCATTAATCTTACAGTTCATACTAAATCTTTGTTTAAACACTGACCCTTAACACTTAATAGTTTAATAATTTAAGCCATGACTTGCACTATAAATAAGTAAAATTGCCATTATATTAATGATTGTTTACGACAGACAAACGCTTTTGGACATTAGTTCTACAATCACACATCGAAAACCGGACTTCAAATTCCTTAATGCCGACCCGCTGTTTACAAACACGCCGGTGAGCCCTTTGTCTGTGCTGCTCGGCCGCGAAGCGCAGAAGGAAAAGAGGAAAGCGAGCGGCGTTCTCATCAGAGTAAGGCGTCGTGCAAATCGACCCCGCTACCCAGTATACTACTGGCAAATGTTCAGTCTCTGGACAACAAACTCTGCGAGCTGAGGCGCGGATCTCTTTCCAACGAGAGCGAGGGACTGCTGCGTTATGTGCCTTACAGAAACCTGGCTGTCTACGGAGATTCCAGACTTCGGCCATCGAAATCCGCGGGCTTTTCCGTGCACCGGCGGACAGAGCGAAAGACCTCTCTGGTAAAAGCAGAGGTGGTGGTGTATGTTTTATGATCAACAAATCATGGTGTGATCAGAGGAGCGTACATTTCATCAAGTCTTTTTGCTCTCCTGATCTGGAATATCTCATGCTTCTGTGTCGACCATTCTGGCTGCCGAGGGAATTCACAGCGGTTATCATCACAGCTGTGTACATCCCCCATAAGCCGACACAGACCGGGCACTCAGGGAACTGTATGGGTGTATAAGTGAGCAGGAAACCGCGCACCCTGAGGCTGCGTTCATTGTTGCCGGGGACTTTAACAAAGCCAACTTCAAAGCAATACGCCCCAAAATACCACCAACACATAAAGTTCAACACCGAGGGGACCGGGTTTTGGATCATTGTTACTCTCCCTTCGGGAAGGCTACAAATCCCTCCCCGCCCCCATTTGGCAAATCGGACCATTCTTCCGTTCTGCTTCTGCCGGCTTACAGGCAGAAACTGAAACAGGAAGCACCCACCCTCAGAGCGATCCAGTGCTGGTCGGACCAATCAGACTCTGCGCTACAAGACTGTTTTGATCACGCGGACTGGGAGATGTTCGGTCCGCCTCTGATGGCGACATCGAGGTTTACGCTGACAGCGTAGCGTGTTTCATCAGGAAGTGCGTGAGGGCGTTGTTCCGACCAAAACTATCTGGATATACCCCAACCAGAAACCATGGGTTAGCGGCGATGTTCGGCGGCACTCACTGCGCGGACCTCCGCTTTAATTCTCCTAACGCGGAGGCGTAAACAAGCCAGTTATGCCCTCCGTAACACTATCAGTGCAGCTAAGCGCCAGTACAGGCACAAGCTTGAAGGCCAGTTCAACACCACTGACTCTAGAAGTATGTGGCAGGGAATTAACACAATCCACGGACTACAAAGCGGAATAAAGTCTCCGCCATGAACACCGCTGCATCTCTCCCGGACGAACTTAATACATTTTATGCTCGTTTTGAGGACAGTAACACCGCCCTCGCGGAGAGAGCACTTCGCTGCTGGCGCTACAGAGGTTGATTCACTCTCCGTCTCTGTTGTGGATGTAACCCGATCATTCCGACGGGTGAACATCCGTAAAGCCGCGGGTCCAGGCGGCATTCGGGCAGCGTCATCAGAGCGTCGCGCGAATCAACTGGCTGGTGTTTTTACGGACATTTTCAATCTGTCCCTCTCCCTGTCTGTAGTCCCCACATGCTTCAAAACATCAACCATTGTGCCTGTACCGAAGCAAGCTATAATCACATGCTTAAATGACTGGCGTCCTGTTGCTCTGACCCCCATCATCAGCAAATGCTTCGAGAGGTTAATCAGAGATCACATCTGCTCTGTTCTGCCCCCTCTTTGGACCCATTGCAGTTTGCCTACCGCAACAACCGCTCCACTGATGATGCCATTGCATCTACAATACACACTGCTCTCTCCCACCTGGAAAAAGGAACACATATGTGAGAATGCTGTTTGTAGACTACAGCTCAGCATTCAACACCATAGTGCCCTCCAAGCTTGATGAGAAACTCCGGGCTCTGGGCTTAAACAGCTGGCTGTGCAGCTGGATCCTGGATTTCCTGTCAGGCAGGCGTCAGGTGGTTAGAATGGGCAGCAACACCTCCTCATCACTGACCCTCAACACTGGAGCCCGCAGGGCTGTGTTCTCAGCCCACTCCTGTATTCCCTGTACACACATGACTGTGTGGCAACACATAGCTCCAATGCCATCATTAAGTTTGCTGGCGATCACGACGGTGGTAGGTCTGATCACTGACAATGATGAAAGAGCCTACAGAGAGGAGGTGCACACTCTGACACGCTGGTGTCAGGAGCACAACCTCTCCCTCAGCGTCAGTAAAACCAAGGAGCTTGTTGTGGACTTCAGGAAGAAAGGCGGAGAACACAGCCCCATCACCATCAATGGAGCACCGGTTGGAGAGAGTCAGCAGCTTCAAGTTCCTCGGTGTCCACATTACTGAGGAACTCACATGGTCCGTCCACACTGAGGCCGTTGTGAAGAAGGCTCACCAGCGCCTCTTCTTCCTGAGGCGGCTGAGGAAGTTTGGAATGAACCACCACATCCTCACTGCGGTTCTACACCAGCACTGTAGAGAGCATCCTGACTGGCTGCATCACCGCCTGGTGCGGCAATAGCACAGCGTACAACTGCAAAGCCCTGCAAGGGTGGTCGCGAACTGCCAGGAACATCATCGGAGGTGAGCTTCCCTCCCTCCAGGACATATACACCAGGCGGTTGTGTGAAAAAAGCTCGGAGGATCATCAGAGACTCCAGTCACCCAAGTCATGGGCTGTTCTCACTGCTACCATCAGGCAGGCGGTATCGCAGCATCAGGACCCGCACCAGCCGACTACATGATAGCTTTTTCCCCAAGCAATCAGACTGTTGAACTCTTGATCTATCAGGATCAATAATTAGCACTGCACTTTATTAATCTATAATCTCACACTGGACTGTCAACATATTCTCCTCAATACAACTGCTATATATATATATATACACATATATATTTCATATACTCCCACTTATTGTATTGTATTGTATATTCTGTTCTATATTCTGCATTGTATATAATTATTGTGTTGTGTAAGTATGTGTACATCTGATTTGTAAATTGTTTTGTGTAAGTATGTGTACATTTGATATGTAAATTGTTTTGTGTAAGTATGTTGTTTATTGTAATTGGTATATGTCTCGTCACTGTCATGACTGCTATGTTGCTCGGAACTGCACACAAGAATTTCACCTACTGTTGCACTTGTGTACATGGTAGTGTGACAATAAAGTGATTTGATTTGATTGATTTGATTTGATTTGATTGATGATGTTAGCCAGAGGGGAACTGGCTCCTACAGTGAGCCTGGTTTCTCCCAAGGTTATTTTTCTCCTTTAACCAACATCTTATGGAGTTTTGTGTTCCTTGCCAAAGTCGAAAATATCAGAATACTTTCATATATACATTTTCCCCCAACACACATACACATTTCACCCAGCTGTGGCCATTTGCTGTGTTCACAACTCACACACCCACAGAATTACGACTTCTGTTATATTTATCACAGTGAGGGATTTGACTAATATCAGTGGAATATCCTGCTTTATGGGTAAACGGGAAGGAAATTCATCTGCACAATTGGATTTAGTAACAGCGGAATCCGTCAACCCCCGAGACTTGCTAACGGCTCCTGTGAAATTACCCATCTGCCTTTTTCCCTTTACCCAAGTTTGATGTTGACTCTCATTCCTTCACTGTCTTTCTCCCTCGCTTCCTCTCTTTCTATCTCCATCGCCGGATTGACTTGACCAAGAAGATCTGCATATGTATATTCTGTCCAAGTAGTGGCCCCTTAGGGGATTGTGGAATATTACAGCTCAAATGGTTGGTGACTGTGCAGGTAAATTGAGTTGGAAATGACACATTTTGCAGAAATTGGGGACAATGGATAGATATGTAACTTATGGCAGGTTTTCTGGTTGCCTTGGTAACAGATGCATATTATTATGGGCTGTTATGCTGAAGCAGTGGCCCCTCAAATGCAGTGACTTACTCTCATCTTCAATTTTTATAATTTTGGTGGGAACAGTAGTGGGAGATTTGTCAGTAATCACATGAGAGAGCATACAATCCGCTACAGCTAATATGACATTTTACAGCACTATATACTTATAAATACATTAGACTGTCATCACAGAGCACACTTTTATAAAGGTATTTAGATGACAGTTATAGCTTAAGATAAAAAATAAAAAAATAAAAAATTTACAATTCTTGTTGCAATTAAATCTGTTTTGTATACTATTCTGATGATAGTGAAACTTTGTAGTATGGCACTTTTCGTACCACTGTCTCCTTAAGATGATTCGATTATGTTTTCCTCTTTTGTAAGTCAGCTTTGGATGAAAGCATCTGCCAAATGAATAAATGTAAATGTAAGTGTAGTCTAAGTATAAAAGCACTTGTGGTTTCTTTCACTAGTTCCCATGTTTAAATAATTTGTGAATAAGGGTTGTTTTTGAGGGGAATTCTGTCACTTTATTTTCATATAGACAGTGAAGATATGGCAGGAAAATGGGCGGAGAGGGAATTGGATGGTATCATGACACAGGCCAGAATCAAACTCAGATCATATTAGCATGGGTTCGATGTGTCATTGCCATTGCACTAACCTTTAGGCTACAGCCCTGTCCAAAATGTAATATGATGTTAACAGGTATGGGTCATAGTTTTGTATGTAAGGATTCTAAGGTTACCTCACAGAACCACCCAGACATTAAATATTGATTACAAATGAATAAATAAATAAAAAACTAGTAAGTGCACCTATTAAATGGATATTCTGCCTGGAGCAATTTTAACTTTTAAGTGTTTTGCTTAAGGGCGCAATGGTATTAGAGCATGGATCACCCCTTATGAGATTTGAACCTCCAGCCTTTTGTTTCCAAGCCCTATGGTACATCATCCAGAGAATCCAGAAAGAAAAACAAAAGAAAAAAAAAAGAATAAGAAAAGATGTTTATATACTCCCAGATAGCAATAAGTCGGCGGGCCGCCGGCGGTGCTCCGGCGGCAGTAGAAGCGGCAGTAGAAGCGGCAGAATGGCGATATTGCAAACACGTTTGACGGCGCACCGCCGGCGGCAGCAGCTTTTAAAAAGTGGCAGCCGCCTTCCTACCGCCTTCTTTCCGCGGCCGGCCCGCCGGCCATCCGCCGCCGTTATATCGAAGGCGGACCTTCTGCGGAGCGTCGGAGGC
The DNA here is from genome assembly GCF_025860055.1 of Xyrauchen texanus. Lineage (NCBI taxonomy): Eukaryota > Metazoa > Chordata > Actinopteri > Cypriniformes > Catostomidae > Xyrauchen > Xyrauchen texanus. Next base: position 39,014,070 of record NC_068280.1, read on the forward strand.
AAACGTTTTTTCCGAGCGATCTGCCGCCGCTTATTGTATATATATATATTTTTTTTTTATATATATTTATAGCATGCAGTTTATCAAGAATAATGATTGATCAAACCAGACAAATTTCCATTTGGCGTTTTAATTCCACATTTCAAAGTACAGTAACTGTCATTGAAACAAGATGTCAGATCACTGAAATATGAATAACAGAAAAATACAAACATATATATACACACACACACACAAAAGAACATGCAGGTTTCCAATTCAATTTTGGTAATAATTTTTTTTTTTTTTTTTAAAAACACTATTGTAACACTTACAATAATTGTTAATAATATAAAGAGGTCAGCTCTGGGATGAAAAGAATTACCAGTAAACATAAGCAATGAGGATATTTGGTACCAAAGAAAGTGCAGGATACCAAATAAATTGAGGTATAACATCATATTTACAAGGAGTAGAATATACCATTATAACTGCAATGCTGACCTGTGGCACAAGGATTTACAAGCTATATTTAACAATAGAATAACAGTTAAGCACTGTGACGGAATGAAAGTAGAATTTTTGGTACTAGTTAATGTGCAATATCAAGTATCAGAGGTATGAAATAGGATTTACAAACTATAATAGAATCGTTAAGCACTGACGGAATGAAATAAGCCAATACTAAAGTCACGGCAAGTAGAATATTTGATACCAGATAATGTGCAAATATCAAGTATTAGATGTATAATCTAGGATATACAAGCTATATTTAAAAATATAGTTAAGCACTGTAACAATGAAATAAGCAGCAAATTGTATATGAAATAATTGAGATCTTTGGTATCAAGGAATGTGCAGGATAACAGGTATAATATACATTTTGACATTCAACTTACACATGACAACAAGTGAGAATAAATATAATTAACAGCAGAAAATCTGGCTGTAGAGAACACAGCCAATCAGAATGTCTGGAGAGGTTGGGGACTGCGTGGCGTAGTGGGCTAAGAATCACCGGTTTTCCCCGACCTCTAGAATGAGGCAGTGCAAATTGGCATATCTTCAGTGATTCCTCGTGCGCCTGTATAAAAGGACAAGCCATCCCATATTCATCCAAGGAGCTGCCCTCAAAGCAGGGTCACGAGAGAAAAAAAAAAAAGCGCAATTTCCACAGTGAACAGCGTGGATTGGGTGAGTGTAGTCTGACACTTTTAGCAGGCTTTTTTAGGGGTCTTGATGTTACTGACTGCAGGACAAAGAAAGGGTTCCAGTTGTCAGTGATGCTGGGGTGTCAGTAGTCAGCCTAGGTTTAAGGAGTCGGCTGTGGGTCCCTCTCAGCTATGCGGCGCCTTTTTCCACCTTCATGTTCAGATGCTCCTTTCAGGTAACGCGTAACGTTAACCTGGATCGCCTCATCAGTGGCATCCTGGGTTGCCGGGTTCTTCCAGATGGCTCCTGTAGAAAATAAAGATCTGTCATTCCATTTGAATGGCATAAGGTCATACACATCTACTTAAATATAAAAAAATATCCAACTTACTTTGAACAATCTTCAGGAACATGTCTCTAAAAGGTCTCTTAATTTAACTTTTTAGATTACCCTATGGCGTTATAAACTAAATCGGCACACTTACAAATCGTTGCTGGAGCTCTTTATCCTGCCTCAAACTGTTGTCAAGCAATGCCAAATTTTCCTGGGTGTCTAGGGGGGAGTAACAGATCCCCTGGCAGGGATAACTCTCCAACAGACACATTGGCACTAAAACATAGCATTTTGTCGTCCATGCTACGCACAACATCGCCAAACTCCAAGACGTCGCAGCATTGGGGTTTGATCTGCACCTACAGGGGTTCCCAGATTAAAAGAATAAAGTAGTCAGTCCTGGTCCTTCAACTACTAAACTATGACATTTATATCTAGGTCTACTACATGTACAGGTGGCCCCAGTGGAAATTAAACCAACAACCACAGGTGTTGTTTGCAAGTTGTATACAAGTTCATAATGAAGAACCCTTATGATAACATCAATTTCATTTTTTTTCTTTGAAGCAGAATATTTGTTTGTAAAAGGGGAGGAAAAAGAAAATAATGAAATATTGGTATACAGATTTTGGTTGATATATCATACTGTACAGTGAAATTTGCTATGGTTATATCATTCCCTACTCACCTGAAGGATGGATAGATCAGGCAAATCTCCAGTCAGGCCTTTGTAGAGTGTGTGCTCCTTTGAATAACACTTTCATGAGTGGGAAGTGGCATATCCACAGGTATTTTAATTCAAACATGCAACATATTGTAATAAATCTACAATATTCAGCCTTTACCTTACACCCTCGGTTGTTGCTCTACACTTTTATTATATTAAATACTTATTTATATAGCTTGCTCACTGTATAATCATGATAGCCTAATACTTATAACACAAGATTGCATCTTAAACGAATGACTGAGTTGAAAACTTGAATAAGAACGCATTTTACACAGAGGGGACCAGCTAGGGAAACTTACCTGCCTACAATAACTGTTTTCATTTGATTTGAGTTACATTAAACATGAATAACCTTAGCCGAGTCCCCAGGAACATCGGGCTATTAAAGTAACAAGCCTGTAACTGCGGTCTTATCTTCACCATACACTCAAACTGTGAGGTTTATCTGCTGTCCTCGTGGACCTGTAGCACAATGCCCTGACAGTGACTTCACCTGTGCCCTGATCTTTATTAGAAACTGAGAGGAGAGCAAGTTAATATAATTTATATTACAATTATCACAAAAATTAACAAACAGTCTGCTTTAAAACTAAGAAAAAACAAGCTTCTATACTAACCTTACATAAAAAATGAACACGTGGCGAACTAGCTTAGCCGCTATCTGCCGGCACACCACATTAAATTAAAATACTTACCCTTGTAGTTGTGCAGATAACTCGATATGTAGAGTTTAAAGCCCTTGTCCCTCTTGCTTGTCGGAGCAGGGGACCAGGCATCAACAATGCGATGAACATCGCTGACGCGTATTTTCGGAAGATTCTGGAGACATCGAGTAAAACAGACATTTTGGGCGACAGCGCAAGTAAACCGGAAACAGATATGGAGACAGCGGAACTTCACAGTTCAGTCTTTGTAATGTGTTTTAGCAATACATTTTTAACATTTATAATGCGTTTAGATTTTTTTTTATTGCCTTTACAGGGACTTTAACACTTTCTTAAACATTTGTACAGGTCATAATTGCAAAACCTGTAAAAGGTAAAATAACAAAAAAAAAAAAAAAAGGTTGGAAAAAATGTAGACATAAACAAAATTTCTGCGCAACTGTGAAACCAGAGGATAATTTCGCTATTTCATTGAGTTTATCCTTCACGTCAAAACAGGGATTTTCATGTTTATGATAGATATCACCATGGTTGCAAATTAATAAAAATTTTTGGCCATGTTGCAGATGTCTTTCACTGTTCACTGATAGTCAGGCATCGTGAAAAGTCTAACTTCATCAATTTATTCTGCTAAATTGTTCATACCATGAATTAAATATCTATTTTAAAACCTAATCAGAATCATAAAGATATTTATTGCCAAGTAAGTTTTACAAAAGGAATTCTTTTTGGTTTATTGGTGCATGTCTCAAATGCGCAGCAATCAAAGAAATGTAAACAATTTTCAAGTGCATAAAATAATTCAATATATTTTACATATATTACTGTATAATCGCTTCAGAGTTTCAAAGTAATTTAAATGTCATTTCCTAAACCTTACCTTATCATGGAATCAAGAGTCAAGCCTCTGTTATAAACCCTAATGGCTTTGGAGCAAAAAATAATAATAGCCAACATGGCTGGTCGATTTTGAGAGTAGAAATCCTTGTATTTCAAAGCGGCTTGCCGGCATCTCGCAAGAAATGGGAGTGACGAATTCGGCGGCAAACGTTTCATCCCCGCCAGTGGGACGCACCTATAGCCGACAGCTTAGTGTTACGAATTGCAGACAACGAAGGCAGACGAAGGTTGAGGATCCAAATGCAGCTTTCTTTATTATAAACAAAACACAAAGGAAAACGTATCGGTTACCTAACGTAACCTCGGTTCTCTCTAGATGAGGGAACGAGTATTGCGTAAGCTAGCTTACGCTACGGGAAAGATTCATCTTTTCTGAGATATTGAAGCCAAAAAATTATCCTTAATTTTTGTATCCATTATCAGCGCAGTCGCGGCAGCTGCAGACCTTGAGCGGGCTAGCTAGTGAGCTCATAGGTTGCTCTCGCGGCAACTGCTGCAGCCTATAGACGAGCTTGAGCGAACTCGCATCTAATGAGAGGCGTCCGGCGCTCACTGCATCAAAGCCCGCCAAAAGAGCGTGACTAGAGTGCATATAAGCGTGGTTCAGTAGGCTGGAACCCTGGTTTTCATTGACTGAAGCGAAAAGTACGCTAGTGGCGCGAAGCACGGCCGGCTACGCAATACTCGTTCCCTCATCTAGAGAGACCGAGGGTTACGTTAGGTAACCGATACGTTCTCTTACGAGAGGTTCTCTCGTATTGCGTAAGCTAGCTACGCTCACGGGAACCCATTGTCAGCGCCGTCGCGCTCAAGCATCCACTGTATAAGCCCCAGGGAATTAAGGGGGACCGGGGAGCCCTTATGAGTGGGGAAATAATATTTGGCCGGCAAGAATGCGGGTCATTGATTGTGTAATACATAAGCACATAGTAGGGCCGGGAGCGACAGAGCGGCGGTGCGGTCTGTGTGGAATGTGTCCCATCAGTGCAGCTCACCAGGGGAGCTGTAGCGTGATAAACCGCTAGTAGTTTTGCCTGCAGAGCGGGCACTTCCATATTGTAAAATCTGACAAAGGTGGAGGGAAGTCCATCCGCTGCCACACATATGTCGTGAATGGAAATTCCGCTGGACCATGCCCACGAGGATGCCATGCCTCTAGTGGAGTGAGCCCTAATGCCCAGCGGGCATGGCAGATCTTTGACGCGTATGCAGCAGCAATAGCGTCCACTATCCATCTAGATAGTGTCTGTTTCGAGCGGCGAGACCTTTGGTGCGCCCTCGAGCGAAGCGAAAAGCTGCTCGGGCGTCTGAAAGCAGCGGGCGTGCAGTACTACAATCTCAGTGCTCTGACCGGGCAAAGGAGATTGGCGTCGCGTTCGCTATCCGGTGCTGGCAGCGCCGATAGGAAATGACCTGTGCTCTGAAAGGAGTACCGATCACCTTGGGAACATAGCCGTGTCTAGGCTTTAAAATGACCTTGGAGTCACTTGGTCCAAACTCAAGACACGCATGCGCTGACAGACAGCGTGAAGGTCTCCCACACGTTTGACTGATGACAGGGCAGTCAGAAAAGCGGTTTTGAGTGAAAGGTATTTCAAATCCACGGATTGAAGTGGTTCGAAAGGGGGCTTTCATAGTTTCGAGAACTATAGAAAGATCCCAGATAGGAACCGATGGAAGCGCGGGGGTTCATCCTTCTAGCTCCCTGAGGAAGCGGATGACCAGCTCGTTTTTACCCCATGACTGGCCGTGCAGGGGTTCAGCGAGCGCCGCAGCGGCCGCCCTACACTTTGGCGTGGATGGGGATCTGCCCTCATCCAGCAGCTCTTGTAGAAATACTGAGCAGCGGCGACACCCCACATGTCCGTGGGTCCAGGTCTCTGTCGGTGCACCATTTTGAGAACACAGACCATTTTGGCGCATAGAGTCTTCTCGTGGAAGGGGCTCTGGCGTGTATGATGGTGTTTATTACTCCTTCTGGCAGAGCGGCGGGTAGTCGTTGATCACTGCGCATGCAGCGCCAGCGCTCTGGGTGGGGATGCCAGATTGTGCCGTGAGCTTGAGAGAGGAGATCTGCTCTCACTGGGATGGGCCCGCGGCTGTCAGTGACAGCTGCGTAAGCTCCGGGAACCATGTCTGATTCTCCCCAGCGGGGCTATGAGGAGCACCGGTGGCCGCGTTCCCTGATCCTCTGCATTACCTGTGGCAATAGCGAGGCGGGAGGGAAGGCGTAAGCGGGCGTCTGGGCCAGTCCTGGGCCAGCGGCGTCCTCGCTTCGAGAAAAATACTGGGCAGTGAGAGTTCTCTTTGGGCGCCAAAGAGGTCTATCTCTGCTCTGCCGAATAGGTGCCATAGCGTCTGGACTGTTTGGCGTGCAGGGACCATTCCCTGGGGAATATTGTCTCTGGACAGTCTGTCGGGCCGTCGTTCAGGTGGCCTGGCGCGTCGCGTCGCCCTCAGCGGCGCAGGTGGCACTGGGACCAACTCAGTATGCGTTTTGTCAGATGGAAGAGGTTCCTGGATCTGACACCGCCCTGGCGGTTTAGGTAGGATACCACAGATCTGTTGTCGAGCGGACCAGGGCGTGGTGACCCTGAATGACCGGGAGAAAGCGCCGCGGCGTACTCGACCGCTATCATTTCCAGACAATTTATGTGAAGGAGCTTTTCCTGAACTGACCATAGGCGAAAACCGGAGAGCCCTGCGCGGACCGCGCCCCAACCCGTGTTGGGCGCGTCTGTCGAGATGACTTTCGGCGAGATACAGCTCCCATTGTCACTCCCGCTGATACCATTCGGCCACTGTCCAGGGCTGCAGAGCTGATATGCAGGTCTGAGTCACCTTGATGGGCTGGCGGCCTGTGGCCCAAGCCCGGCGAGGCAGCGGTGTTTAGCCAATGCTGAAGCGGCGCATGTGCAGTAAACCCAGCTGAAGTACTGCTGCGGCTGAGGCCATGTAACCTAGCACTCTCTGGAATTTCTTCAGAAGCGTGAGGCTGTTCATCTGAAAAGATCGCGGCTAGTCAGCTGAACACGGCGTCTTGCGCTGTGTAGATAAGCGAGCCGTCATTGCCACGGAGTCTAGTTCTATTCCCAGGAAGGAAATGGTCTGACTGGGCTGTAGTGAGCTCTTGGTCCAATTGACTGCAAGACCCAAACTGTTCAGATGGCTGAGGAGAACTGCTCTGTGAGACAGAAGCTCCATATGTGACTGAGCCATAATCAGCCAGTCGTCCAAATAGTTCAGAATTCGCAAACCCTGACTCCGCAGGGAGTGCGGCGCCGCATCCATGCGCTCGTGAAAGTCACGAGGTGCTAAGGACAGGCCGAGCGGAAGGACGGTGTATTGATAAACCTGGCCGTCGGCGAATCTCAAGAATGGCCTGTGACGGGGATTTATCTGAATCTGAAAGTATGCATCTTTCAGATCGAGAGAAATAAACCAGTCCCCTGGCGCACATCGCGCGAGGAGTTTCCTGATTGTAAGCATTTTGAGCGGTCTTTTTGCAAGCACCTTGTTCAAAACCCTGAGATCTAATATGGGTCTGAGGCCGCCGTCTTTCTTGGGAACAAGAAAATAGCGGCTGTAAAGCCCGACTTCGCTCAGAGAGGGTGGCACTTTTTCTATGGCCCTTTTGCACAGAAGGCTTGCTATTTCTGAGCGAAGCATGCACGCTGCTTCCGTGTTCACAGTGGTTTCGAGCAGCTCTGAAGCGAGGCGGCGATCGAACTGTAGCAAATAGCCCTGTTGTATTGTGCTTAACACCCACTTGGATATCCCTGGAATAGCTTCCCACGCTTTGAAGCGTAGCAGCTAGAGGGTGAATGGCCAATTCAGCTCTGATTGCCGCTACACAGAAGCTGAACAAAATGTGTGGCGCGTTTAGTGTGTTCATGCATGATTGCTCGCAGAACAGCATGAACAGGCTGTTTTGTGAGTGACTTCCGATTGGAATGAATGGGGAAAGAGTCACATCTGTTACGTGATCGCTAAGCATAGTCATGAGCGCGGGACTTACACACAGAGGAATGGTTGCTGGCCGTGTAACAGAGCGGGCAGAGAATGAGCTAGCGCGCGCATTTGTGGGCGCATTTATTGACTCTAGCGCTCGGCGGTTCGTAACCGCTTTATGTGGCGTGCTCTGGTGGGGACCACGAGACATGCAGTGCTTGTGTGCAGAAGTGAACACTGGATTGTGGGCACATTTTCTACACATAGGGCTGGTCGGTGTGACAGAGCGGGCAGAGAATAGGTAGCGCCTGCGCATTTGTGAGCGCCTTCATTGACTCTGGCCTTCGGCGGTTACGTAACAGCTTTATGAGGCGTGCTCTGATAGGGAGCGCGGGATGTGTTATGCTTGTGTGTAGGGGCGAACACTGGGTTGTGGGCACTTTTTCTACACATAAGACATGTTTGCTCTTTACAAGATTTATTTGGGTCGCCGTGAAAGCGGTTTGAGTCTGAGCAAGCGGGCAGTGTCACCGGCTTGTTGGCTGCTAAATTCACCACTGTAGTAGCCTGAGAGAAGGGGACTGACAGGGGGTAAAGCTTTGACAGTGGTCGGCCGGCGGGACTGAGCCGTCGTTTGTTCAACACAGTTAGGAAGACTCGGCTGCTTTCGGGTTTCAGCGTTACCTTAGATCGAGGCCAGCGGGAGGCGGTCTCGCGGCGGCTGTCTGGCCTTGATCGAGGCGGCCGCCCTGTCGGCGCTGAGAAGTCTGAGATTGTTGAACTGGAGCTGTGAAGAGGCTGCGTGCAGGAGGCTGATCACGTGGCGGCCTGCAGAGGAGCTAGCGGCGGCGGCAGGAAGAGGTTCATGGCTTGGGTGGCTTTCTGGACTTCTGAGAAGCGGTCAACAATGCCACTCACCGCGGAGCCGAAGAGACCGGTTGGAGAAGCGGTGCGTTGAGGAGCGTGGAGCGCTCTGCTTCTCCCATGTCGGCTAGTGTTAGCCATAAGTGTCTCTCGGTCACAGTCAGCGAGGCCATGCACTTCCCTAGAGCTTGGGCTGCAGCTTTGGTAGCCGAAGGGCGAGGTCTGTCGCGCCAGTAGATCAGTAACAGCCTCTGGGTGCCTGCCTTTCTCATCCCACTCCCGAAGAAGGTCTGCTTGTAGGATCTGTAAAGCGGCCATTGAGTGCAGAGCAGATCGCGGCTTGGCGTGGCGGAATAGAGCGGCCAACATAGGCGGAGTCAGCTCTGCAGGCCTTAGGCGGGAGCACAGGCTTGGAGCGCCATCTCGCGGAGGGCGGACAAAGGTGTGCTGCTACCGAGTCCTCGACCGGGGGATGGAGGAGTAGCCTCTCTCAGTGGCGCCGTCCACCGGCCGAGAGAGGTGGAGGCGTGTGAGCGGGTCCTGGCTGAAAACGGGCGTTCCACGACTTTGCAAGCTCCGTATGTAATTCCGGCAGGAAGGGGCGGCCGGGCGCGGGTGTAGAGCGGCGATGGCTTTGAAGAAAGCAGCCGTCGAGTCTGTTGGGTGCCTGCTCAGGGGCGGTGACCACTCGAGCCCGAGGCGGTCGGCGGCCTGTGTGAGGACGTGTTAACTCCCCTTCGACTCGGCGCGGGTCCTGCTGGATTCCTGGGCTGAGGAGGAGGCTTGGGAGCCTGTCCACTCCTCGCTGTCCGAAGCCATGATGGAACAGCAGCCCTTATCCTCCGCCTAGTCATCCGAGATGGCAGCAGTCGCGGCCGCTCGGCGGCAACTGCCTGGCGTCGGGCGGGGAGGGTGAGCGATGCTTTCGAGGAGAGGCTCGGCGAGGCAGTCGCTTCAACCACAGTTTCCGGCAGCCTTTGTGAGCGGCTTCTTCCTCTGTGGCTGAGGGTAAGGCGGCGCGGCGGTTTCTGCTTTGACCGCTCGAGTCGAGCCCGCAGGGGTCGACATCGGTAGCTCCTCGCAGAAATCGCATCCGCCCTCAGTGAGGGCGAGCTCTGCGTGCCCCAGTCCCAGGCAGAGAGCGCAGATGATGTGGCGGTCTCCTGTGCTGAGAAGGGCGACATGAGGCGCAAGTGGAGCGAGGCATCTTGAAAAAGACGCTCAGTACTCTTTTGTGAATAGTTCTTGAGAACTAGCTTGCTTAATAAAAGGATACGTCGTCGGATGGCGTAGCTTCGCAGGATGGCTGAAGGTGGCTGAGGCGGCCGGCTTCTTCTAGCGCTGTCCACGCTTGCTAGATGCCCCTCAAGCGGCGACGCGGCTTCCAGGTCAGCGATCGCGGAGAGCTTAGCTGAAGAGATGAAAATCAGGGTTCCAGCCTACGAACTACGCTTATATGCACTCTAGTCACGCCCTTTTTGGCGGGCTTTGATGCAGTGAGCGCGCGGACGCCTCTCATTGGATCGCGAGTTCAGCCCAAGCTCGTCTATAGGCTGCAGCAGTTGCCGCAGAGCAACCTATGAGCTCGCTAGCTAGCCCGCTCAAGGTCTGCAGCTGCCGCACTGCGTTGACAATGGATACAAAAATTAAGGATAATTTTTTGGCTTCAATATCTCAGAAAAGATGAATCTTTCCCGTAGCGTAAGCTAGCTTACGCAATACGAGAGAACCTCTCGTAAGAGAACCCTCAATGGGGAAATAAACATGAACAGAGAACTAGGGCAGGGAACAGAGACCAGGCTAACTACATTAACAAACATTCAACGATAGACAAGGACTGAACCAAAAACCAGGGTATAAATACATGAACAAGGGACAAAGGGGCCAATGAACAAACAGAACTCAAAACAAGATAACAAGATGACAAACAGAAGCAAATGACAAACTAATGAGGACAGGTGAAAACAATGACAGAAAACACGAACGCTAACAAGAAGACTGTGGACAAAAAGGGACAAAAGTGAAAACTATGGAATCACAAAAGGGACAAAAATGGAAAACAAAGGGGCAACAGTAAAACAAGACAAGGTCATACATAACACTTAGGGACGGCGGCAAAAAGAAGCCGTGCGGATATTTTTTGCTATCTGGGCTTGCAGCAATGTGATTTACAAAAACCTATGATCTTCATTTCATTAGTTTACTTATTTAGCACATAATAAGCATTCAGGATATGTTCCGTAATAACAGTACAGTTCAGATTTTTCAGAGGGAGATTTTGATTTGGTAAATTTTGGTTTGGTCAATTTAGAACAGTGAAGATGAAGTGCATTTTGAAGTATAGACTGAAATTCTGCCCCTTTCCTGGAGCTCTTAATTTCTAGAAAGGTAAACAAGAGTGAGCTATTTTATTTTATTAATTTAATTATTTTATTTTTTGCAGCCATGATGAAAGGGTATAATTCAAGAACTGGCAAATTTGTGGTCATTCAGGGCAAAGAGAGGCGATCTTGATGGGCCATGTAGTGATGAACCACTAGATTTAGCAATATCTGCCTTTGAAGTTAGAGGATAGACCCACCAGAGAGGCACTATACAAGTAAAATATTTCAAGGTTTGTTTAGCCTTCAAGACAATGGAAAGTCTAGAATTCTGAGCAAGGTATAGATCCTTTGCATTCACCTGGATAAGTAAGCCCCTTTCCCACATACAGTCTCGGTACTTTTCCCTTAGGAACTTTCTCAAAGAGAACGCTTATGAGAAACTGGACACCCGAACACACAAAAGTAACCCCTTTAGTGATGTCATCTAGTTTTGACCATTTTTCTTCTCACGTTGTTTGCATGCACAATTCAATAACAACAACAACTAAATCAACTTTTATATGAAAGTATGCATCCATGAGATCGATCATGACTAACCAATCGCAATGTTGAGTTTGTGACACGATTGTCTTGACTGTTGCATCTTGAACTTGAGTGCCTTGACTGAGCGGTTCAAGCCTCGAAGATCTAAAATCGGATGCAATCCCCCATCCTTCTTGGGAACCAGGAAGTATCTGCTGTAGTAACCTGACTCTCTCTCTAGAAACAGGAACAGAAGATATTGCAGCTCTTGTGACGGTAAATATGCTTGTTCTGGTTTCACCGTATTGGGAACCATGCCGTTGAAATGAGGAGGATGGCGAATTAATTGAATTCTGTTGCCCTTTTCAACTGTCCTTAGGACCCACTTAGAAATACCCGGCAGTAGCTTTCATGCTGCAAGGTTCTCTGAAATGGGTACCAGTTTTGTTACGTTGGCGGCTGTGGCTCAGGTGCTCAGCCACTAATCGCAGTGTTGGTGGTTCGATTCCCGGCCCACACGACTCCACATCCTTGAGCAAGACACTGAACCCCAAGTGCCTCACAATGGCAGGCTAGCGCATTGCATGGCAGCTCTGTCGTCATTGGTGTGTGAGCGTGTGTGTGAATGGGTGAATGAGATGCAGTGTAAAGCACTTTGAATACCACTAAGGTTAAAAAGGTGCTATATAAGTGCAGACCATTTACCATTTACTTCCCATTGAGGGTGTGTCGGTTGTTCTGTGTCCTTGACGACAACTGGAAGTAATGGAACACCCGCTTCGAGAACATACGTGGGACCAGCTGGATCTGGCGAGAGAGCGAGTGTGAGGTCCGAGAACCAATTCCAGGTGGGCCAATAAGGAGCCACTAGGATGACCTGCTCCTTTTCCTCCCTGACCTTGCACAACGTCTCTGCAAATAGGCTCACTGGGGGAAACACATATTTGCGCAGCCCCATGGGCCAGCTGTGTTCCAGCGCGTCTGTGCTTAGGTGAGCCTCAGTCAGAGAATACCAGAGTGGACAGTTGGAGGATTCCCGGGAAGTGAACAGGTCTACCTGCGCTTGACTGAACTGAATCCAAATCAACTGTACCACCTGAAGGTGGAGTCTCCACTCTCCCCTGAGCGGCAGTGCCCCAGCCACGCTTGAAGGCATCTGCCGTAACCACGACATGCCTGGAGACCTGGCCTAGGGGAACTCCTACCTGTAGGAATGCTAGGTCAGACCAGCAGACCTGCGTGACGAGCCCACTGTGTGTGCTGTGGATCCATGCCCATGTCGCGACTCGGGCCTGAAGCCAGTGCTGAAGCGGCCATATGCCCCAGGAGCCTCTGAAAACATTTCAGTGGGACCGATGTGTTCTGCCTGAACATACGCTGACAGTTCAGCACCGACTGTGCATGCTCGTTCACAGGCGTGCCTTCATTGAGACTGAGTCCAACTCCATACTGAGAAAAGAGATGCTCTGAACCTAGGAGAGCTTGCTCTTTTCACAGTTGACCCGAAGACCATGTGTGCACACAACAGGTCCCGCGAGTGGCTAGAATCAGCCAGTGGACGAGACAGTTGAGGATGCGAATACCCACTTCCCTTAATCGGGTTTGGGCATTAAAAGTTGCCCGCCACGTCTGCATAAACTCCTCATGGAAGAAAGGAACGGCGGTGGAGCGTGGCCATGAGCGGTGCTCTGGCCCCTGGAACCAATCGTCGAGCAGCAAGTGTTCAGGGCTGCCTGGGCAAGCATGGCCACCAGCTCTGCGTCAGCTTGCTACTGGGTTACCACACCCGAGGGATTGGGATTCCAGTCGAGTCATCTGCATCAGACATGATAAACCCTCTCTCAGATGCTGCAATTGACAGCTCATCCTCTTCGTGAGCCCCGTATGAAAGCACGAACCCGCCCTGAGATGGGCCCGCGGTCCCATCCCAGAACTTGACTGGGGCATACAAGCGTGCTGGGGAATGTGAGGTCCGTGGGGGGTTTTCCAGCGGAAAGGCTCTTATTGAAGTCTCAAGATCGCCCCCATACCCTTAGGAAGAAGGACTGAGCCGGGGAGCTGCTGGGGTGACTTTCCCTCTGACGAAGGAAAGCTGCGACTGCAACGTAGCTATGGTCATACTCTCACAATTAGGGCATGAACCATCCACGAATGCTATCTCTGCGTGGGTAGCACCCAAGCACGTGAAACAGCGTTCGTGGCCATCAGAAGTAGAGAGATAGCGACCGTAACCAGGAATAACACACAAACGAATAGGCATCTTGAAAAAGGCATCTTTTAGTAGGAAAAATATATTTTTAGAGAAAATTTTTCTTTTTAGAAAATATACTTTTTCGCTACTGAAGTGCCCAGGGGTGTTTCTGTGTACAACACCAGTGCGAGGGAGGGAGAACCGCTGTAATGTGCCGTAGAAACCAACAGCTCATAAGATTTAGAGATGAATGGCTGGCAGAGTAATTCAGCTCAGTGAAATACAATCGCTTGGCTCCGAAGAAGTAGTCTGAATGAGTGGTTGCATTCCAGCTCCTTATATACCTATATGTCCGGGGGAGTGGCATGCAAATTCCACTCGCCAATTTTCATTGCTGTTTTCTCAAAGATCAGAGACGTCTGGGTCCCAGAAGCGACCCCTAGTGTTACTACATCGACACAACGTCGATTGAGTGACAGAAGGGGAACAGGCATGCAACACTTTCCTCAAGTAAATTAGATTTTTCCTCAAATATCTTATTTAAATCCGTTATCCCAGGAAAAATCCACTCTGTGTTTTTGCATTGTGCATCATGTGTGTATAACCAATCACAGGTTGCAGCACCTCCCACATTCCCTTTTTTCCCAAAAAAAGGGGTATTAAAAAGTCCCCCTAAAGTCATTCTAACAGCTAAGAAACTATAGTTTTGTTATCTTTAGAAAGGACCGGAATGTTTTAAAATGTTCGCTACAAAAAATGTTATCAATCGTGATAAGCGACTTAAAGTCAGATTACCTCAGAATTTGTTGAAAAATAATACCAGACTGCTCAAACATTCCAAGACTTGACAAATGCCGATTGAATATGTTGAATCAGTGAAAAATGATGCCAACAAACGCCAACAGGGTGATCTCACTGTTCCGACAAAACCTAGCAAGTGTTGGATTTTGGTGTTTGTTGCCATTTTGGCATTTGTAAGGGCAGTGTGAATTGGCCTTAAGGATTTTTTATTTCATGTTGACTTTAAAAACAGATTGCTCTAGTGTGAGGGAATAGCATAGTCCCTATAATAGCATGAAAGTTGCAGAATCTAACTGCACCGGCCCTGGTCATGTGCTGACAAATAATAATTTCAGTTGGTTATTCAATCCTGTTATTAAACCATACATTTTTAATTATGAAAATACTAAATTATCAAATGTAAATATTGACTGAGCGATGATATACATGGACAGGGAGTGTTTAGAGTTCATCCAACATAAACCACTGTCATATGTTTGTGTGTGCATGTGTGTGTGTGTGTGTGTGTGTGTGTGTGTGTGTGTGTGTGTGTGTGTGTGTGTGTTGTTTTATCACCAGTTTATAGATTAAACTTCATCCTGACGTGTCTGCATTCCCGTCTAGTGGTGATGACAGTATGTTGATTCAGTCCTAAGGTATGACAAAACCCAAGACAGATGCTGAGACAATATGGCTCTCATAATCACTGATCTGTCAGAGAGGCATGCTCTTTTTATAAATAATTGTGTGTGCGTGCTTTGCACATCTAATGTTGCTTTGCCCGTTTAGTCCAATATTTCAGACAAATATGGTGCAGATCCACAGTAATGCATATTTGTGAGTGTGTAGCTGTGTGTTAGAAAGAGTTAGATAGAGTTAGCGAGGAAGGTAAAGAGTGCTGACTGTACTGATCCTCATCTGTAGTGAGAAGAGGTCTGGCAAGAGGGAGGTATTCAGAGCAGGCAGTTGTTTGCTGCCTCTTTTGACAGCTAATCCACTGAAAAGTGAATAATGGAAGCAAGAGCTGTTTCAATATTGTTTTAAGAAACACCAATCAGCACTTTTACTAAAGGCTCACCTGAGTTCTCTCACCTTATTGCTGCAGTATATCACCTACCCATCAGGCTTTACTGCTCCTTGAAGTGTTCAGAGGGTCAGCAAATGACTTGAGTATTTGTGCTGTTTTAGCAAGTTTTATAAATAAATTGAAAGACAGCCATCGATTGAGTACGAGTTTATGTTAAACTTCTCAGTGTTTTTTTAAAATGCGGCATATTATTAAAAACAGGATTTTCTATACCAATTTCTTGGATAAATCTTACAAAATCTGTCATTCCAAAACTGAAAATGTTTTAATTTTTCATTCAGAAAATACAGTCTATTATTAGGACTAGGCTTCGACAAATATAATCAGTTTTACTGATTAATCGGCGCCAGTAGTTGCATGTTTTTAACTAACCAACTAGCTATCTGAAAGAAATCATTGCTGATATAAAGTATATATATATTTATATATATATATACACACACACATACTGAATATATATATATTAGGGCTGTCAATCGATTAAAATTTGGTATTGAATTAATTACATGGTGTCCTGACTATTTAATCGCATTTAAATCGGATATACAAATATTTGCTGAGAAAGCCCCTCATATACCTATAATTCAATATATAATGATGAAATAATTATACAGTTATCTTTAAATATTAAAACAAATATATATATATATATATATATATATATATATATATATATATATATATATATATATATATATAAAATGAAAAAAAAATATTCAAATGCATTACATTCTTGTGGCAGAAGAGTTAATCATTGATAAGACAATACAAAAAGCGGCTTTAGAATACAATGTATCGTTTACTACCATATTATTGATCATAAGCCAATCATTGGCATACAGTTCACAGGAATCCATTTCACAAATTAATTTGTCAATCAGTCTGAGAATTATTATGATGGCTTGTTTAAGGACCCGTCAATGTACACCTACGTCAGACGTGCTTGTGTAGCATCTCGGGTGTGTTGCGTCATAAACATAAAATGTTTAGGTCACTGTGTAAAGTTAAATATAGTTTACTACTTAGCTTGTTTGCAGTCACGTGATTCATATGATGCGCAAAATTCAGATGGAGGGCAGGAAGTGAAAAGCACAATGGACGAGATGGAGGAAAGTCCATACTTTCCTAGTTTAGACTATATTAAAAGAGAAAGGAATAAACAGAAAATTACAACCTATGTGTGACTTGATCCTTATGATTTGAAAAGGAGCGATTTTTCAACTGAATACTTGCCTGCCATGGAGACATTAGATATAAGCAACTACCTTGTCCTCCAGACATCATTCTAATCCAGAACACAAATTAAAGCATCCAACTTTTTTTTGTCCTGTGGATTAACCTAGCAACAAACATTAAACACTGCGCCGCCTCTCGATGTTAGCCTTGCGGTTGTTACGTGATTAGGTTAACTACTCTCAAAGGTCCGCCGAAACGCCACTAAAGACATGGATCATCGCGAAACAAGACGGAGAAGTCATTGTAATTGCATGGCAGGGTAAGTTATTTACGTTCACCTGTAAAGGCTTTGTAATTCGCTTTGCTATCGTTATGTATTTTTGTTCAGTTACAGGGGTACAAACTCAAACAAACAAAGAAAAGAAAAAACAATTTCTTTAACTTTACAAAGTACGGAAACAGCTAATGTTACATAAACATAGCCACATAAGTTGTATTAACTTACCTTTGATGAAGTTCACTGCACACACGAAGTGCTCACTGCACACACGACTCGGTTCCTCTAAATCGCAGACGCAGGTTGTCCAGCGTTTTTCAGTCAATATCTTGCATTTTCCCCCATATGAACAACAACATTTGGTACGTACGATAAAAAGCTCCTTGTGGTTTCTCGGTTTGGTCGATTTGAGCAATCGTAAACTATGCAAAACATAGGCATTTTGAGTTTGTGATAGTGCTTGTCTGCTAATAATCCTATGTAGAAAACCACTTCCTGCCCTCCAATAATATACAGTATATTATTATTATTATTAGAGATTTCTTTATATTTTCCCCGTGGTCGGCCCTGGAGGGTTCCACAGTTGGAATTCCTAGGTTCTACAGTATAATAGCGCCCTATAGAGGTTGAATAAAAACAATCACTGACTCAATCAAGTAACAACAATCATTGAGTTTGTTGTGTCATGTGTCTAGGCTATGTAGAGAGACCAACATTTAAAACATTGATAGAGAAAAGCCAAGGTATGTAAGGTATGTATATAGTATACATTATTACAGATAGTCAAGTATAATAAATAAATCATTTAAGGCAACCAAATTTTATTTTAAAACTTTATTTAATAGTAGGTGGTTTGATAAAGATAAAGTTTTCATTCATACTATAGATTTTGAAAACTGTTGGCTGATTAATCAGCTATCAACCTGTTTTCCCACCTTAGTTATCAATATCAGCAAAATTATTAATACGATATTTAATGTGACATTGATATCACAATAACCTATCTGGCAGTGTTGTAGTCAAAACAAGCTCATCTGAGTCCACGTCCAGTCCGAGACCAGAGTATTATATAATTATTTTTACATTTTATTAGACCTCTGATTATGGGCCCAGGGAGAGATAACATGGCTGTCATACATTCAAGCACTTTATTTATTTAAATTTAGCATTTGTCAAGCCACCGCAGGCCACTTAGCCTGAGGCCCCTCCGAGGCCCCAGGTATTCAGAGGCCCCAGGATACTGGCATCATTGGCCTGGTTCATTATCTATCCTTGACACCAATGTTAACTACAACACATACAAATACAGAATGAGCCCCGAATTGTTATAAACCGGGGCTCACAGGAACCAAACAGGTAAAAGTTATATTTCACCTACCTGCTTATCGTTCGTCTTGGGGTACTTACACTACTGTTGGTCCCATTTGTAACTAAGTGTGTGCGATTAACGTGGTCATCAGTATTTTCTTTGTGTGTGTGACACTGAGGGACAGTGATCTTACCTCACTCTGGGATATTAGGCCAGCTCTGTCGCATTTTAGTCAGCTGAGTTTTCCTCTTGGCGTGCTCCACATTCAAAAATGTCTGAACTTCCCCACATCTACTAAGCATTTAGTATTATTGGTCAAAGTAAAAAAATACAAAAAAATAAATGAGTTAACAATGCCTCTGATGTGATCAGATTGCATGCAATCAGATTGTAATTTTATTGCCTGCAAATGCCAGGTATAAAGTGTGACTAAGGTCAATGAGAGTGGACAATGGTAATGTAAATGATGGACTAAATGATGAATGCTTTTGGTACAAGGAACCTTGACATACATTATAATTCAACTTCATGAAAAAAGTAAAACATTACATAAGTGTGATTCCCTTTTGTAGGAACTCAAGCTGCGTAATTGAATTGGGACACGTTCTGAGTGTCACGTGGTCTGAAGCCCTAATACAATCACAACAATTTATTGGCTGATGGTGCTTAGGCAACACCTCTAGAGAGCTACGTCATGGGCTACATAAATGCGCTCGCTTCATGCCATCGAGTCAGATTTTCTGTTCTTCAGTGCATATTCTCATCTGGCCCATGTTGTACCAATGACTCACATCGAAGTGAGGTCATAATTTTTTATTATTTAATTATTCTCCCTTTTGAGTTGCAACACAGGATGCCATTTAAGAAGCAACTCACGTCATTGTAAACAGCATAATTGCAGAGCAATTTGAATGTGTTTTTTTCCAAACATTGCAAGGGTCATAATTTATCACCATGAGATGTTATCCCCACTTGTTCCAGTTCCACGGCCTAAATATTGGAGATCCATGTGCGTGGGCAGTTTGGGATTTCAGCTTTGAATCTGAGAAGATTGTAATGCGACACACCTGGGACACCCCACATGCGTGGGAAAGTGCGTGTCTTGTCGGACATGCTTTGAGTCCTAGCTCGGCAGCCATTTTCTGATGAACAAGTTTGCCAAAGAGTTACCATGCACATAGGTCCCTATGTCCCTATTTTGTTTTTCTGTGTTGTTCTGGGAGAATGCACATGAATAAGGCAATGGAGGAGCAGCCTCTGCCTTTCTTTCTCTCCCCTACCTGTTTGAAGAAAACTGCTCACGTTGGTGGCGTCCGGCCACAAAACGAGGGGGTTGGAACAGGAGAATATTCCCCAACAGAATGATGGCGAACCAATGTGCGAGTGCTTCGTCAGTGCCATTATTCTTTCGGGATGCTATCAAGAGAGAGACAAGAGATGCACACAGGTATCTCGATTTTTCGTTATGTTACTCTTTTCAGTCAGCTGTTTGATCTACACATGATGGTTTTTCAGGCCAACCAAGCGCATCACGTTAAGGAATGTCTTTGAGCTAATATCGGCTCAATTTGGAATTTCCCTAGTTTTTCCACCAAATTCACAGGTCAGTCATGGGCAGTCAGGGCTGTCATTTCCTTATCCAGTCAGACAACACAATGGTGATTCCTTACATCAATTGCCAGGGAGAAGTGCTTTCTCATACCATGCTGAGGCTGGCAGGTCGCATTCATCTGTGTGCATGGGACAATGTGCTGTCTCTACAAGCCGTGCATGTTTCTGGCCAGTTGAATTTTGGGGTGGATCTCCTGTCCAGACAGGGCTAGATGCCTGGAGAGTGGACATTACAAATCTGGAGAAGGTTCGGCAGAGTGAAGTGAATCTGTTCGCTATGAGCGAGATGTCACATTGTCCCCTCTGGTTTTCCCTCTCGGCCTATCACTGCTGGGCATCGATGCGTTGGCGCATCAGTGGCCGACAACACGTCTTTACACATTTCCATCGATCAGTCTGCTGCATGCATTTCAGCAGAGAGTTCCGGATGATTGGGTTTGGCTTCTGTTAGTGGCGCTGTTTATGCCATCTCAAGTATGGTTTTCATATCTGGTCTCTTTCCTGGAGAAAGTGCCTTGGGAGAAGTGCTCCAGTCAGAACAGACATGTTGTCTCAGGCTCGGGGCAGCATTTGGCACCCCCGGACAGACTTGTGGGAGTTATGGGTATAACCCCTCAACGGAGCACACTTATGAATGATGGGTTATCTCCCGCTGTGGTTGATACCATTCTGAATGCTGATGTGAAGTTGCTGATAAGATTCTGACACTTAAAACAGCCCTGCTGGTGGAAATGGCATCGTTCAGAGATGGGAGGGGAGTTGGTGAGACCGGTGGAGCCCTGGCCTGAATTGGGTGGGGGAGGAGGGTGATGAAGAGGAGGGCGTGGCGGGCGGTGATGATGCACATCCGGAGCTGAATTATCTGGTCAATGGGAGATCGAGATAAAGGGGAGCCGGAGGTGTCAGTTCGAGAAGAGACGCATGAGGCCACGTTGCATGTGTGTCTGTGTCCTTATGTTTTATGTTGCTTTAAGTTCATTTATATAATTAAAGTTTACGCTTACTGTCCAGCCGGTTCCCGCCTCCTCCTTGCCCGGTATTATCTGTTACAGTTGGTGATTTGCATTTCCTGTTGATTAATCAATGTATGGATTTTGCGCCAGGGTGTTCAAGGGTGGTGTTAAGACCATTTATATATAATTTTGTTAATTTAAATTTACATGTAAATAATTCAAATTAATTTTCAGGTTTTCTATCCTTCCTCATTTGAGTCAGATGAGCATGAAATATTGCATATGCTTTGCCCAGTTCGGGCCCTGAGAATTTATGTTGACTGTACTAGCCAGTGACGTAAGTCAGAGCAGTTGTTTGTGTGCTTTGTTGACCACAACAGGGGTGTTTCGGTGTCCAAGAAAAGTGTTTACGAAGCACACAGTTTACATTCGACTTTTGGTATTCACGATCATTGTACGAGGAGCATGGCATCCTCATGGGCTGTGGCTAGAGGTGCGACCTTGGAAGACATTTGTATTGTGGCAGGATGGTCCTCTTTGCATAAATTTGTTCAATTTTCTAATCTGGATGAGAGTTTGACTCCTGCTTCCCAGGTTCTCTCTGTTAGAACAGCAATATACTCATTATTCCCTTTGTTTTATTCAGATGCTTTAGCTCACTTGTGCACCACTATATGCTTGCCATTTGGGCGTAGACTGTTGGTAGCTTCTGTTTGCGTGGTGTGAATGTATATTGTTTCCAGTGTGATTACACAGTTTGAGTTCCTACGAAAGGGAATGTCTCGGTTACTTGAAGCGTAACCCTGGTTCCCTGAGTGGGAACGAGACACTTCGTAAGCTGGCCATATACTAGCAGCTGCATAGACTCGGGCCTTCATGCAGAATGGTGCTCAGCGAGTGTCTTTATAGAGTCCATGACATAGCTCCCTAGGGGCGTCGCTTAAGCGCCATCAGCCAATAAATTGCCATGATTGTATAAGGGCTTCAGATCACATGCCACTCAGGGTGTGTCCCAATGCGATTATGCATTGTATTGTTCCAACTCAGGGAACAAGGGTTATGCTTCACATAACCGAGACGATTGAAAAAACATCTGGGATGCTGTGTCATTTGATCTGGTCTTATTTTATTGTGTTTTTTGTGTTATGAACGATCAATTAAATGAGTATGTCCCTTCAGCAGGCTGTTTTGGTATCATCCCCATTTGTGTGCAAGTCTAAGTGAGTTGTTTACTATATGAACAGTATAAAGCATACAAAAAAGCCCTTGATATTCACTCTGCCTTCCTCTCACCTCATGGCAACCCTCTTCAGAATCACACAGGCCCTTCT
Source organism: Xyrauchen texanus (assembly GCF_025860055.1). NCBI lineage: Eukaryota > Metazoa > Chordata > Actinopteri > Cypriniformes > Catostomidae > Xyrauchen > Xyrauchen texanus. The sequence goes on from NC_068280.1 coordinate 39,036,206, forward strand.
CAAAAGCCTCAAATAGCTAAGTATTAAACTCATATCAACTCCATTCAGTATCTAACCCAGCATGAATCCAGCACACTTAGTTAACTTTTACATTGTGTCTTAATGTCAAGATTTTTTTTTATGTTAAGTATTTATTTTGCTATAACTGAAATAGTCTGGAGTATAATCGTGCCAGAATTTCCACAGAATCCCTCAACAGTGCAAATGAATGGGCAACTAAATTCAGATTGGCTGCCTGATGTTACTGAGCATGATGTCAGTTGTTTCAGAAGACACATACTTTTGAATTTGACTGCAGTTTTATACTCTTTATCTCTTAGTTTAGAAGACTGATTCACCAATTTCTTCCACACTCTGTGTTTGCCTGCCTTTGAGTTTTCATGTTTCCACACAAACACATTCAAACACACACATGCTCAGTGGGAGGGGCTATGATGTGTTTGTCCAATTAGCCCAGTAACAAAGGATCATTACCTTGACACAGCAGTGCATTAGAGTCTCATTAAAGGAAGATGTCAGGTTGTATGCAGAGCACAATGCGTGGGACAGATACATATCTTTCTCTCTCAGCAGGCTTGCCCCCATATACCCATGCTGCCCAACTTGTTCAGCCTTTCATGTTTGTTTTGTTATTTCTGATTTTATCTTTTACTTATTTTGTTTCTGATTTTATGTTTACGTTTATAATAATTTTGTCAGTCTGTGAGGGGAAACTCTTGCTGTGAGTCTCTGTGGGTAAAGACTTTGACAAAAACTTCAGCCAAAAAGACTGCAGAACTTTTACAGCAAACACAGTCATAAAGTAGCCTTACAGAATATACATATATTAAAAAAATTATAATAATAATAATAATTATATATATAGGAAGGTAGGTAGGAAGGAAGGAAGGAAGTTAGGTAGGAAGGAAGGAATTAGGCTTATTTTTCTTGTCCAGTGTGAAAAGTAACACATTTTATATATAAAAAATGTGTTACTTTTCACACTGGACAAGAAAAATAAGCCTAATTCCTTCCTTCCTACCTTCCTTCCTTCCTTCCTTCCTTCCTTCCTTCCTTTCTTCCTTCTGTCCTTTGTTGTTTTCTTCCTTCCTTCCTTCCTTCCTATATACATTTAACTAATAATTCCTATTATTCACTGAAAATATTTCCTTCCATAGCACTCAAATACCATTTGCATTTGTGCATATTAAAACTCTAATACCGTCTTCTTCCTAACTTCCTTCTTACTTTCCTTCCTTCCTGTTATTCTCTGAAACGTGTGCCTTCCATAGTAGCTGTAACCTGCACAAGAAGAGACAGTCACAATGTCGAATACAAACAGCTTTATTAATTACAAAGCGTGCAACAGTACAAAAAAAGGGCAAATCCAGTGAAGAGTTGTCGAGGGAAGCGTAGGGTCAAAAGCCGGGGAATCAAAGTATAAACAAGGGGCAAATCCAAAGAGAGAGGTCGAGGAAAGCGTAGGGTCAAAGCCGGGGTAATCAGAATGAGTAGCGGGAAGGACTAAACAGGGGAGCTAGGGGAACAAGAGAGCTGGCAAGCTAAGGGGTAACGAATCACAGGGGGGTCAAAACTAGACGAGACTAGCGGGGGGCAAAGACACGGGAATCTAAATACAATAACCAACACCCGTGCAGCGAAAGGGTGGTGATATATATAGGGGCGAGTGCAGGTGTAAACCATGACAGGTGATGAGACGAGTGCAGGTGAAACTAATGTGCAGGAGTGCAGATGACGCGAGTGCAGGTGGTCATAATGTTCTGGGGATTGGGAGTGGGAAGCGAGCGAGGAGGGAGACCTGCTAATGAGCATGGGAGCTCGTAATAGCAAAACGAGTGTTTGCTCGAACGAGCAAAACGGGCGTGGAAGCCCGAGGGAGGAAAAAGAGCGTACGAGCTCAAGGGGGCGGAGCGAGGGAGCGGGGTTCGTGACAGTAGCACTCAATCCTCGTTCACATTGGTGCATATTAAAGATTGTTGAAACAGGTTTGACATAAATGGCCTTTAAAGAGATTGGTCAATTGGGATTATCCTCTAAATAAGTGGACTTAAAAAAGTGGAAGTACCCTAATTAAGAAATCTATCCGTGGCCCTGTTCTGATACTCCTCCTCACCAGAGTCTGTAGCTAATCATAGCCCAATCAGCTTTATTATTTGGTCATTTGTGCACGGCTTCCACATCGATCCGATCACAAGGTCTTACATTATTGCTCCTCCCAGGTGAGTGATTGGGAGGGGAATGTTTGTGCATGTGAAACACAACTGCTGGTTCACATTATTTGCTTCTTTTCTGCAACATTAATTTTTAAAAACAGCGACCAGCAAAGGTTGTTTAAATCCAATAAGACATTGATCTATAGAACAACGGTGCCTTGCAAAGCATTGTTAAATCTACAAACTGAGTTGAAATAAAGCCTTGACCCTGTAATGGTTTTGTATTATTGGAACTCCAGATTCAACTCCACGCTAAATTAAAATTCAATAAAGACCTTTATCAGTAATTCAGAACAAAGTTTGTGACCCCCTGGCGTTATTTATATTTTAAGAAGTTATTTTAGTTGTACTTTTGTTCTAGCAACAAGACACTAAAGAGATTAAACTAGGGAAAATGACACTACATGGTCAAAATGTGGATATCCCTTCTAGTTAACAGGTTAGGCTTGACCCCTTAATTCCACTGAAGATCAATCTCTATGTTGTGGTATATAATGTCATTCTAGACAATAGTGTGCTTCCACCTTTTTGCCAACAGTTTGGGGAGGGCCCTTTTCTGTTCCAGCGTTACAATGCCCCCATGCACAAAACAAGGTCCAAAAAGAAACCATTCACTGCATCTGGTGTGGTAGAATGTGTCTGACCTGCACAAACCCCAGGCCTGTATAACTTTGAACACCTTTGGGATAAACTGGAAAAAAGAGTGTGAGCCATACTCCATTGTGGTGTATGGGTGTCCACATGCATATACATTTGGCCATTTAGTGTATATCATTACAAGCCAGTTTTTTGCAGTAGTGTTACATTAGGTCAGCCCCCCCCTATAAATATTTTCCAGGTTCAAATGCACTGTACTGAAATAAAATGGCATGTAGACAGCACATAGAGTGCTGATTGTATGTCTGTTCACATGCTTGCTCTCTTTGAAATGGTTGACTGACACCTTTGCTGTATTTGAAAACCAATTACTCTTTATCTGTATCTGCAGTACTGCAGAATAGATGAATGATCCAATAGGAATGTAATTTCTGTCATGAATGGAGATACAAGCACCTGTAAAATATGAGATGTTGCACACATATACATCTTCAGCTTCTTAGAATGATCTTAATTTAACTAAATTTTCCCTTTAGTGTCTTCAGTCTTGCCATGAGACATTTGGTCTTTACTAGATCAGTCCAGTGTGATCAGTTGAAGTATATGATTATTTGTTTTTAGGTTACAAACTGGTAATTACAAGGGTATTATGCTATAAATGTGGTTTATATGGACATTGCTAGTGTCCCTATAATTCAAATCACTTAAAAAGTATAGAAATCATTATGTCTATGGAGAGTCCTCATAAGGATGCATGTGTGTTTGTGTGTGTGTTGTGTGTGTGTGTGTATGTCCATCTTTGAAAATGGAAAGGTCCAAACCTTAAAAAAAAATTTTAAAATGCACTTTTAGGCTGCCGGTGTTTCTTGTCCTCTTTTGAAGCTCTTTTTTTGCCAGCAGTACCATGGTCCAGTTTCCCAGAGAATAACTGCAGGTTCAAAAGTCTTTTAGTTTATCTGAAATCATGATGGAACAGGACTTGAACTTCCAGAATGTCTGGCAGTGCTTTCACATTTGGTAATTGTAATGTTCTATGCAATTCTGAAACAATGCTTTTAGAGCCAGCCAGAAAATACACTTTTCACATAATAGAATCATTAGTGTTGCACAAGAACTTAATGTGCTCTTGAGAGACAAAAAGAATAGATGATGCGGAGAAAGGTCAAATGGAAAGAAAGGTAGAACAATTTGAAAAATTGCCATTTTTTTACTAATGCGTTGTATTTTTTTTTTTTTTACTTTTTACAATTTATTTGAAATCAACTGCTCAAACTGCAGTTTATATGTGGACTGATCAAATTTTTTCTGTTCAGAATGCTGTCGCTTTTGCTAGAACATTCACCTTGATTGTCAGAGTAACACAAACTATAACAACCTAACTTTTGAAGTTGTGTAATTAATTATCAGTGATTTGAAACAAGAGAGCATAAAAATGCAGAACCACCAAAATGCTGATCGCTGATAATTTGCTGTCTATTTGAACCAGGTGTAAAGGATAATACTTACACTTTTTACCTTAAAAACAAATTTTCTTCTTTAAGTATTTCCTTTAAAAGGTCTAGTTCTTTATACCAGAGTGTGTGACCATTTATGCATGTATTCATGTGTAAAGTTATTAAGGATATATTTATGTAGAACTTGAGATGTGGTCTTGGTGAACATTGCTTATGTTCAATGACCATATATACTTTATATCAGACTGAATAATCTGATGTCCCTTAAAAAAAGAGTACCAAGCAATATCATGGCACTACCATGGCTTTTTGGATATACTGTATACCACGGTAGTACCTGGTAGTTTGGAAGAACCTTGAAGTTTCATGTAAATACTGTGGTAGATGAATTTCAGGACCATTTTAACCTATATACATATACTGTATATATACACTCACCTAAAGGATTATTAGGAACGCCTGTTCAATTTCTCATTAATGCAATTATCTAATCAACCAATCACATGGCAGTTGCTTCAATGCATTTAGGGGTGTGGTACTGGTCAAGACAATCTCCTGAACTCCAAACTGAATGTCAGAATGGGAAAGAAAGGTGATTTAAGCAATTTTGAGCGTGGCATGGTTGTTGGTGCCAGACGGGCCGGTCTGAGTATTTCACAATCTGCTCAGTTACTGGGATTTTCACGCACAACCATTTCTAGGGTTTACAAAGAATGGTGTGAAAAGGGAAAAACATCCAGTATGCGGCAGTCCTGTGGGCGAAAATGCCTTGTTGATGCTAGAGGTCAGAGGAGAATGGGCCGACTGATTCAAGCTGATACAAGAGCAACTTTGCCTGAAATAACCACTAATTACAACCAAGGTATGCAGCAAAGCATTTGTGAAGCCACAACACGCACAACCTTGAGGCGGATGAGCTACAACAGCAGAAGACCCCACCGGGTACCACTCATCTCCACTACAAATAGGAAAAAGAGGCTACAATTTGCAAGAGCTCACCAAAATTGGACAGTTGAAGACTGGAAAAATGTTGCCTGGTCTGATGAGTCTCGATTTCTGTTGAGACATTCAGATGGTAGAGTAAGAATTTGGCATAAACAGAATGAGAACATGGATCCATCATGCCTTGTTACCACTGTGCAGGCTGGTGGTGGTGGTGTAATGGTGTGGGGGATGTTTTCTTGGCACACTTTAGGCCACTTAGTGCCAATTGGGTATCGTTTAAATGCCACGGCCTACCTGAGCATTGTTTCTGACCATGTCCATCCCTTTATGGCCACCATGTACCCATCCTCTGATGGCTACTTCCAGCAGGATAATGCACCATGTCACAAAGCTCGAATCATTTCAAATTGGTTTCTTGAACATGACAATGAGTTCACTGTACTAAAATGGCCCCCACAGTCACCAGATCTCAACCCAATAGAGCATCTTTGGGATGTGGTGGAACGGGAGCTTCGTGCCCTGGATGTGCATCCCACAAATCTCCATCAACTGCAAGATGCTATCCTATCAATATGGGCCAACATTTCTAAAGAATGCTTTCAGCACCTTGTTGAATCAATGCCACGTAGAATTAAGGCAGTTCTGAAAGAGGCGCTTAAATTCACAAACTGCCACATACAATTGTATACATACATTTGACAAATACAGAGAGAGAGAGGTAGAAACAAGTGATGTGGTTGTTCAAACCAGTTTAGTTATACCTAAAACTAAATTAATTCTTAAATTTTTCACATTCAGAAAGCCTTAAAATGTTTGCATTCTCTGAAAGACATAAATATTCCAAGCCAATCTGAAATCCCAATGTGACAGGGCGGAGGGCGGGGCCGGGTCGTGATTATACACACCCGGTCCCTTATCAGGCTAATTAAGCCTCCGAGAGGGATAAAGGCTGATTGCGGATGGTGGTGCGATGAGAGAGAGAGAGAGATCGTTTATGGTGTGTTTTGTCTTTTGTTTAAGTTTATCATTAAAATAATATTTATATTGACAAGCCGGTTCTCGCCTCCTCCTTTCCATTGAACTGCTTTACACTCAGTTACCTTTTTTACTTGTCTGATAGAAGTACTGTTCTCCATGCTAAGAGTTTCCATCGTTCTAAATTGATACAAAACGTACATTTTGGACAATTTCAAAGACTGCATAGGATTTGTGACAAAGAACAATATTTTTGAGGATAAATCTAAGGACTTAAAAAAAAAAAACACTTTTTAAACAGAGGTAATAAGTTCAAAACTATCCACAAAGCTAGAACACGTGTGAAAAATATGACAAGGACAGATTTGTTAAAAAAGAAAATTAGATCCAGAACATAAAATAAAGTTTATTTTTGTAACACAATGTAGCACAATTGCTAAAAAAGTTAAAAAAAATTGGGGCATTATACAGAGTGATGATTTTTTGAGAGATACATTCCCAGGTCGTCCAATGATAAGTGTTAAGAAACGCACTACTTTAGATGACAGATTAGTACATAGTTACATACCACCCACTCGTGAAAATCATTGTTTAGGGGATAAACCTAAGGGTTGTTTTAAATGTCATCAGTGCAATCACTGTGATAATGTAGTACAAGGAAAAACTTGTCTATATGGAAAAATGAATACGATTTATTCTATCAAACACTTCATTAATTCTAAAACTGTTCATGTTATCTACAGGTTTGAATGTCCACATTGTAATTTTCTATATTGGTAGAACAAAATGACGATTGCAAGACCGTCTCTGCCTGAACATAAATATGCCATTAGGAACACTTTATTAATCTTCATCTTATTATCTCACTCTGGACTGTCAAATATATTCTAAACAATATAACTACTGCATATATATTATTATATACTCTTATTTTTTATTTTTATTGTATGTGTATTCTATATTGTTTGTATTGTTTACTGTACATTTTATATTAGTATTGTGTTGTGTAAGTATATGTACATTTGATATGTAAATTGTGTTGTGTAAATATGCTGTTTATTGTATATTGGTATATGTCTCGCCACTGTCATGACTGCTATGTTGCTCGGAACTGCACACAAGACTTTCACCTACTATTGCACTTGTGTACATAGTAGTGTGACAATAAAGTGATTTGATTTGATTTGATTGATTTGAGGAGGGGTAATGAAGAGTATCCTATGGCTACACATTTTACAAGGTATTGACCATATACGTATTTCAATCAGGATAGGTAATAGAGAACAAAAACTTAATCAAAGAGAAAGTTTTTGGATATACAAGATAAATGCTATTAAATATCCTGGACTGAATGAGGATTTGGATTTTAGTCTTTATTTGTAATTTTCTTAATTTTTGTGTATTTCTTGTAATATTCTCTTTGAGCACAAAAAAACTAACAATAGCAAATATTTAACACTATAGTTAACTAATTGATCATGTGACTTACTAAATGAGTGATATTACTCTCACCTGTGTGAAGCTTGTTTGTGACTGAGGAAGGCTCATGCCAAAACTGAGAGCTGTTTTAACTTTTGTATTAAGCCATGTGATAATAAAGGCTTTTTAATGAATAAGAATCTCAACCACCAACCGGTTATCCAGCTTTTTGTTTTTGTACCTTTTCTTACTATCATTCATGCTACAAAATATAAAGACACCAGCACTAAATGTAATATTATGTAAATTCCTTGGATTGTGGGTCTGTAGTTGTGTATGCACATAACGTCTTGGTTACTGACGTAACCTCCGTTCCCTGATGGAGGGAACGAGACGTTGTGTCGATGAGTTGACAGTAGGGGTCGCTCCTGCAGAGCCCAGACATCTCTGATTTTGAGAAAAGGCCAATGAGAATTGACGTGTGGAATTTGCATGCCACTCCCCCAGACATACGGGTATAAAAGGAGTGACGCTGCAAATACACATCAGGTATAGCACTGAGGAGCCGCGCCAAAGACCCGGCGCTTTCAGCGGATGGTTCAGTACTGTGGCTGGCGGGACACAACGTCTCGTTCCCTCCATCAGGGAACGGAGGTTACGTCAGTAACCGAGATGTTCCCCATCTGTCACTCACTCGACGTTGTGTCGATGAGTTGATACTAGGGGTCCCCATGGAAAACACCACAGAGCTGAACCGAGTTACGCAGACTGGCGGTGTGAGATGGGCAAACCTCTGTGTGCCTCGTAACCAGCACAGCAAGCCGTCGCATAACTACCCCCAACACACTGGCAGGCATGAAGCGGTCCCCTGCACCTAGGGGAACGGCTAACTGCTCAGAAGTATAAGGACTGGCTGGCCCAGCCGGGGCCTTCTCTCTATTATTCTCCCCTGTAAAAGGAGCGAAATCGTTTGGTTGGGGGCCAAATATATGGTCCAAGCTGGGGGGTGTCCCTCCAAAGAGGAGGAAACCACGGAGACCACACCCGGCCCCGAGAGGGGGGGGGGTTTAGGTGGAATACACACACGGTCTTACCGTTTAGCAGCGGAAGCACATCATGTGGAACAGCGTCGTGGTAGACCCTACCCAAAGGTGGGGAGGGGTTACTACAAACACGGCGACCCAGGGCAGAGGCCCTCTGTCCAAGGAAAACGCGGTTTACCGGTAGGGAAACCACTTTGCGGGATATACATCACACGGGGTTGCCGAAGGGGACAACCAGCACATGTGGAGCACTTACCTCAGTGTGTGGGCCTAGTGACACCCGTACCGGGGTGGCAGTGATCCTCTCCAAAGACTCGACGGCCGCTAGGCTAGGGAGGAAGAACGTCCAGTGTTCACACTTCCTGCGAATGCAACTGGGAAAAGAGCGCACGTCTTCACCTCAAGGGACGGGAAAGGCGCTATGCACAAGCGATACACCCAGCCAGCTGACCCGAACTTACCTGTTTGTGTCACCTGATAACACACAGGATGAAACTGGCTCAACCCTGAGGTTATAGAACCTCGCAAAGGTGTTAGGTGTTGCCCAACCCGCGGCTCTACATATGTCTTCTAGAGAGGCGCCATGGGACAATGCTCATCAAGCCGCAACGCCCCTGGTAGAATGGGCTCGTAGGTCAGCAGGGGGCGGCACGTGCTGAGCATGGTATGCCATCGTGATGGCATCGACGACCCAGTTGGCGATCCTCTGTTTGGAGACAGCGCTTCCCTTCCGCTGTCCGCCGAAGCAACTATATGACGTGAGAGTAAGCCGGACCGAACTCTAGGCACAGTTCGCTAACAGAGAACGTCTGCAGGTCCCCTACCCTCTTGATGGAGGTGACCGCCATCAGGAGGGCGGTCTTCAGAGAGAGCGCCTTTAGCTCTGCTTACTCAAGGGGCTCGAAGGGAGCTCCCCGAAGGACCACGGAGAGGTCCCACGAGGGAACGAGGCACGGCCTGGGGGGATTTAACCTCCTCGTGCCTCTCAGGAACCTGAAGATCAAATCGTGCTTCCCTAAATACTTACCTTCCACTGCATCGTGATGTGCCGATATAGTGGCTACATACACCTTCAAAGTGGAGGGAGACAGCCGTCCCTGTGAGCACACAACATGTCTCGCGAGTGAGCTAAGATTAGCCAGTCGTCGAGATAGTTTAGGATGCGGACGCCCGCTTCCCTCAGTGGGGCAAGGGCTGCCTCTGCGACCTTCATGAAGGCGCGAGGGGACAGGCCGAAGGGGAGGACTTTGTACTGATATGCCTGACCCTCGAAGGCAAACCGGAGAAAGAGTCTGTGTCGAGGAAGGGTTGAGACATGAAAGTACGCGTCCTTCAGGTCTACCGCCGCGAACCAATCCAGATGCCGGACACTTGCTAGAATGCGCCTCTGCGTGAGCATCTTGAATGGGAGTCTGTGCAGAGCCCGGTTCAGAACTCGCAGGTCGAGGATTGGCCACAATCCGCCGCCTTTTTTGGGTATGATGAAGTAGAGGCTGTAAAACCCCTTCTTCATCTCGGCTGGAGAGTCAGGCTCTATCGCGCCCTTCTGTAGGAGGGAGGCGATTTCCGCATGCAAGGCAGCGGCGTTCTCGCCTCTCACCGTGGTGCAGTGGATGCCGTTGAACCTGGGCGGGCACCTGGCGCCACCCAAGGGTGGGAGTTCAGCCGAGTCCTCAGCGTCAGACATGACGAACCCGCTCTCCGATGCCGCGATCGAGAGCTCATCATCGTCAGGCGCTCCGAACGAGAACGCAGGGAGCATATGAGCGTGGCGGGGAGTGGGAGGTCCGTGGGGTTGTACCCGGCGGAGAGGCTCCCACTGAGGTCCCCATATCTCCCCCAGCACCAGCCGATACTGCCTCATACCCGTAGGTAGAAGGACCGAGTCAGGGAGCGGCTGGGCTCTTTCGAGTGCGAGCCGCGACCGCAACGTAGCCATGGCCATGCTCTCGCAGTGAGGGTATGAACCATCCACAAACGCTGACTCTGCATGAGTAGCACCCAGACACAAGAGGCAGCGATCGTTGCCATCAGACGGGGAGAGAGAACGACCGCAACCAGGAAACACACACAAACGGAAAGACATCAAAAGACGCTTTACCGTTTGCGCCACTCTTTTAGAGAAATATACTCTTTTATTGGTGTTTTTATATATATATATATATATATATATATATATATATATATATATATATATATATATATATTTATGTAAATGGAATATAAATATATATATATATATAATGAAGTTATTCACTCCGTGAGCTCTTTTTCAGCTGCTGAAGCGCCCAGGGATGGGTGCTCAGCACAACGTAGTATGCAAGGGGAGGACCGCTGGAAAGCGCTGTAAAACCAACAGCTTGTAGAGATGAATGAACAGCAGAGAAATTCAGCTCTGTGACTGCTCTCTCGGCTCCGAAGAAGATATCTGATGTGTATTTGCAGCGTCACTCCTTTTATACCGGTATGTCTGGGGGAGTGGCATGCAAATTCCACACGTCAATTCTCATTGGCCTTTTCTCAAAATCAGAGATGTCTGGGCTCCGCAGGAGCGACCCCTAGTGTGAACTCAACGACACAACGTCGAGTGAGTGACAGACGGGGAATCATGTATGCATGTGCCTAACCCCAGTATCAGGGATGGGAGAGAGAGAGAGAGAGAGTGTGAGAGAGAGAGAGAGAGAGAGAGAGAGAGAGAGTAGAGAGAGTGAGAGTGAGAGTGAGAGAGAGAGAGAGAGAGACTTTTTACAAAACATTACAAAAAAAAACATTTACAATCACCAAGTCACATTACAATATTATAATTTATATTACAATATGCAAATTACAATACAAAAATGTATCATCACTCTTGACTGCACCATATTTGAAAATAACAGTGACATTCTGGCCCATCTTTTGTTCAACTTTATTTTTCCTACTTGTAATTATAAATGGCCAATGTTGCCTGTCCCAAAACAAAGTTCAACAACTGGTATAGAAATAGTTTTTTTTCTGCACATATTTAAACCCAAAGATAAAAGTCTCCAAATAAAACATTTAATTAAAACTCTTAAAAAGACTTATTAAAATAAAATAAAATAAAATAAAATTAAATGTTCTAATCTAATACAATGTATAAATGCATGAAATACAGTTTCTCTTTTAAAACAAAAAGGACATTCAGGACCAACCTCAGGATTTGAAACAGAAATAAAGGCATTACCAGCAACTCACCACAAAGAATTCTCCACTGCAAATCACCTGTTCTCTTGGTCAACGGTGGCTTATATAGAGCCCCCCATTCAGGTTTTATGTTGTTATTCAGATTAAAAACAGCACGCCATGCTGTATCAACTTTTTATTTAACACCTTTTTGTTAAAAACCATAACACAAAACCTATACAAAGCTTTGCAAATCAAACTGAGAAGAAATCTAAATTTCACAGCTTCTAAAAATATCCCTGTAAGTTCAGTGAAAGGAACAAACAAGGAAAAGGGTCCTCTGGATCTAGGGTATATACTCCTGCACTGTACTCCGCCAACAGTGTTATATCTCTTGTTTTAAGAGCAGACTGCCATTTCACTAGCAACTGAGTAACTATATGAATGGATCTTATTCCCAGGTGCCGAGCTGTTCCCTCTTCATTTTTAAAATTGGTCCCGCTATTTCCAGAAGCTGACCCATATTGGGGATTTTGTAATCAGTAAGTAACTTACTGAGTCCTGTGAAAATACTGCTATTTGTTAAATCCAGCCACGCTCCATGGATTAAAGGATCCACTAGTAACCAGTGAAGAGATTGTGAGGTCTCTGCCTTTTGAACAATAAAAAGACTCCAAACTTTAAAGAGGTTCAGATAAAATACTGGCATATCAGAAGTATCCAATTTAAGGGGGTCCAACAGAAAAAGTGATTTGTCTAATCCCAGTTCCCCAAGGCTGCGTAATATGACACACACAACAATTCACCAAATGAGATTGGATGATCCATCCAGAAGTCTTTGTACAAACTGCAAAGGAAAAGATGCCGTTCTGCTTTGCAGATGTATCAGTCCATGGCTGCCCTCTTCTTTAGGCAGAAACAGAACACTTTGTGGGACCCAGTGTATTTTATCCCAGAACAATTAAACTAAGACAGCCAGAATTTTTGCCAGCATGTGTGGAGGAGGGTATACACATGCAAGCCTGTGCCATAGAGAAGATGCCACAAATTATTTACAATTAGTGTGTGACCTCTATATTACATTTTTGGAATAAACCACTTCCACTGTATTTGTACAGTCATCTCATCACCCAAAAACACTCCTTAATATTTAAAACCTTCTTTTCCCCAAAATAAACCATCAGGAAATGTTGGTTTCCCATCTATCCACTTTCCTAGCATCAGTGTTTTACTTTTATTCAAATTTACCTTTGCTGAAGATAAAATCTTTAAAACTTTAAATAATTTTAATAAAGCCTGTACATCACTTTGCTTACTAATCATAACTACTATGTCATCAGCATAAGCTGACAAATGAAAACTACTTTTACAATTTGGCAAAGATATACATTGAACTTTGATTCTTATTTGTTACTATAATAGTTCTATGGCAAAAGAATAAAGCATTGCAGACAAAGAACACCCCTGCCTAACACCTCTTTAAGCCCTAAAGGGAGCACATAAATCACCGATCACCTTTAGTATACTCTCAACATCACTATAGAGGACCCTTAGCTGATCTATACAATTTTGGCCAAAACCAAAAGCTCTCCCTAACTAAGGATGTCTAACATGGTCAAAAGTTTTTTCTTGATCTGACGAAATTAAACCAGAATCTAAATTTAACAGCTTGGAGACATCTAAACAGGGAAATATTATAAAACAATTGTATGGTCAGGATGGATGACTTGGTCCAGCACTCCAGCCTGCCTATTAGTTAAAACTTTGGAGAGCAGTTTGTTGTCACTGCAGAGGATTGAAACAGGGTGCCAACTCTTAATGTATGTAAGGTTACATTTGTTAGGTTAGAGAGAGTAAGGACTGCTCTGCGGCAACTCAATGGCAGCTGCCCTCCAATCAAGTAAATCTACTACCTCTGACCAGAACGGCTTGTAAAAGTCAACTGGAAGACCATCGATCCCCAGTGTCTTTCCAGACTACATGCATTGGAGGGCCTTGTACAATTCTCCCATACTCAAAACAACTGAAAATTTCACATTGGCTTCCTCCGACACCTGGGATAAATTGTTAAAGAAGTCACTTTCACCCCTGTACTCTTATCGGAGTTCGCTTTTGTATAAATTCTCATAAAACAAACTGCTCTCCTACAAATGTCTGTTGGGCCTGCTAGTAGCACTCCAGACTCAGAGCGCAAAGCATGGATGACCCTATTCTGGCCATTTTTTCTCCAGATTTAAGAAAAATCTGGATGGTGCATCCATCTGATCCATGCTCTGAAACCGTGACCGGACCAGAGCCCCCTGTGTTTTAATCCCCAATAGGTCAGCCAACTGAGTCTTTTTATTTAGTAGAGACTCCATGTAACCTTCATCTCTAGTAGACGCAGCCAATTCCTGCAATTTTATAATATCAGTCACCATGGTGTTCATAGACCGAGTTAACTTTTTTGTGACGTTTTGATTATATTGTTGACAAAATTGCTTTATCTGAGCCTTCCCAAAATCACATAATTTAAAAGATGTCTTTATAGTTCTAAATTCATCCCCAAAAAGTTTAAAAGTGTCTTTAAAACACTTGTCACTTAGTAAATTGATATTTAATTGCTAATATGCTCTCTTCGGCTTAATGGAACTTAAAAAGACAGAACACTGCACCATGCTATGATCTGAAAGGCTCGATGAGGTAATAAAACATCTTCTTACAATACTGCAATTGTGTTTAAAAACATAAAACCTATCTAGTCTTGCTTGCAAAATCACGAACATGAACTCAAATATATTGCTTTTGTCTTCCATTTAACTGCCTCCAGACATCACTTAGCTCATGTGTCTTAATGAGCCGGGTAAGGCGTTTGCTGGAAGACAAATGAGGCTCAATGCAATTCCAATCCAAACTAAATTCTGTGCAATTAAAATCACCGCCCAAAAATATGTATTCTTAAGAACAAAAATGTTGCCAAACAGAACACATTGTGTCTAAAAACAGCATTATTTAAACTGCTGAGTTTGGAATATACACACAGATATTTTCAAAAACAGCTTTCACTTTCAGAAGTCTGCCTTTTATGACTTCTTCAAGCTGGTAAGAACATGGGCTAAACATTTTAGCAAACAGATTGGCAACTCCCCCACTAAGTGAAGTGTTATGACTAAAAACAGAAATTACATCCCATTCCCTTGCCCAATTCCTTAAGTCACTGTGTGTCTATTGTAACAAAACAATGTCTACTTTTTTTGTGGAATCACTTCAAATAGCTCTGCCCTTTTTCCGCATTTCTCTTCACCAATTCAAATTCAATGTTGCTATATTCACTTCTCCCATACTTGAAAATAAAGATAATAATAACAAGCACACTCCCCAACAAACTGCCACTCCATTAAAGTTTCTCACTGCCATCATTGATTAATTCAGAATTAAGTTTTCTCACTATCTTCAGACGATACACTTCCTTATTTGTGAAATATCCCTCCATCATGTCCCAGACACCTAGTTTTCTCAACAAACAGTTTTATATCTGGAAAATATTCACTAGCACCCACCCCTTAATATCATCTACATCATAACTACGACCAGAAACCTTGCTCTGAGAGAAACTAACGCTGGAGTCAGATAACTCGCTATGACTTTCTGTTTCATACTGATCGTTAAACTCTTCCACGTCTGCCTTCTTTGCTTGTCTGACATCCTGAGTTTTAACATGTTTCTTCCATTTCAATGGAACTTTAAACACAATCGGCTCTGTCTCCATTTCAATGCCATCATTACCACATACAGTTCTCGAAAACGGCTGTGTATCATTTTCTGAACCATTGTTTGTTTGCTTTTCAATCTCAGTAATGGGTTCTTGTGTGCAAATTTTTGACACTTCTGCAGAAGCAGATATGTTTTCCGTAACTCTGCACCCGACTCCATCACAGACGAACAAGCTTCTGAAGGACCTGCTTCAGATGACTTGGCTGTATTTACATTTGTATGAATTGCGTTATTAACTTCAACACTATAAACCGATGAGTTGTTTGGGTTTTCTTTGTTTTTATCAGGACAAGTGCGGAATAAATGGCCTGTTTTCCCACAACCAAAACACTTGTCTGTTGTTACAAAAATGACATAATCAAACTTATCAATGCAAAAATACAAAACCAGATCTAACTAATTATCTTCTTTTATGATCATATAAATGAGAACCTGAAACAACCAACATGTTTTAACAGTGGGGATTTGCTGCCAATCGTATCTTTTTGATGGGTGAGACCAGTTTGCTGTAGCAAGTAAGAGTTTTCACTAGTGTTTCATCGCTTATGAATGGAGGGACGTTATGGCAATAAGTGTAACAGTTAAATTAGCCTTGTTGTTTTAAAAGCAAGCTTCCAGTAGCTGGTCAACTAAATAAAGTGAAGCTTTCAAGCAGAGTGTATAGTTAACATAACAAAACGTACCATCCTCCATCGTGGCTGAGTCCAGGGCACTCTCCCTTCCGTTGCTCACCGGTTTAGATAGCATCCATTTGGTCAAACCACTTCCACTTTTCCTTGATGGTTCAGTAGTCACTTTTAAGTTTTTGAACATTTTCCTACACTGTTGGTAGGTCCGGTGGTAGCCGTGTGCAGACAACAGCTGAGACACTTCCTAAGAGAGTTTTTTGTTTCGCTCTTCACTAACGAGTGGACCATCCACACCTCGTTTATTGACCATGCCGTGGTTTTGTGCACAGCCATTTCATTTTTCACAATTCGAAAGTTGCGTGAACAAATGATACTGTTATCGCTGTTACTAACTTTAAAACTAGCGGGTTGATGCCGTGTGTCGGAAATCCAGTGACGCTGGTAGTGACGATTCTCCCTGACCAATCAGTGATCTGCAGGATTTTTACATCACATTTAGTATCGGCTCGCTTGGAACCTCGACCGAGGTGGTACTAAAAAAGGTACCTGGTACTATCCACAGTGGAAAACCCCCAAAAAGCATGCAGAGTCGAGTTGTACCGTGCAGTGGAAAAGCCCTATTAGATAAAGTGACTTTCTTTGATGGCAAGAAAAGTGGAAGAACAGGAGTAAATACATTGTCAATGACTATTCCATGCTCAACAAACTAATTTGCTTTTTTAACATTCTTGAGAAATTTGACAGTAGTATTACTCATTCTGGAGACAGACAAGATAAATTCATGCCCCACAACCTCACCTGCAGCCAGGCAAAACTCATCCATGCTCACCACGGGCGCCACCTTCACTCCATGGTGCTGAGTAAGACTACTCAAACACCGCAAACCTGGGGCTGCTTTCCTCAATATAACAGGTAACATGTGGCCCAAACAACAATTACTAACCAAGAAATGAACTATATGACAATAAGAACAGAAATAGAAATAGAAATAGAAAAGAAATAGAAAGTTAGAGAAAAATAATCACACAGTTTTAACTCACGCTCACAATCACAAATTTCCGCCCACTCGCTCCCGGCATGCACTCAGAGAGAGAGAGAGAGAGAGAGAGAGAGAGAGAGCGATCACCTGTTGCCACTCCCAAGCAGAGAATTGTGTTAGTCAGCTTTCTGAAGATAATGTCATTTTGGTCAAATTAATTTTATTTTCTCAGTGGAAAAAAAGCCATCCAAGCGTGGGTATTCCTCCCTATTACATGGTAGCCGGTGCGCAAGAGTCATTCACTACTACAGAAACCGCAATGTCCTCTGCCATTTTGAACAGTATGTCCTCTCAAAACTCTGGTAAGAGGTAAGCACATTTAGTTTGTGTAATTAATCAGTCTGTTGTGAGTGTTAATGCTGAAGTTGTTAGTTTAAGCCATTTCCTTGTTTTAGTAGTGTGGTAGTAATCCGAAGGATCACGTAGTGCTGATGAATGAAAAGACTGATGCTGACTAACTTCAAGTCACCTGAACTGGTTTATATATACACTCACCTAAAGGATTATTAGGAACACCATACTAATACTGTGTTTGACCCCCTTTCGCCTTCAGAACTGCCTTAATTCTACGTGGCGTTGATTCAACAAGGTGCTGAAAGCATTCTTTAGAAATGTTGGCCCATATTGATAGGATAGCATCTTGCAGTTGATGGAGATTTGTGGGATGCACATCCAGGGCACAAAGCTCCCGTTCCACCACATCCCAAAGATGCTCTATTGGGTTGAGATCTGGTGACTGTGGGGGCCATTTTAGTACAGTGAACTCATTGTCATGTTCAAGAAACCAATATGAAATGATTCGAGCTTTGTGACATGGTGCATTATCCTGCTGGAAGTAGCCATCAGAGGATGGGTACATGGTGGCCATAAAGGGATGGACATGGTCAGAAACAATGCTCAGGTAGGCCGTGGCATTTAAACAATGCCCAATTGGCACCGAGGGGCCTAAAGTGTGCCAAGAAAACATCCCCCACACCATTACACCACCACCACCAGCCTGCACAGTGGTAACACGGCATGATGGATCCATGTTCTCATTCTGTTTATGCCAAATTCTGACTCTACCATCTGAATGTCTCAACATAAATCGAGACTCATCAGACCAGGCAACATTTTTCCAGTCTTCAACTGTCCAATTTTGATGAGCTCTTGCAAATTGTAGCCTCTTTTTCCTATTTGAGTGGTACCCGGTGGGGTCTTCTGCTGTTGTAGCCCATCCGCCTCAAGGTTGTGCGTGTTGTGGCGTCACAAATGCTTTGCTGCATACCTCGGTTGTAACGAGTGGTTATTTCAGACAAAGTTGCTCTTCTATCAGCTTGAATCAGTCAGCCCATTCTCCTCTGACCTCTAGCATCAACAAGGCATTTTCGCCCACAGGCCTGCCGCATACTGGATGTTTTTCCCTTTTTACACCATACTTTGTAAACCCTAGAAATGGTTCTGCGTGAAAATCCCAGTAACTGAGCAGATTGTGAAATACTCAGACCGGCCCGTCTGGCACCAACAACCATGCCACGCTCAAAATTGCTTAAATCACCTTTCTTTCCCATTCTGACATTCAGTTTGGCGTTCAGGAGATTGTCTTGACCAGGACCACACCCATAAATGCATTGAAGCAACTGCCATGTGATTGGTTGATTAGATAATTGCATTAATGAGAAATTGAACAGGTGTTCCTAATAATCCTTTAGGTGAGTGTATATATAGCGGTTAGTAGTGTTGGGGAGTAACAGAATAAATGTATTCTAAAATACAAAATATAAGTAACTGTATTCCACTACAGTTAAAATTTAAATAATTGGTAATTAGAATACAGTTACATTCAAAAATAATTTTGATTACTAAAGAGATTACTTTGCATTTTATTGTAATTTATTTCATTTAATATTTAGTCCTTTCAGATGGAAATCATATATTTATATAAATGATGCACTCCAAATTGCATTAGAACAAGGGTGAAACACTTTCTTATGACATTCATACGAGCAGACAGAGAAATATGTTTGAAGTAAGTTTGGAGCACAAGAAATAGAAATACACCTTGTGTAAATTGTCAGCTTTATGTTAAGCTAAAATGCTATTTCTAGCCATTTTACATGCACGTTACCTGGCACAATCATATTTTTTTAGCAAGAAAATTCACGTTGGCCCAGTGTTGAAGAAGGAATATGTTACTGACATTGAGTAATCTAATGGAATATGTTACAAATAAAATTTTATAGCATGTATTCTGTAATCTGTAGTGGAATACATTTCAAAAGTTACCCTCCCAACCCTGGCGGTTAGTTCTGGTTCATGTTCATGTGTATACATACACATGAACATGAACCAGAACTAACCGCCAGGATTGAGAGTGACTCACTACCACTACAAGTATACTATATATATATATATATATATATAGATATATATACCCCTAAAGTATAGTTTAGTTCCGGTTCATGTTCATGTACTGTGTTTGTATTTATATATACACCTGTATATGTGTATAGACGTACTCACTTTTGATGCCAGCGATTTAGACATAAATGGCTGTGTGTTGAGTTATTTTGAGGGGGCAGTAAATTTACACTGTTATACAAACTGTACACTCACTACTTTACATTGAACCAAAGTGTAATTTCTTCAGTGTTGTCACATAAAAAGATATAATCAAATTGTCACGATTCCCTTGTTGTCTGCCCTGGGTTTCACTTGTCATTGTTAAATGTACTACACTTCCCAGAATCCACCTGCCATCACCACTGCCATTTTGTTCATTGTTCTCACCTGTGTCTAATTCAGTCATCACTCCCTGGTTATTTAAGCCCTGCTTTTTGTTCACTCCTTGTCGTTCGTTGAATGTTGTCAAGCCTGATCTGTGTTTCCCTGCATGAGTTCTTAGTTTATGTTTGTTTCCCCATCGAGGGTTTTTCCTTTGTGTTTGTTTAATAAATAAAGAAGCCTGCATTTAGATCCTCTCTCCTCGCTGCCTCATTCCTAACAGAACGAACGACCAACTATGGATCTAGCAGGGTTCCTCATGGAGCTGACACAGGCGGACTTGACTGTCCGGGAGTTCTCCTACTTTTTCACCAACGTGGCCAGTTGCACCGGCTGGGATGACGACACTCTGAAGGTGGCGTACCGGTTCGGTGTTCCCAAACACCGGTGGTGGGAACTCCCAGAGACCGGAGACTGCACCTGGCGGGAGTACGTGGGACTCATCTTGGAGGAGTTCGCTGCCGGGGAACCACCTCTCCAGATCCCAGCTCCGCCTCTGGGCTTTCCTCTCCAGCCACGGTGAGTGAGCCAACCCCACGCCTGCCGTGGTCAACGAACCAGCTGCTAACTTCATCCGCCCGGAGGAGGAGGAGAAGAAAGGCCTCTGCTCTCCAGCCTCCGCTAACCACGGCCAACCAGCCAATGCCTGCAGCCCCGAAGGTCAGTGAGCCAGCGCCTGTAGCCCCCGATGTCAGTGAGCCAGCGCCTGTAGCCCCCGATGTCAGTGAGCCAGCGCCTGTAGCCCCCGATGTCAGTGAGCCAGCGCCTGTAGCCCCGATGTCAGTGAGCCAGCCTGTAGCCCCGATGTCAGTGAGCCAGCGCCTGTAGCCCCCGATGTCAGTGAGCCAGCGCCTGTAGCCCCCGATGTCAGTGAGCCAGCGCCTGTAGCCTCCGATGTCCCTGAGCCAGCGCCTGTAGCCTTGACCGTCCAAGTGCCAGTACCCCCCGAGCTTTCCAGAGCTCTGCCTTCCGAGCTTTCCAGACCTCCGTCTACTGAGTTTCCCAAGCTTTCCAGAGCTCCGCCTCCCAGGCTTCCTAGAGCTCGGCCTCTCAAGCCTCTCGAGCCTTCCGGGGCTCCGCCTCTCAAGCCTCTCGAGCCTTCCAGGGCTCCGCCTCTCAAGCCTCTCGAGCCTTCCAGGGGTCCGCCTCTCAAGTCTCCCGAGCCTTCTACGGCTCCGCTCCCAGAGCCTCCCGAGCCTCCTTCGGCTCTGCCTCTCGAGCCTCCTACGGCTCCTCCTCCGGAGCCCTCCAGGCCTCCGCCTCTAGAGCCTCCTACGGCGCCACTTTCCTCGGCTCCGCTTCCCGAGCCCCCTACGGCTCCGCTTCCCGAGCCCCCTACGGCTCCGCATCCCGAGCCTTCCAGGTCACCGCCTCTAGGGCCTCCTCCCAGGCCTCCTGACCTGCCCCCTGACCCAGTCCCTGTCCTGTGGCCTCCTCCCAGGCCCCCTGACCCAGTCCCTGTCCTGTGGCCTCCTCCCAGGGCCTCTGACCCTGTTCCTGACAGGTGGCCAGCTCCCAGGCCTCCTGACCCTGTTCTTGCCCGGTGGCCAGCTCCCAGACCATCTGACCCTGTTCCCGTCCTGTGGCCTCCTCCCAGGTTCCCCAAACCTGTCCTTGCCCTGTGGCCAGCTCCCAGGCCTCCTGAACCTATCCTTGCCCGGTGGCCAGCTCCCAGACCACCTGAACCTGTCCTTACCCTTTGTGCCCCCTTGGACTGCCTGTCTGCCCCCTGTGCCTCCTTGGAGTGACTGCCTGTTTTCCCCTTGTACTCCCTTGGTCTATCTGTTTGCCCCTTGTGCTCCTCTGGTCTGTCTGTTTGCCCCCCCCTCACTCCTTGGACGATTTTTTTTTTTTTTTTTCATTTATTTTTTTTCTCTGAGGAGCGTCTGGAAGCCGCTCCTTTGAGGGGGGGCTATGTCACGATTCCCTTGTCTGCCCTGAGTTTCACTTGTCATTGTTAAATGTACTACACTTCCCAGAATCCACCTGCCATCACCACTGCCATTTTGTTCATTGTTCTCACCTGTGTCTAATTCAGTCATCACTCCCTGGTTATTTAAGCCCTGCTTTTTGTTCACTCCTAGTCATTCGTTGAATGTTGTCAAGCCTGATCTGTGTTTCCCTGCCTGAGTTCTTAGTTTGTTTGTTTCCCCATCGAGGGTTTTTCCTTTGTGTTTGTTTTGTTTGTTTAATAAATAAAGAAGCCTGCATTTAGATCCTTTCTCCTCACTGCCTCATTCCTAACACAAATATTTACAAAAATGTGAGGGGTGTACTCACTTTTGTGAGATACTGTATAATATATATATATATATATATATATATGTGTGAGTGTGTATCATTAGTTTGTAACTTTCTCCATGTCTAAATTGCATTATGAAAATTGAAGTGGATATATAGCCTTCCTTAGTATGCCCCCAGTGAATAGCAAATATGAATCTCATTACATTGATATTGATTTTGTTCATATCAAATGAAAAAGTATCTGGCATTATATCACAGGGGTTTTTTGTCTCAAAGATGCACTTGACTAAATATGATTTATAGAAAACAATAATGCTGTTAATTTTAAATTGTCTCCAAAGTATCATTGCTTAAATGTCTACCGGGCCTTATTTTTAGACACCTACAGAATTTGACCTGGCTTTCAAACACAGACGTCCAGGGCAATTCTGAGAATAACTTTCTTGAACATTAAGGCCCTGATTCACTTAGATCCCAATTAACCATTTCTAATTTGTTGGGCTGCAACTAATAATTAATTTGATAATCGATTAATTTCACGATTATTAGAATGATTATTCGACTATTCACAGATTACTGCAAAGATTAATCATTACCTCTTAACCGATTATTCTGTTTGTGGCCGACTTAAAAGGTTGGATTAAACATGCTTACTTACAATAAAGAGGACAATATCATCTTTTAAAAATATTTCAAAATGACATTCACTGAATTACTGGAATTTCTTTTTTCCTGAGATATCGAAAAACTCCTATTCAGTTTAATGAAAATGTTTTCTTTAGGAAGTAAAAGTAAGTAACCTATCATTAAACCTTTGCTATTGTTGTTTCAAAGAGGATTTAAAAATTATTGTGAGTCTCTAAAATATCAAGACAGGTGAGAATAATAACATACACATGGCTGTAGTTTGAAAGATTGCTTACATTTATTGATATAGCAACATTTTTTCTAACAGTGATATTTATACCTTCAGAAGTGTGGCTGTGTGTATTTTATAACTATTTTTGTGAATATATGGTGGTATGTTCTTTTGATACATTTTACTGTGTTCTAAGCTCCTGCCTGTAACCATCAATATGTCTTCTTGTTTAATTGTTCTCTAAAGAATTACAGAAATGTTTTTGTTTTTTTTTTTGCTTTAGTTTTATGTGTGCTTTGCTTTTAAGAGTTTCTTGATTAAATTATCTAATGCTTATTGTCAGTGTGTTGCTTGAAATTATTTAATAAATCCAAATAGTCAATAGTGAGTTTAGAGTGGGGGCCTGGGTATCTCAACGAGTAAAGATGCTGACTATCACCCCTGGAGTCATGAGTTCGAATCCAGGGTGTGCTGAGTGACTCCACCATGGTCTCCTAAGCAACCAAATTGGCCAAGTTGCTAGGGAGGGAAGTGTCACATGGGTTAACCTCATCATGGTCAATATAATGTGGTTCTTGCTCTTCGTGGGGCAGTTGTGCATTGATGCTGCATAGAACAGCGTGAAGCCTCCACACGCTCTATGTCTCCATGGTAATATGCTCAACAAGCCACATGATAAGATGCGTGGATTGACAGTCTCAGACACGGAGGCAACTGAGATTCATCCATTGCCACCCGGATTGAGGCGAGTCACTACGCCACCTCAAGAACTTAGAGTGCATTGAGAATTGGGCATTCCAAATTAGGGAGAAAAGGGGAGTTTAAAGTGTGTTTCTTTCCACTATCTATCAATGCTATGCCTTATTAAAATAATAATTTGTAAAACTGCATGTATATAAAAACATAATGTATCGAAGTCTGTTCCAAATGCACACTTTTATCACTCATGCCCCGTCATGGACTTGCTGACTAGCACCCCATAGGTCTGCACTCACTTATGTCACCAAAGTCTACACTCAGAGGATGACCTCAAGTGCAGAGTGTGCCATTTGGGACAGGTCCATTGTTAGCTTTATAGCTAAAAATGGCTGCTCATTTGGAACGGTTCTGTGGTGTGACATGCTAAACTACTCTAAATATATAACTGTTTGAACCCTTATACTCTATCTCAGTCAAAACTGACGATTACATTTTTTTTTCTGAAAACTGTTTATTTCATCCAGTTGGAATAAAATACCATGTCCGCACAGGGCATCTGAACACACATTTTTTTTAGATAATTTTTTATAAAACGGTATTGATTTTTATTTCTCTTTGTATTGTGTTCCCCATCTAAAGTGACCGGCCATTAGGAATAAATGGATTTGCCCACAATATACAGAAATATGTGTGTTCAGGAACATCCCAGTATTTTAGATGAGCAGATATGTGGATGTATGTTTGCACACACAAATTCCTTGGAAATGTGTGTGTGCATGCTCACAAACACACAAACACACACACACACACACACACACACACACACACACACACACACACACATAAAATGTGTTGAGTGCCCTTTTGTGCATTGTCTTTCCATGTACACTCTTTGAGGAATATTTCAACATCTACTTATCATATTATGTTGTGTTTGGGCTTATTTGAATCGGGACAGTCTGCTGTAAATTTCAATATGTCATTGTGTATGTATGTATGTATTTGGAAGTAATAAGGAAAAACACGACCAAAAGACACTCTTGTTTATTATATTTATGTGTGTTATTGGGAATTTCACACACTAATACTCACTGCAGTTTGGCCTCTGAGTGAAAAAAATCAGGTAGCACTTTAGAATACTGTATCTTACTTAATGCATAACTAATAAGGAATTACTGCAGAACTAATGGGTAATTCTTCATTAACACTTAAGTCACTACTATTAACTACTAAGGAAGTTGTGTTAACTTATCAGTATGTAATAGCATTTTATAGTTGTGTTAAGTAACAATTAGCTAATCAATATCTATTTAATTCAGTCATGCCTCCTGATGAACTGCTTTTAATTATCTACTAATTCAGCTTCAGGAGAAATAACTATTGAGTAACTACTAATGAACAGTCGATTAATTACAATACTGTTCCAGGTTGTAAGTAATTCCCTCATAATTATGTGGTCATTCTTTATTAATTACTCAGGGGTTCCCTGTATGTTCCCTTCCCCTCAGTCATTGCCTTACATACAGGAATAATTTACCCAAATGTAATGTGATATGTGCTGAGGAAAACAAGAGACACACACACTATACTGTATATAAATCATAAACCTACCTGAGGTAATTTGGCTAGTCACTTATAGTGGGGATGGGGTTCCATTCCGTTGTTGATTTCTGGTAACAGACCACACTCACAAAGCAATTGACCATACAGGCCAAAACTATGAAATTCACTGTAATGACTCATTTTGGGAGTGTAGTAATTCCACGAAATGCATATTGCATTTCCATAATAATAATAACATTAGAAGTAAGGAAGAAGAAATGGCCACAACCTGAATATTGTAATGGCTAATTGTTATGATATTAATTGTAATTAATCGACTGTTCATTAGTAGTTACTCAATAGTTATTTCTCCTGAAGCTGAATTAGTAGATAATTAAAAGCAGTTCATCAGGAGGCATGACTGAATTCAATAGTTATTGATTAGCTAATTGTTACTTAACACAACTATAAAATGCTATTACATACTGATTAGTTAACACATCTTCCTTAGTAGTGACTTAAGTGTTAATGAAAAATTACTTATTAGTTCTGCAGTAATTCCTTATTAGTTATGCATTAAGTAAGATACAGTATTCTAAAGTGTTACCAAAAATCAATATCATTGCATTTTAATAATTGAGACCTTTCCAATATGCATGATATATAACACACGTCAATCTCATAATTTTTAGGATAATCTCAATATCTTGGGATAATATATGCAGTGAGAAATATTTATTAACAATCTTAATGGGTCGGTGTTTTTTGACCGTGAACACAAAAGGTGTCAGCACAAAAGAACACAACATAAGGGTTAAACAGCATTTTTCAAGTTGGATTATATTTTTATGGACTCATATTAATTGAGAGACTACATTGTATACGTGTACTTTTAACATGGAATATTGGTCACACCGCAGGACATTAAAAGAAAAATAAAATCAAATTGTTTATGAAATGTGGTAAAAAAAAATAAAAAATAAAGTAAAAAAAAGCAAAAGTACAGCATTTAAAAGCATACACTTTCCCCTCATGCAAGTATATGCATTTTAGCCAAAAATCTTGGTGTTTTTGAAAATTGTGTCTGTCAACATCCCATTTGCATCACAAACTCTCTTTTTGTCTTTCACTCAGGATGGCATGGGCAATCTCCGTGTAACCAAAGAGGGCATCAGATTAGAGGGAGTTTCGGAGTTCCTACTTCCACTTTATGTGAAAGAAATTAAATCAAGACGGGTAAGACATTCACTTTTTTTTTTTATCTATGGACCACACAAATCGTAGTGTACATTTTATCCATTTGAGGTTGATGATACATTTTTGACGCTTTGGGGTACATACACATTTTGCTGAAAAATAAACCGCCATTTTATAATTGTTTAAGCGTAACCTCAGTTATGCCTTACCAAAAAGTATGATGCCTGTACCATACTACATCAAGTCAAGTCAAGTCAAGTGGTTTTTATTGTCGTTTCAACCATATACAGTTAGTACAGTACACAGCGAAACGAGACATAGTACAGGGAGAAAAATGTCTACCTAAGCGATTCAGATGGTAATACCGTGACACTTTAAATATATACCAGCAGTGCCTGAAGCTGTATGGCTGTATGTGCAGTGTGTATCTTGAACACTCATTTATTAGTGTTATTGTTATTATTATATAATTCTTGCAGTTCAATTATTTCCCAATTTGTGTACACTCAACAATGCACACACAAGAGAGATCTGTGTTGAGGGGTGTCAAAATATAACACCACATCTACTACACTAGCACA
Organism: Xyrauchen texanus; assembly: GCF_025860055.1. Taxonomy (NCBI): domain Eukaryota; kingdom Metazoa; phylum Chordata; class Actinopteri; order Cypriniformes; family Catostomidae; genus Xyrauchen; species Xyrauchen texanus. The sequence continues at coordinate 39,063,302 of NC_068280.1, forward strand.
TCTAGACTTGACAAAATGTGATTACTCTTATTAAACTGAGCTATCTATACTGAAAACATCTTCAATTAACTACTGCCCTGTTTCTTAAGCTAGTTTATTAACCCATACATCGTTTTTTATTTAAAATATCTTATGTATGATTATTTTTATTTTATTTTTTTCTATCAATTATATTTGTCATTTCAATTTATTATATTAAGAGGCTATGGGGGCATGGTCAGATTTCTGTGCATGCCCTGAATTTTCACCTGATATATAGTTTAGTATTATATGATTACCATATTAATATGTTGCGGATTTTAAAGGGTACGCCTAAAAATATAAAAGAATAATAATATGTCCAAAACCCCTGTAAAACCATGGTATTTTTTTTTTTTGTCTGTGCAGTCGTCATTTAAGTTATTCAGGTTTGCTCCTCTTAGAAGGATTGTTCTCCTGTTCACCTCAGAAGTGCAACAGGTCACAGGAACAGGCTCTGCACTGAATCCATGTTAAGCAGCTTCCACAACTTGCTGAACATCACCTGCTAGATCACTCATTGAACTTATTTTACTCTCTGCTGCCATTTAATGAAGCTGGCTGATCTGCAGCATGTAGCGTGTTTAGCTCAATCACTTAGCTTTATGTGCCACTTGTTGATGCTGACCAGAGGCATCAACAATTTGCATATTAGCTAAATATTCAGCTGACAATTTAGATTGGGCTTAGATTTATGATTTAGATTCACATTTAATATGCATCTTTTACATGTGTACCCATTTTAACCCTGAATGTGGATTTAACATTTGAAAACTCCATCATTGAATGCTTGTTCAGGCTACAATCAGCCAGTTGATTACAGCACACTTAGTTTTACATGTAACGCCCCATTCATTTAAGCAATAAGCTAACTGTTTTATTATACAATAGCAGAAACAGCGATATTAAAAAAAATACATTTTATATTGTTACTGTGACAAGGAAGAGGGTGTGGCTGGGCCATATATTATTAATAATTATTGGAATAAACAGTTCTTCCACCAAGTAATATATTTAATTCACTTAACTGTAGGAGCAGTTGCCAAGCAACAAAGCAACTCATTGCATTAATAGAGAGCAACAGTGCCCACCTACTTTTTCTGCCATCTGAGTTTCGGAAGTATTTTTAATTTCTTCCATAGAAAATTAATAAAACCCTTCAAATAAGAGTTACTTTGCCATGAACCAAAACAACAGTATTGTATTTGAAAATCATAAAAACGTACATTCTTAACATCTTTCATGAGGGAATTTACTACAATCAAATTAAGCATTGCAAATAATGTAATAGAATAAAAAATAAGGAAATGTAAAAAATTATTTGTTTAAAGATGTTGATTATAAATATATTAACAAAATACACTGCCTGGCCAAAAAAAAATTAAATAAAATTGCATACTCTAATATTTCTCATGCTCCCTGAACCAGTCTTTCACAATTTGAACACAATTAATCTTGGCATTGTCGTCCTGGAATATGCCTGTGCCGTCAGGGAAGAAAAAATCAATTGATGGGATAACCTGGTCATTCAGTACATTCAGGTAGTCAGCTGACTTCATTGTATTGCAGCAAAATGTTGCGGAGTCTAGACCTGACCAATTGAAGAAACCCCAGATCATAACACTGCATACAGAGGCTTGTACAGTGGGCACTATGCATGATTGGAATAGGGTAAATCTGGACTCATCAGACCACATTACCTTTTTCCACTGCTTCACAGTCCATTCGTTATGCTCCCTAGCAAATTTAAGTTTTTTAGATTAGCCTCACTAACAAGTGGCTTTCTTATGGCCACACAGCTGTTTAGTCCCAATACTGTAATTTCTTGTTGCATTGTGCATGTGTAAATGACCTTACTTTCACTATTAAACATAGCCATGAGTTCTACTTTTGATTTTTCGCGATGTGAATTCACCAAAGTTTTAGTGATCTCCAATCATGATCATTCAAGATTTTTTTCCAACCACATTTCTTCCGCGAAACTGACAGTTCACCACTATCCTTCCAGGTTTTAATAATGCGTTCGACAGTTCTTAAACCCAATTCGAGTGATTTCTGCAATCTCCTTCATTTTCTTTGCTTGATGCAGGCCAGTAATTTGCCCCTTCTAAACACAGTACCATATTTTCCATGACCACCTGACATGGTTGTTTAAGAAATGAGAAGCTACTCACTGCATCAGTCAGGGTTAAAAAAATAGTTGCCAGCTGAAACAAATTAGTCACTGCAATAGCGATCCAATCATAGGCTCTTAAGTATCTGCATATTTAAATCCAAACATCAACTTTTAGATTTTTGGCCAGGCAGTGTATTTTAATTGTATTGCAAAATATTCAGATATTTAAAAGTAGTATGAGAGTGTAGGGAGACTAACTCGATTGAGTCATTCACAGTGCGCCATGCGAATGGCCGGTAGCTACAGCGATTGTTTGGTCACGCATCTCTGTGATGTGATTGTTGGCCAGGATTCTCTGATTGGTGGTGCGTTTTGCTAGTTAAACTAAAGTGGGCTGATAAGATCATAGGTCTGTTTTAAAAGGTTTATAATTTATCGTTAAAAATTTATTTGCCTATGGACAAAGTGAATGGTATTTTTACTTTGGGAACTCAACTATTTGGCTCTATATCAAATATGCAGTTATAAAAGTATTTACTGTATTATAATTTTACAATGTGTTCGAACGTGACACATCCAGAATTTATAGTAATAACTAGTCAAGTCAAGTTAAATCAAGTAGTTTTTATTGTCGTTCAACCATATACATTTAGTACAGTACACAGTGAAATGAGACAATGTTCCTCCAGGATCATGGTGCTACATATAACAACATAGGACAAACACAGAACCACATGAGACTACACAGACTAAACAACATACCTATATAAAGTGCACGTGCAAACGTGTGCAAAAAGTATGGGACAGTACAATAAATTACAAAAATTAACAGGACAATAGGCACAGTGAGAAACAGTGAGAGACTGTGCAGCACCGACCAGTACACAGTAGTGCAAAAAGATGACAGTTTCTAAAAATGCCAAATGTAAATATAACATACTATGAGATATTGTTCTATGGACATAGCAGTTATTGAGGTAGCAACGAGGTATAAAGTGACAATAATTAAAGTGCAACTCAGGACACGTGTGTGTGTGTGTGTGTGTGTGTGTGTGTGTGTGTGTGTGTGTGTGTGTGTGTGTGTGTGTGTGTGTGTGTGTGTGTGTGTGTGTGTGCGTGTTTTTGTGATTTACGAGGACAATTTTGTAAGTTACAAACTGGTAATTACAAGGTTATTATGCTATAAATGTGATTTATGAGGACATTTATAGTGTCCCCATAATTCAAATCGCTTAAAAATCATACTAAACAATGTTTTATTGAAAATGTAAAAATGCAGAAGGTTTTCTGTGAGGGTTAGGTTTAGGGGTTGTGTTAGGTTTAGAGGATAGAATCTATAGTTTATACAGTATAAAAGTCATTATGTCTATGGAAAGTCCTCATAATGATAGGTAGACCAACGTGTGTGTGTGTGTGTGTGTCAGACCATTCTCTGAGTATTGAGGAGTCTGATGGCTTGGGGGAAGAAGCTGTTACACAGTCTGGCCTAGAGGGCCCGAATGCTTCAGTACCTCTTGCCAGATGGCAGGAGGGTGACGAGTTTGTGTGAGGGGTGTGTGGGGTCATCCACAATGCTGGTTGCTTTGCGGATGCAGTGTTTTTTGTAAATATCTTTGATGGAGGGAAGAGAGACCCCAATGACCTTCTCAGCTGTCCTCACTATCCTCTGCAGGGCTTTGCGTTCCGAAACGAGCCAGTGATGCTCTCAATAGTCCCTCTATAGAATGTAGTGAGTATGGGGGGTGGGAGATGTGCTTTCCTCAGCCTTCGAAGAAAGTAGAGACGCTGCTGGGCTTTCTTGGCATTGGAGCTGGTGTTAAGGGACCAGGTGAGGTTCTCTGTCAGGTGAACACCAAGGAATTTGGTGCTCTTGACGATCTCTACAGAGGAGCTGTCGATGTTCAGCAGAGAGCGGTCACTCTGTGCTCTCCTAAAGTCAACAACCATCTCTTTTGTTTTGTCCACATTCAGAGGCAGGTTGTTAGCTCTACACCAGTCCATTAGCCGCTGCACCTCCTCTCTGTATGCTATCTCGTCCTTCTTGCTGATGAGACCCACCGCGGTCGTGTCATTGGCGAACTTAATGATGTGGTTCGAGCTGTGCATTGCTGCACAGTCGTGAGTCAGCAGAGTAAACAGCAGTGGACTGAGCACACAGCCCTGGGGGGCCCCAGTGCTCAGTGTGGTGGTGGTGGAGATGCTGTTCCCGATCTGGACTGACTGAGGTCTCCCAGTCAGGAAATCCAGGATCCAGTTGCAGAGGGAGGTGTCCAGGCCCAGCAGGTTCAGCTTCCCAATCAGGTGCTGAGGAATGATTGTGTTGAATGCTGAGCTGAAGTCTATGAACAGCATTCAAAAGTATGAGTCCTTTTTATCTAGGTGGGTGAAGGCCAGATGGAGGGTGGTGGCGATGGCGTCATCTGTTGAACGGTTGGGACGATACGCAAACTGCAGTGGGTCAACTAGTACCGGTTTAGTAAGTCGATACTAAAATAAAAAAAAGATGTAAGGATACCAGTGTTTTTGCAGTAACGAGAACCGACTCAATCCAGTACCAGCGAACAGTATCACTGACACACGACTGCTTTAAAATGCTAATTTTGAGAGCATGCTCTGTTACTCCTTTCACTGAAATGGACAATTAATCAAATTAAAATCACAATTTGACCTAGTGTAATTATTAAACCGCTAAAGGCTGCAATCTTAGTGTGGAAGAAATGCGTACTTTGAATGTATAAATCTGACTCATAGACTGGAAACTACACAAACATTGAGAATCATTCACAACACATTGTATCCAGGGATGGAAATGGGGGAGCGCTGGGAATAGAGCTCTCGGAATGAATTTTGTGGGGGGAATGGCAATCCCATTTAAACAGGCTACATTTGTATGGGGAATAAAGATTATTTATATCTTTTCTCCACTAAATAGCCTACAAAAGCTATGCGGGTTCCGTACATAAATGTGTGGGATCTTCTGCATCTGTGGCTGCGCAATGTTGACAGAGGGGTTACCAGGATATCATGTTTGGGGGGGGGGGCATTTGACTTGTTTGGGGGGGGGCAACATAAACAATTGAAAAAATCGGCGCAAAATTAAGCTATACTACACACAATCTGTTTTAGTGCATATATTTTTCTAAGCCAGGAACCCAGAGATAGGCACAGGGCCCCTATTAGACTATAGGGCTTAAACTGGATTTTTGTTGTGTCAGACCTCACTCATCTGCTAGCGATGGAAAAATATGCACAAAACAATCCACTTTTAAATTGTAATTTATCATCAGATGCAGAGGCGTTTCCAGCATTGAAGGACATCCGGGGCTTAGCCCAGACAATTTTATTTTCACACTAGCAACCACTTCCCTGTAGTCCAAAGCTGGTGAGAGGGTATTCTTTGAGTTTTGCTCTGGCTGGGCCTGTTTCTACAGTTCCTAAATCTTCCACTCTCGAGTACTATCCTCAACAGCCTCTCTCCTCCCTGAATCATCTGTGATGCAAAAGAACAGATACAGCATATAACTTATTGCAAATCAGCTTCAAACAACTAATTCATCAAGTGCTACATATGTCAAATTGTAGACCAATACCAGGGAAGAGCAGATCAGTGGGATTGCCCTAATATCTATCATGATTCTTGAATTTTCATGTACATTAACATAAAGTCATCACAAAAGAGTTATATTATAGTGAGTAAAGTGAGGTAAAAAAGATATTGAATATAAATTATTTATATGTTTTGACATAAATAGTCAAAATGATGTATAAGATCCTAAGTTAAAGCAATACATGAATAACTTTAGTCTAAGTTCATTGACACACCATGGCACCGAACTGTATATAATTCTCATCATCTCTATGAGAATAATTCATCTGTCAAAATCCTTTCATTAGGATCATTGAGATAAACAATGTTTCACTTTTAACTTTCTCTAAAGTAAAGTGACTTATTAATTGTTACCAGTTTCCATGCCTGATTCTGGCACAGCTGCTGCCATTTATTCAAATCAAAGTGTATATTTCCTACAAACTAATATCACAAAACAAGTCACACATACATTTTATGTTAATGCTTATTGGTTATCCTTAGAGAAAACAACACCTGATAAACAAGAAAAGTACGCTCCGAATGGGGCTCGAACCGCGGTCTCCGGCATGAGAGGCAACTGTGTTAACTCAGAGCTACCAAGCTGTGTCAATCTAAACTGTGGGTGAAAGCCACCTAGATGATGATTTAAGACTTTAACGACAAAAACAAATGTGAATTCTTACCCACTGACTTTTTTCGGAAAAATCCCCAAAGCCTCATTTTCTTAGTTTTTGCTGTCTTTCCTGCTAATTGCCGTTAACTCGCCACTAAGTAACGTTAGTTGATGTCAACGACTGTGCAAGCTCCTCCTCTACCTGCTGCATATTCAACAGAGAGGAAGAATAGTCGCCCATAGGCTACCGACAGCAAAGGAACTTATTCTATAGGCTAGATTATGCCTATGTCTATTTTTACAGGCTGTATGCAGTATGTGCAAAGCCAAAGCACAATGAAATAAGGCAACTCATGATTTCGGGGGTTTACATAGGCTTTTGTCCAGTTTCATATTTGTCAGTCAACTATTCAAAATACATTCGGGGCTACACTCAAAACAACAGATGGACAGATTATTTCTCAAATTCTCAGGGGAGGCAGAGCTTATCCTAGGGGAGGCACTGCCTCCCCCAGCCTCCCCCTAGACACGCCCCTGAATGTTGACCATCGTGAGTGGCTACAACACATTCACGCAACGGATAGACAAATTCACAAGGGAATCCATGAGCAACCGATTCAAACATGCACGCAACAGAGTAGTCTGAAATGTTTATACTATGACAACACTAGTCAGAAATATCTGTTTTATAAGATGTGTTAAGCAACAAGTTATAAATATTAAAAACATTTATATGACATGGTACTCAGCAAAAGTTCTCATAAAATGCAAACACAACAACCATGCTGTCATGAGGTGGAAATTGGCATGACTTCAGACTTCATGGTTCTTATACCAGCTGTGATTGTGGAGTGAGTGTTGTGCACAGGGATTCTACCGTGAACTCTTGACGTATACGTGTGAGAGGAGCCAGTATAAATCACTAAGATGAGTGGGGCATACGCATGGGCACACATTCTTTGTCAAGCACACATGCAGAGAGAGGTCGGGTGGTGCCAAAGATTCCTGCTGGAGCTGTATTTATGGATCATGTTCTGGTTCATTTATGTTTGGCCTCTGTTGACCTTTAATACCCAATTACAAACATAGCATTGTTGATTGGTTTTCTCTCACCCTCTCTCTTTCTCATGTCTCTCTTGCTCTCTTTAACACACTGTGGCTATGTTGTCACTGCTGCATTCATAATCTATTATATATTCCCTGCTGAATAAAACAAACTAGATCTTGCATGGCCATGGAAGTCTTGTTGTTTAGTGGTAGTTAAAAGCTAATTGTACATGTAAATGGCAAGCGCTTTCTCAAAATGGTTAGCTCTAATCTTATGCACTGGTTCTAATAATATTATTTTTGTAATAATCAGCATAAACTGTTCCCTTTAAAAAAAGCTTCACTATGATGCTGCGCTTTCCTAAGCCCTTTTGGGAACAATCTTGCATTGTGACCAGCTGTGAATATGTGTGTAACACGTCAATGAACATTGACCGGAATTTATAGCCTCGGCTGGTGAGATCATTAGATGCACCTGTTGCCAGGCTATAAATAGATGTGTCACAGGTGCATCGTTAGGTATTTTGCCTGAAAAGTAGTCCTGGGGCATCCCAGTGCGGCAATGAAGCGCAGCATCTTGTTTCCGCTTTTATCAGGGAACAAGGTAACCCGAGCCGCACTGTGGATGTCCGGACCCCTTACGGTTGTGTAGTGTGCTCACGAGCGTGAGAGGTCTCAGACATGAGCTTGTGATGTCGACTCAAGGACATAAGAGCCCGGAGTGGCATGAACATCCAAACTATAAAATCTAATGAATGTGTGCAGAGAGGACCAGCGTGCCGCATCACAAACATGCTGCAGAGGGACATCTCTAGGCGCCTCGTAGGCCAGGGCAATAGCATCCCTCACCCAATGCGACATAGTCTGCTTGGTGGCGGCCGTCCCACTGTTTCGGCCCCCATGGAAAACGAATAGTTTCCCTGACTTACGCCACTGGCTAAGTCTGAAGGGCACGGACTGGACAAAGTCTGTGAAGACTTTCCTGCTCCAGTGTTGTAAACGGCGGGGAGCAGAAGGCTTTGAGAGTGACCGGATGTAAGGTTGAGAAAGGCACCTTAGGCAGGTAGTCAGGATGAGGGGGCAAAATCTAAACAGGCTGGCAAGACAGACAGAGCCTGTAGATCCCCAATTCTCTTTAGAGAGGTAATCGCCATAAGAAAAAACATCTTGAGAGTCAGAAGTTTATCAGACGCTGACTCTAGAGGTTCAAAGGGGGTCTCAACCAGACCCTCAAGGACTACTGCTAAGTCCCATGAAGGGGTCCTGGTCCTAGCAGGAGGCCTCAGTTGCATAGCTCCACGAATGAAGCAAGCCAGTAGAGGATGTCTCCCCAGCGACACTCCGTCCATCAAGGCGTGGCATGCCGAAATGGCGGCCACATCGACCCATATGCCTGCTGACAATTTTTCCTGCAGAAAGTCCAGAACTGAAACAATCTGGCAGTTAACTGGTTCTGCATTATGTGCACTGCACCATCTTTCAAAGACACCCCATTTATTGGCGTAGATTCTTCTGGTAGAGGGATCCCTAGCACTTAAAATTGTTATGATAAACTCAGGTGAAAAACCAGTGTCCCTCAGTTGGTACCCTTCAAGGGCCAAACATGAAGGTTCCAAAGCTCGGGCTGGGGATGAAATATTTTCCCCTGTGACTGATACAGAAGGTCCCTCCTGTCCAGAATAGCCCAAGATGAGCCGTCGAGGAGAGACATTATCTCCGAGAACCATACCCTGTTCCGCCAGTGCGGCGCTATCAGTAATAGGCAGGACCCTTGCTGGCGAACTCTGGCCAAGACTCCCGGGAGCAGAGAAACCGTGGGAAATGCATACAGACGCATTCTAGACCATGTATGCGCCATCGCGTCCAGACCCAGGGGGGCTGGGTGACTCAGAGAGAAGTAGTGTGGACATTGCGCTGTCTGTTGAGAGGTGAAGAGGTCCACTTCTGCCCTGTAAAATATCACCCAGATTTGTTCCACTACCTCGGGGTGGAGTTTCCACTCCCCCATTGGTATTTTCTGTCTGGACAGTAAATCTGCTCCCACATTCAGATTTAGATGACCCCTGGGCCCCTGGGTCCTGAACCACATATAAAGGGAATGAAGCATGTGGCACGTAACCCTTATTTGCCTTAGGGGACTGGCCCAACATGGTCTCATGTGGGGCCATGGTCTCATGTGCAGAAGGCCCAAAGGGATCACCGTGGACCTATATGCCATGATACCTAGCATTCGTTGATACTGACGAACAGTGTAACCTTGACCTAGCCTGACTTTTCTCAGGGTGTTCTGAATGGACATGATTCGAGCGGGAGACAATTGTGCCTTCATCGAGATTGAATTCCATATAACTCCCAGATAGGTAATTTCCTGGGTGGGAGAGAGAATGCTTTTTTTGATGTTAAGTCTCAGACCCAGAGAAACCAGATGAGCTAAGACAATATCCCTGTGCTGAACTGCCAGTTCCTGAGACTGTGCTAGTAACAGCCAGTCGTCTATGTAATTCAGAATGTGGATGCCCCGAAGTCGCAAAGGAGCCAGGGCTGCATCCATGCATTTCGTGAATATGCGGGGTGATAGGGCTAGGCCGAACGGAAGAACCTGATATTGGAAGGCTTCGCCCCCGAAAGCAAACCTCAGGAACTTCCTGTGGCTTTCCATATTTTCATATATGCATACATGAGATCGATCGTGACCAGCCAATCGTGATGTTGGATTTGAGACACGACCGTCTTGATAGTTAGAATCTTGAACTTGAACGCCTTGACTGAGCTATTCAAGCCTCGAAGATTTAAGATCAGACACAACCCCCCACCCTTCTTGGGAACCAGGAAGTATTTTCTGTCAAAACCTGACTCTTTCTCTGGAAGGGGAACATGTTCTATGGCCCCTTTGACCAAGAGATTTTGCAATCCTTTCCACAGTAGACATGCCTGCTCCGGTTTCACGGTAGTGGAAACCACGCCGTTGAAACGCGGAGGGCGGCGAGCTAATTTAATTCTGTAGCCACTGTTCTTAGGACCCACATAGAAATACCTGGCAGAACTTTCCACGCTGCCAGGTTCTCTGAGATAGGTATTCATTTTGACACTTCCTGTTGAGGGGATGTCGAGTGTTCCGCGTCCTGGCAGCGGAACACTCGACATCCCCTCATACCCCTGCATGGCTGGGCGCAAGACCGTCAGGGATTTCTCTTTTTAGCAACTACTCCCCTGAGGTCTTGCTTTGGGGGCTGCTGAGGGTGACAAGCCTGTCCCCAGTCTTTACGAGGGGGAGCACGACGCGCCACGCTCTGTTTCTAAGCCTCCCTTCTAGCAGGACCGGGACAGGTCTGGGTGGCCGATGGCCCCGCCCCGAGTGTGGCGAGGAAGAAACTGCCCGAATACTTCCTCGTGATTTTTCGCCTCCTGGTACCTGGTGATAACTATATTCATAGCATCCCCAAATAAACCAGAAGGCAAAACCGGGGCATCAAGAAGGAAAACTTTGTCCTTATCTTTGATGCCCGATAGGTTGAGCCATAAGTGTCTCTTCGTGCTGACTAAAGCAGACATAGACCAGCCAATGGCACGGGCCATCTGCTTGGTCGCACGGAGAGATAGATCCGTGGCTTGGAGAAAGCCTCCTCACGTGGCACCCGCACTCAGGTCCTTAAGCAGATCAGCATGGTATGCCTGTAACACTGCCATAGTGTGCAGGGCAGCACCAGCCTGACCCACTGCCTGATACTACTAGCGTGGAGGAAGTCTTACATGGCTTTGTGGGGAGAGAGGGTTTCTTTAACCCTCTGGGGTCTGAGTGTATTTTGGGCAGTTTTGACATGCCTTGACATTTGTGCTTTTTTCAGTTGCTTAAAAACATATTAATGGCTAATGTCTGATAACACTGTATTCAGCACAAACTGGGCTACAATAATATGTGAGCAACATGTATGTACGGGTTTGTATTTTTGAGAAAATAACGTTTATGCATGGTTTTTGAAAAAACTAAAATTTGAAGTCACTGAAATAAGGTCATATAACAGATACTATACATTTGTCCACAAGACTTTTGAGAACTGGATCTTGTAGCCTAGAGTTTTTGCTACAATATGATGGGAAAACCATCCTGATCACTCATTCATACAAAACAATATAGTAATTTAACTTTTGTAAGACAATTTTTGTGTTGAAAGGTAATATGCGAAGAGGCGTGAATAATCATGAATTTTCATTGCAATTCACACATGAGAGACAAAGACCCTCCCCTGGCCTATCAATGAGGGATAGAGAATGAATGTGAGCAGACTTAATGATCCAAATCAAGTTTTAAGTTAAAAGAAGTCATCTGACTATATATTTTCTTTACATAATGACTTTACTTAATTTTTGTTCTACACTACCATTAAAATAAGTCTCTTCTGCTCAGCAAGACTAGATTTATTTGATCCAAAATACAGAAACAACATTGATATTCTGAACTCTTTTTACAATTTAAAAGAACAGTTTTCTATTCGAATATATTGTAAAATGCAATTTGTGATCAAAGGTGAATTTTAAGCATCATTACTGCAGTCTTCAGTGTCACATGATCCTTCAGAAATCATTATAATATGCTGATTTTCTAATATGGGCATATTTAAAGTGCATTTTACTCATTTACACCTGTAGGGCTCACAAGTTTTGGAGCGGGTGTGTTTATTAGCAATAATTAATAGTTATCATAGACAACCATCAATCATTAATTAATAGAACATTGATTAAAATCAATGTTACACGGGCACCAATTTATGTAGGCTCACAGGTTGGTTAGATCAGTTTTACTATCAAATATAAATTAATAATTAATGTTTATTAATTATTAATTAATAATTAAATTAAATAATAGAATTTAGTTCGTTAAATTATATCCTCGGGGCACCACTCTTTGACAAGAGAAAAATGATAGTAAGTGACTGATCAAGTCTCATAAAATTCTACCCTGCAGATTGAGTATTTTGATTGAGAATCAAAATAATCAAAAGGGGAAGAAGTTAGTCAAATGGTTGCCATATGAACCTAACAGTAATCTGATTACAGTTGGTTTCTAACAACAACAATTTAACAATACTGAAGTAATGTAGGAGTTCTTGATGTGGCAGAGGCTGGCTTCAACACAATATTCAAACAAACAAACCAGGAATACTTATTATAATATGTTATGCTTGAGTAACGAGGCTGACGAAGAGATGCAGATCCAAATGCAGTTTGAACTTTATTTAGTCAAGAAACACAAAGTAACAACCCACGATGGGGAAAAGAAACATAAACTAGTTAAGGAAACCACGGTAGACACAAACAGGGAACTCGGGAGGGAAAGATACACCGGGTTAACATCAAACAACGATAGACGAAGACTGAACAAAGACACAGGGTATAAATACATAAACAAGGGAAAAAGGGACCAATGAACAAACAGAACTCAAACAAGATAACAAGGTGATTAACAGAAGTAAAAGGCAAACTAATGAGGACAGGTGAAAACAATGAACAGAGGAAACACGAATGCTAACAAAGAGACTATGGAGTTACATAAGGGACTAAAGTGAAAACTAAGAAATGCAAAAGTGACAACAATGGTAAACAAAAGGGCAACAGAGAAACAAGACAGGGTATTCATAACAGAGTCCCCCCTCAAAGGATCGGCTTCCAGACGATCCTAGAAGACAAAGACAAAAGACAAAAAACCCACAGAGAACAAAATGATGGCACCGGGGCAGACAGGCAGACCAGGGGGGCACAAGAACCAGGAGGCAGTCCAAGGGGCACAGAGGGCAGGCAGGAAGTCCGGGGGGCCACGAGGGGAAATGAGACAGTCCACGGGGCACAAAGGGAGATGAGACAGTCCACGGGGGGCACAAAGGGAGATGAGACAGTCCACGGGGGCACAAGGGACAATTAGGCAGTCCATGGGGGCACAAAGGGACAGGTTTCGATGGTCTGGGAGCTGGCCACCGGGCAAGGGTAGGTGCAGGAGGCCTGGGAGCTGGCCACAGGGCAAGGATAGGTTTGGGGGACCTGGGAGGAGGCCACTGGACAGGGACTGGGTCAGGAGGCCTGGGGGGAGGCCTCAGGACGGGAACAGGGTCAGGAGGCCTGGGTGGAGGCCACCGGACAGGGACTGGGTCAGGGGGCCTGGGAAGAGGCCACGGGACTTTGACTGGGTCAGGAGGTCTGGGAAGAGGCCACAGGACAGAGGCTGGCAGAGCCGCAGTGAGGTGGAGCCAAGGAGGACTTCGGAGGCGGAGCCGTAGAAGACTTGGGAGGCGGTGCCAAAGGAGGCTTAGGCAGGGCCGTGGCAGACTCAGGCGGTAAGGCCTTGGGCAGGTCAGGAGGCGGAACAGTGTTGGGCAGAACCAAGGGAGGCGATGGTGTAGAAGGCTCAGAAGGCGGAGCCACTGGAGGTGGAGCCGAAGGTGGCGAGGGCGAAGAAGGCTCTGAAGACGGAGCCAATGGAGGCTTCGGAGGCGGAGCCGGGAGAGGCTCGGGGGGCTCCGGAGGTGGAATTGAAGGAGGTTCAGGAGGTGGAGCTGAAAGAGGCTCAGGAGGCGGAGCCGAGGTAGGCGGCACCGTGGGAGGCTTTAGGAGCGGAGACAAGGAAGATTCTGGAGGCTCTGGGGGCAGAGACGTAGGAGGCTCTGAGGGTGAAGCCGTCGAAGGCTTGAGTGGCTCGAGAGGCGGTGCCGGAGGAGGCTCGGGAGGCAGAGCCATAGGAGGCTCGGGAGGCTCTGAGGGCGGAGCCGTCGAAGGCTTGAGTGGCTCGAGCGGCGGAGCCGTAGGAGGCTCGGGAGGCTCGGAGGGCGGTGCCGTCGAAGGCTTGAGTGGCTCGAGAGGGGGAGCCGTGGGAGGCGGAGTCACAGGAGGCTCGAGAGGCTCTGGGGCGGAGCCGTAGGAGGCTCAAGAGGCTCTGGGGGCAGAGCCGTAGGAGACTCGGGGGGCGGAGTCCTGGAAGGCTCGAGAGGCGGAGCCCTGGAAGGCTCGAGAGGTTCGAGAGGCGGAGCCCTGGGAGGCTCGAGAGGCTTGAGGGGCGGAGCCCTGGCAGGCTCGAGAGGCTTGAGGGGCGGAGCCCTGGCAGGCTCGAGAGGCTTGAGGGGCGGAGCCCTGGCAGGCTCGAGAGGCTTGAGGGGCGGAGCCCTGGAAGACTCGAGAGATTTGAGGGGCGGAGCCCTGGAAGGCTCGAGGGTCTTGGGAGGCGGAGCCCTAGAAGGCTCGAGAGGCTTGAGAGGTGGAGCTCTGGGAGGTTTGAGAGGCTTGAGAGACGGAGCCCTGGAAGACTCGAGAGACTTGAGAGGCGGAGCCCTGGGAGGCTCGAGAGGCTTGAGGGGCGGAGCCCTGGGAGGCTCGAGAGGCTTGAGGGGCGGAGCCCTGGGAGGCTCGAGAGGCTTGAGAGGCGGAGCCCTAGGAGGCTTGAGAGGTGGAGCTCTGGGAAGCTCGGAGGGCGGAGCTCTGGAAAGCTCGGGAGGCAGAGCTCTGGAAAGCGGAGCTCTGGAAAGCTCGGGAGGCGGAGCTCTGGAAAGCTCGGGAGGCGGAGCTCTGGAAAGCTCGGGAAACTCGGAAGGCAGAGCTCTGGAAAGCTCGGGAAACTCGGAAGGCGGAGCTCTGGAAAGCTTGGGAAACTCGGAAGGCGGAGCTCTGGAAAGCTAGGGAAACTCGAAGGCGGAGCTCTGGAAAGCTCGGAAACTCGGAAGGCGGAGCTCTGGAAAGCTCGGGAAACTCGGAAGGCGGAGCTCTGGAAAGCTCGGGAAACTCGGAAGGCGGAGCTCTGGAAAGCTCGGGAAACTCGGAAGGCGGAGCTCTGGAAAGCTCGGGAGGAGGAGCCCTAGAAGGCTCGAGAGACTTGGGAGGCGGAGCCCTGGAAGACTCGGGAGGAGGAGCCCTGGAAGGCTCGAGAGGTGCTGGTTCTAGGATGGGCACGACCACTGGCGCTGGCTCTTGGACGGACCTGGCTACTGGCACTGGCTCTAGGACGGTCATGGCTACTGGCACTGGCTCTTGGACGGTCACGGCCACTGGCGCTGGCTCTTGGACGGTCACGGCCACTGGCACTGGCTCTTGGACGGTCGAGGCTTCAGGCACTGGCTCTCGGATGGTCGAGGCTTCAGGCGCTGGCTCTTGGACGGTCGAGGCTTCAGGCGCTGGCTCTTGGACGGTCGAGGCTTCTGGTGCTGGCTCTTGGACGGTCGAGGCTTCAGGCGCTGGCTCAGGGACGGTCGGGGCTACAGGCGCTGGCTCAGGGACGGTCGAGGCTACAGGCGCTGGCTCAGGGACGGTCGAGGCTACAGGCGCTGGCTCAGGGACGGTCGAGGCTACAGGCGCTGGCTCAGGGACGGTCGAGGCTACAGGCGCTGGCTCAGGGACGGTCGAGGCTACAGGCGCTGGCTCATTGACGTTTGAGGCTAACGGCACTGGCTCATTGACGTTTGAGGCTAACGGCACTGGCTCACTGACGTCTGAGGCTACAGGCACTGGCTCGGGACGGTCGAGGGCTCAGGCTCGCTCACAGTGACATGCGTGGGCTTTAGCTCGCTCACCGTGACATGCGTGGGCTCTGGCTCGCAGACCGGGCTGGCGCTGGCCGGAGGCGGAAGCCCGTCTTCTCTCCTCCTCCGGCAGACGCAGTGGGCGCGCTGGCTCATGGAAGGCGACTGGCGTGGGGACGGGCTCGCTGACAGGTGGGGCTGGCGTGACAGGAAGCGCCAAGGACGACTGGGGAGTCACCACAGTGGGAGGAGAGGTGGAATCCTCCTCGGCGAAGACCACGGTGTAGGGTGAGCCGCAGACCAGTAAGGTCGCCTCCAGGAAGTCGTGGAGAGTCCAACCAAGCGTTGCCGGCGCAAACGCTCCCTGAGCTGAACCGTGTAAAGTGTCCCTGAAGAAGACCACCAGGGCTGAGTCCGGAAGTCTGTGAATTTCGCCAGCCGAGGAAGTCGCTGATGTGGTCTTCAACAGGGCGGCCCTCTTGTTTGAGGTTGAGCAACCGGCAGTTGGCCCGTATAACTGCTGGATCCATAGTTGGTCTATCGTTCTGTTATGCTTGAGTAACGAGGCTGACGAAGAGATGCGGATCCAAACGCAGTTTGAACTTTATTTAGTCAAGAAACACAAAGTAACGACCCACGATGGGGAAAAGAAACATAAACTAGTTAAGGAAACCACGGTAGACACAAACAGGGAACTCGGGAGGAAAGATACACCGGGTTAACATCAAACAACGATAGACGAAGACTGAACAAAGACACAGGGTATAAATACATAAACAAGGGAAAAAGGGACCAATGAACAAACAGAACTCAAACAAGATAACAAGGTGATTAACAGAAGTAAAAGGCAAACTAATGAGGACAGGTGAAAACAATGAACAGAGGAAACACGAACGCTAACAAAGAGACTATGGAGTTACATAAGGGACTAAAGTGAAAACTAAGAAATGCAAAAGTGACAACAATGGTAAACAAAAGGGCAACAGAGAAACAAGACAGGGTATTCATAACATAATATAACAAGATTTATTATAATCAAACAGTAATGAACACTGCCAATACTAAATGAATATAACACAAAAACATAAGATGGAAATCCTAACTAAATGGTGGAGCTATATGCTAGTGTATGTGTGTGTTTGTGTTTGTCTTGAGTCGGTAACCAAGACGCAAAATGGCGGACTAAACTCCTCGTGAGGAACTAGTCAAAATGGAGGGCTAGGCCGGAAATAGCGGAGCCAACGATTATGAGAAGGTGTAGGGAAAGCAAGATGGCTGGATCAGATCCAGCACAACAGAGCTAATACCACGTGTGGGTGGTAATGAGCAGACACACAAAGGAACTGAACGAAACAGGCAGGAGAATTTGAAAAACAGCAGCCTGATTCATTTATAAACCGCGGTGCTGCTCGCTCCGTGAATTTCAGTGTGTGTGAGAGAGAGTTTTTGAGTTTTTCACAACAACTTTATTTGATCCTCAGATCTTCATATTATAACTTTTACATTTATAATATAAATAATCACATTATTGTCACATATCATTCTTTCTTCCACACCCAAATCCTTATTCCAATACTAAAGCAAAAACCAACATTCCATCCACAACTGTGCAAATAGCTTCATTTTATCCACACCTTTGCAAAAAACCTTCATAATCATTAACCAACATATAAAACTTAAAATCAATCAGAACCCGACTTTTCTCCAAATTTTTAAAAACCATCTCAACTTTTTGCCCTACTATACCTTCTAACTTCTTTTTCCTTGAGATATAAATAGCTCTTTTAGCTTGTCCACTCAAGAAGTTTAGCAATTGACATTTACTTTGTGCCGCTCTATAACATGGGCCGAGAATAAAGCTTTGAGGGGCGAAGTTTTCACCAAAATTTAAAAACATTAATTTAAGTATACTAAACAAATTCTTCAACCTTGAACATTCTAAAAAGCAGTGAAAAATCGTTTCCCTTATTTTACAGAAAGGGCATTCATCAGACACATTAGAATTAATAGTATTCACAAAAGCATTTACAGCAACTGTGCCGTGCAATATTTTCCACTGAAGATCACCTGTGGACTTTTCTAACGGTGATTTATACAGGATTCTCCATACAGGTTTTACATCATCTTCCAACCCCAGTTTTTCTCTCCACACTGTATCCTTTCGTTCCTTAAGAATTGCTTTATTTAACACCTTTACACAGCATTTATATAACACTTTACTTTGAACCTCTTGAAAGTTCAGATTCTCCAGACTTTCCACTTCCAAAAAGAAACCATTTAAGCCTTTTAAATCAGGAGTAATTAAAATGATTGGAAATGGATCTGAAAAAATAGAAGCCACTCTACCATTATAGTAATCTTTCAATAACATTTTTTCTTCTACTGTCAACCTTTGCAATAATAAATCTAAACATTTTCGTACAGACTGAACTCTTAAATGAGAGGCCACAGCTTGAGAATTACTTAGCTCAGGACCACCAATGTCCATTAAGTTATGTAATTTTAATGTTTTGGATGAGCACAATATTTGAGATAGTCCTGGTGTGACTTCACAAGCCACATCCAACCTCGCTCCATGAACAAGAGGTTCCTCGAGCAGCCAGTACAGAGATGTTGTGTCTTGCCTCTGTTTTCTAAAAAGTTGCCAGACATTAAAAAGTCCTTTGTAGAATTGAATCGACATGTTAAACTGTAGTTTGCTGAAGTCTGTTAAAAAGAGTCCTGAGTTCAAGTTCAATCCACTCGCTTTATTGAAGAGAATATCAGCTACTTTCCTCCAGACCAACTCCACTGGTCCCGTCAAGTATCTCTGTATAAACAACAGTCGAAAAGCCGCTCTTCTGTTGGCCAGATGTATGAGTCCTTGTCCGCCCTTCTCCGTGGGCAGAAAAAGTACGCTCTGGGCTATCCAGTGAAAACCATTCCAGAAAAAGTCTACTATAATGGCTTGTAGTTTTGCCAAAAGCCCAACAGGAGGATCAATACAAGTCAAACGGTGCCATAACATTGATGCAACCAAATTATTAATAACTATAACTCTCCCCCTAAATGACATCTTCGGCAAAAGCCACTTCCATTTTTCAAATTTTCCTTTTACTTTTTCTAAAATACCATCCCAATTTTTTTGTAATACAGATTCATTCCCAAGATAGACTCCCAGATATCGTATGCCATCACTCTTCCAGGACAGGCCTCCTGGTAATTCAGGAGGACCTCCATCCCATTTACCACACACCAATGCCTCACTTTTAGACCAATTTACTTTGGCTGAGGAATTAATGCTAAATTCATCAATAATTTTCTTTAGCACCATTATGTAATTTTTATCTTTAATCATAACAATAATATCATCAGCATAAGCTGATAATTTCACTTTTTCACCTGAGTGTGGTATAGACCATCCTTCAATACAATTTCTAATTTTTACCAGCAAATGTTCAATAGCCAAATCATACAACATTCCTGATAAAGCACATCCCTGCCTTATCCCTCTTTTGACTTTAAAAGGTGCACACAAACCTCCATTTATTTTCAGCACACTCTCAATGTCCTGGTACAAGACCCTGATCATAGCAATAAAACCTGGGCTGAACCCGAACTCCTCCAGTGTACGCCAGAGATAGCCGTGCTCAACCCGATCAAATGCCTTTTCCTGATCTATGGAAATAAGACCAGTGTTTAATCTCAATAACCTAGAGACTTCCAAAATATCTCGAATTAAAAATATGTTATCAAAGATGGACCTATTAGGCACAAAGTATGTCTGATCATGATGAATGACCCTACCAACTACCTCCCTCAGTCTTATTGCCAAAACCTTAGATAAAATTTTTAAATCAGTGCACAGAAGTGAAACGGGTCGCCAATTCTTTATATCCTTTAGATCTCCCTTCTTTGGCAGCAGGGTTATGACTGCCCTTCTGCAGCTCAACCGTAGCAAGCCATCAGCCAGACTCTCATTGAGGACTGCAAGCAAATCATCCCCTATTACTGACCAAAACATCTTATAAAAGTCGATGGGGAGACCATCCATTCCAGGTGCCCTGCCATATGCGCGCTGGTTTTGTTAAGACGATGACGTCATCGGTCATCGGCCGCTTTTGACCAATGACGTCTGAGATGGAGTCCATGGGCGGGACTTCCGTCCGGTTGCGATGCATTCTGCGAAATGGAGTTCAAAGTCTCACCTTTGATCATAGAACAAAGGCTATGCTGTCTGTGCTGCCATTTTCAGAGGGGCAAGGCCCTACATACCCAAACAGATATTTGCAAGCACAAGCTTTGTTGATGATAATGAGGCAGCATAAACACTATTTAAAATGTAATCTAAACATTCATATAATTTTATATCATATTATATATCATATTTATATAATAAAGCATACAATTTAAATACCTGCTTTAGCCGAAACAGCATTTAAATGTAACTAAAACTTGCTTATTAGGACATGTCAAAATGTCAATACTCTGAATCAAATGTCAATACTCTGAATCCTGGCTGGCAAGTCTGGAAACAGTCCCACTAGTAAAATATGTACATGTTTATTTAAAATAACATGTCAACTAATGAAAACTCAATAACTTGTCTGAAATTGTATCCTCGGCTGGATCAAATCTCTTCAAAATACAAATGTTCATCGGAGTCCCGCTTTTCTTCTGAGGAAAATGTTAACTCTTCCAAACTATCCTGGAGCTTTCTCATCTGTGTATCGTTGCAAACTCATGGCCCAGAATGCGCCTGTATGCGTTTCCTCCGGTTTCTCTGTTCCCGGGAGTCTTGGCCAGAGTTCACCAGCAAGAGTCCTGCCTCTTACTGATAGCGCCGTGCTGGCCAAACAGGGTATGGTTCTCGGAGATAATGTCTCTCCACGACGGCTCGCCTTGGGCGAATACGGACAGGAGAGACCTTTTGTCTCAGGCGCAGTGGACAATATTTAATCTCAGCCCGAGCTGTGGAACCTTCATGTTTGGCACCTGAAGGGTACCAACTGAGGGACACTGGGCTTTCACCTGAAGTTATTGAGACGATTCTAATAGCTAGGGCTCCCTCTTCTAGAAGAAGTTATGCCAATAAATGGGTTGTCTTTGAAAGATGGTGCAGTGCACATATTGCAGATCCAGTTAACTGTCAGATTGCTTCATTTCTGGACTTTCTGCAGGAAAATTGTAAGCAGGCACATGCCACGCCACTCTCAGGGTTTACGTGGCTGCTCCATCGGCTTGCCACGCCTTGATTGCAAGGGTTCCGTTGGGGAGACATCCTCTGCTTGCTCACTTCATTTGTGGAGCCATACGACTGAGACCTCCAGCTAGGACCAGGATCCCTTCATGGGACTTAGCAATAGTCCTTGTGGAGCTGGTTGAGGCCCCCTTCGAACCTCTAGAATCAGCGTCTGATAAACTTCTGACTCTCAAGAAGGTTTTTCTTATTGCAATTACTTCTCTAAAAAGTATTGGGGATCTACAGGCTCTGTCTGTCTTGCCAGCCTGCTTAGATTTTTCCCCAGGAATGGCTAAAGCAATTTTGCACCCTCATCCTGTCGACCTGCCTATGGTTCCTTTCTCAACTGTACATCTGGTACAATTTAATTGTTCAATAGATGGATGGCCTGAGGGAAAAAACTGTTCCTGTGTCTGACGGTTCTGGTGTTCAGAGCTCTGAAGCGCCGGCCAGAAGGCAACACTTCAAAAAGTTAGTGGGCAGGGTGAGTGGGGTCCAGAGTGATTTTTACAGCTTTTTTCCTCACTCTGGAAGTGTATAGTCCTTGAAGGGGGGCAGGGGGCAACCAATAATCCTCTCAGCAGACCGAACTGTCCTTTGTAGTCTTCTGATGTCTGATTTCGTAGCTGCACCAAACCAGACAGCTATTGAAGTGCAGAGGACAGACTCAATGACTGCTGAGTAGAACTGTTTCAGCAGCACCTGTGGCAGGTTGAACTTCCTCAGCTGGCGAAGGAAGTACAACCTCTGCTGGACCTTTTTCACAATGGAGTCGATGTGTATTTCCCACTTCAGGTCCTGTGAGATGGTAGTGCCCAGGAACCTGAATGACTCCACTGTTGCCACAGTGCTGTTTAGAATGGTGAGGGGGACAATGTTGGGGTGTTCCTCCTAAAGTCCACAATCATCTCCACCGTTTTGAGCGTGTTCAGCTCCAGGTTGTTTTGAATGCACCAGACAGCCAGCCGTTCAACCTCCTTTCTATATGCAGACTCATCATCATCTCGGATGAGGCCGATGACAGTGGTGTCGTCTGCAAACTTCAGGAGCTTGACAGAGGGGTCCTTGGTGGTGCAGTCATTGGTGTACAGGGAGAAGAGTAGTGGGAAGAGCACACATCCCTGGGGGGCACCAGTGCTGATGGTACAGGTGGTGGAAGTGAATTTTCCCTGTCTCACAAGCTGCTGCCTGTCCGTCAGAAAGCTGGTAATCCACTGACAGGTAGAGGTGGGAACAGGGAGTTGGTTTAACTTAGTCCGGAGTATATCTGGGATGATTGTGTTGAAAGCCGAGCTGAAGTCCACAAAATCCTTGCGTATGTCCCCGGTCTGTCCAGATGTTGCAGGACATGATGCAATCCCATGTTGACTGCATCATCCACAGACCTGTTTGCTCGATAAGCAAATTGAAGGGGGTCCAGAAAGGGTCCAGTGATGTCCTTCAGGTGGGCCAACACCAGTCTCTCAATTGACTTCATGACCACAGATGTCAGGGTGACCGGTCTGTACTCATTAAGTCCTGTGATTTTAGGTTTCTTAGGGACAGGGATAATAAAGGAGCGTTTGAAGCAGCATGGGACTTCACACTGCACCAGTGATCTATTGAAGATCTGAGTGAAGATGGGGGCCAGTTGGTTAACACAGGAACGAAGGCACGCTGGTGAGATGCCATCTGGGCCTGGAGCCTTCCTTGACCTTTGCTTCCAAAAGACACAGCACACATCGTCTTCACAGATCTTGAGTGCAGGTTGTGTAGCAGGAGGGGGAGGAGGGGGGTTGCAGGAGGTGTTAATGGTTGTGTGAAATGAAGGTCCGAGTGCATGTGGGGTGTGAAATTGGGCCTTTCAAATCTGCAATAGAACACATTCAGGTCGTCAGCCAGTCGTTGGTCCGCCACATGGTTGGGGGTAGGAGTCCTGTAATTAGTAAGTTGTTTCAGGCCACTCCACACTGATGCAGGGTCGTTAGCTGAAAACTTATTTTAGCCACTCTGATTTCCCTATTCAGTGTGTTACTGGCCTGATTATACAAGACTCTATCCCCACCCCAGTAAGCCTCCTCTTTGGCATGACGAAGCTGTCTGAGTTTTCCTGTGAACCACGGTTTATCATTGTTGAATGATAAAAATGTCCTAGTAGGGATGCACATATCCTCACAGAAACTGATGTATGATGTAACAGTATCTGTGAGCTCGTCCAGGTCTGTAGCTGCAGCTTCAAAAACACTCCAATCAGTGCAGTCAAAGCAGGCTTGTAGTTCCAGCTCTGCTTCATTAGTCCATCTCCTTGCAGTCCTTACAACTGGCTTTGTTGATTTTAATGTCTGCCTGTAGATCGGGAGAAGATGAACCAGACAGTGATCAGAGAGTCCCAAAGCTGCACGTGGGACAGAGCGATATGCATCCTTTAATGTTGTATAGCGGTGATCCAATATATTCCTGTCTCTGGTTGGGCATGTAATGTGCTGTCTGTATTTGGGCAGTTCGCGTGTGAGATTAGTTTTGTTAAAGTCCCCAAGAATAATAATAACTGAGTCCGGTTGTTGTTGTTCTGTGTCTGAGATTTGATCAGCCAGCTGTTGTAGCGCTATGTTCCCAGACGCGTTTGGGAATCAAGAGTCCATATCCTGCAAATGAATAAAAGTGAATTCGGCTTGACCAGTAGTCCTCCACCATTTTGAATATTGTTTACATGAATTCTGCTCCCAATGCGGAAACTCCGGTAGGTAAGCACTTTGAGCATGTGTGATTACTTTGTCTATTGTGTTTATCAGATGTGATAAGCCGTAATGCTGAAGCTGTATGTTTCCCAGTTTTAGTCTAGTAATAATCCGAGCTATTATGAGTGAGAGGCAATTGCCGATGACTTCAAAGAAATGGCTCGGTGACTGGCAGCGCTGACTGAAATGAACTAGCTCATAACACACAAAAATTGTCTTTTGTCGCCACCTGCTGGCTAAAATCTTTAATGTCAAAGGGAAAGGTGAAAAGACATAGCTTTTTACACATCTGCGCTGCTCTTACAGTAGTCAGATGCAGTTTAGCATCTGACTACTGCTGTTCTGAGACATCAGCACTCAAGGAATGTCTCTCATCCAATCAGATTAGAGGACTGGAACAAACTATTGAATGTATATATTTACTTATTAGTCATACTTACATATTAGTCTGTCTTTCTCTGTTAGTAGTCAGTTCCTTGCCAGAATAAGATGCAAAGCAGACTTCATGTCGAGAGTCAAATGTCTGGCTTTGCAAAACAACATGTTGGTTATCAACTCTGCAATTTTATTCAGCAGGGTTGGTATATAGGAAGAGTTTAATTGAAGCCCATCTTAATAGAGGTGCTGCAGCGTCTTTTTTTATATGCTGATACACTGTGTGTAGAAGCATTGTCCTCAGCCTGCATGGAGTCCACATTAATGAATAACAACAAAACCCTTTACCACTGCTCGGATAAACTTATAAAGGAGCTTTGTCCTTTAGCCAATAAATCAAAGTGCCTAATGTGTTAGCCACAGTGATCAGCATTAAAGAACACAAACAAAGTGCTGACTTGCTGCTAGCTCGCTGATGGCACCCCTGATTAGCCTCAGTAATCACCTGCACACATCAAAGGCCTTGGAGCGGCCCCGACATTTCCTTTCAACACCCCACAGAGAACACAGAACCGCAAATCTCAATGCACCCTCGCAGCGACATGGCAGCCATTTTTGATCATTCACCATATATCAGTCATGATCAGTTTTGTGATTAATTATGTACTTTTGTCAACAAAAAGTACATAATTGCATAAATGTAATAGTAACTAAGCACAAAACTAAACTAAAAACTTAAAATAGACTTCATAAACATAATCAAAAATCTAGAATACACTGATAAAAAAAACTTAATTGAATGGACAAATTGAAAATAAAATAGGAATAACAACTATAACAAAGCTACAATAACCCTACCATAGATGACTGTGAGGGTGCAATAGTGGAAATTACTATTAATCTAGCTAGTGTAGTGCAGGGATAGGGGGCATGGTGGCCTTATGCTGGGAAGAAGCCTTGAGCTATAAAGCTGTATTCTGCCAACAAGCTGTTTTGGCATCGCATACATGGTGATTGTGCCATGGCCTGGATTGACCCTCAGCTTATACAGGACCACCGATGCTGTGTGACACACTCTGTCTCATTCATTAACCATGTGTGAACCTGTTTATAAAGGTTTTGTCACAGAAATAATTATTTATTAATAAGTGTGCTTTTATACAAATGTAGGATACAATTTAGAACCAATTTAAACCAAACATAAGAAAATAACCAATTTAAGATAATTAAACAAAATTAAACATAGTATTGAGCCAAAAAAAAATATATATATATATATGTTATTTATAATTAATTTTATGTTAATTATTATTTTTTACTTAGTTAACATAGAGATAAAATTTATTTTAATATTAATGTTAGAAATTGAACAACTAAGACCATGTCCACACTAATACATTTTCATTTGAAAACGCATCTTTTTCACCAACTTTTGGTGAAAAAGGAAAACTGCTTACGATAGTTTTATTGATTTTTCTTTTTTTTTACAGTTTTATTGTAGGCATACTATTTTAAACTTAGCAATTTTTTAAAGCTGTATAAAATCATAAGCCTTCTTGCAATGTCTGCTGTGACTGTAAATTCAGTAGTGTAGTCTAGGGCATATGCCGTATGCCCACCAATCTATCTTAGGATTTTGTGTATGCGGACATAAAATAAGTTATGATAATTATGGCTGCCATAACAACGAGTAGGCTTTTTCAGTCTAATAACGCAATGCCGCAGCACTATTGAGTGAATTGTGTTTTTTATTTGTACAGAGATTTTCACTAAACGCGCACAGAGCAGCGGGAAGTGGGAGCGCAACTGAAGGCATAGGCAAGACAAACAGTTCAACTATGCTGGTCCACCAATCAGAATGTTCATTTCACGTGATTGGATTTTTGCTAACCAATCATGTTTTTGGTTTCAGTAAGGGGTGGGAAAATTCAAGCATCTAATCCTGATACACAAGCATCCCTGGAGTAACCATAATTTGCATTGTAAATGTATTTTCCTGCTAAATGTGTGTGTGTATATATATATATATATATATATATATAGAGAGAGAGAGAGAGAGAGAGAGAGAGAGAGAGAGAGAGAGAGAGAGAGAGAGAGAGAGAGAGAGAGAGAGAGAGAGAGAGCATGATCTGTCTCTTCTAGTCCCTTGTGGCCTTCTTGCTAGAATGCCTGTGTTGGGAGTTGCTAAAATGAGACAAAACTTTCATATTGTATGTATTAATTCCACACTCTGTATGATATAGGGAAAATATGATGTTTTCTCTCATTCTCCTTCCCTTAGTAATATCGCCTTTCTTCCATATTTAAAAAGCATTGGCACAAGTGGAAAAAAGTCTGAGACAATTTCTAGGAATGGTTGCAATGATATCCCCCACAGCAATCTGAATACACAATCCAAACACATGTTTGCATAGAAGAACCAAGGAGGTCTATAATACTTGGAGAGAGCTACTGTATCTATAGCATACATTGATGGCTGGTGCTTTTCAAGAGTGGGGTAATTTAGACCATTGTTTTGGTGTCAGCAATGGTGCTCCCAATAGCTGCTCAAACTACTTCTTAAATAGTTCAGTTTCTTAATGAAATAAATTGAATAAGCTCAAAACTGTTATGGCAGCAAAATATCTGATTATGAAAGCTGAAATATTATTTTATATGTCAGTTTGCAAATGTTTGTGCATGTATCTCAGAGGCACCGAAAAGTCTTTCCAGATCACTATGGTGCTTTTAAATTTCTTACTTTGTCAGTCACATCACGGTTTAAATTATTGCCCATTTGCTGCAAAATCCCACCATTTGAGAGCTCGACCAATCATCATATGGAGGAGCCAAGCTTCCAGGTGGGACAAAAGTACATTGATTGAAAGCCCAATGTCAAAAAGGCCTTCATGCAGATTGTCGTATTATTGGGCATAGATTCAAGCGACACATTGTAGAGCAACTGAACAGCATTTATTCATGCAACATTCCCAACTCACATTCCCCACATGAACCCCCGAGCACCTAGTAGTCCCGGTACTTCCTGTTGGACGCTTCATAATAAAGCCCCCTTTCATAATAAAACCCATTACTCCACATCCCCCTTTCTAGGAGATGAATGCAGACTTAAATGAACATTAACTGCATGAATGAAAACACTTTTTTTTTCTCTCTCTTTTACATTTTACAACTAAATAAACATTTTCTTTTTATGTAACACTTTTGTATTCACAAGTCCAGTCTTTGAGGTTTTATGACACTTCTACCAGACCTGGTTCTGACAGGACCTGGGGAAGCTGCCTTTGGAGTCTTAACCGCAGGCTCTGAACAGTTCGGTGTGAGCCTGGCGCCCTCTGTTGGACAAACTGGTGTACTTGGAATTTGAACCTTTGGTGTGATTTCAGGCAATGGCAATAGATGATGCCTATTCCTCCTGATGACTCCTGACGGGCTCTCCACGATGTATGAGCGGGGTGTAGAATGAGGTGAGATGACAGTCCCTTCACTCTTGGTGTCTGTGATCCACACCGGTTGTCCTGGTGAGAGCTGAGGAAGATCTCTCACACGATGTCTTTTGTTATACACTGAACTGTCCTTTAGTCTCCTCTCTCTCTCTCTCTTCACCACAGTAGCCTCATTTGGCAGGCTGGGAATGAGCAATGAGGGAAGCTGAGGAACTGGCGTACGAAGTATCCGTCCCATTAATAGTTGCTCTGGGCTGTATCCATTAGCCAATGGGGTCGCTCTGTAGGCTAAAAGCGCAAGATATGGGTCTTTAGCTTTCTTTAATAGTCTTTTCACCGTCTGGACATGACGCTCAGCCTCCCCATTGCTTTGAGCAAACTTTGGACTGCTGGTTACATGTCTGAAACCATATGCTGCAGCTTTAGAATCTGAATCTTGCACGACAGGTGCATGTGAAAGGGTGTCCGCTGTGAAGAGTGCTTTGCCTGGAGTGTGTGAGATGGAGTAACTGTACCTCATGAGCCTGAGTCGGAACCGCTGGATCCTTGGTGGAAGCTCGGTTAGGGCTTGTAGTCCCAGCAGACTGACAAGTGGCTTGTGGTCAGTTTCCAAGGAGAAGTGTCTCCCGATGAGGAAGTCTTTAAATCTTTCACATCCCCACGTTAATCCAAGCGCCTCCTTCTCCACCTGTGCATACCGCTGCTCTGTCTCAGTTAAAGAGCGTGAGGCGTATGCTACCGGTCTCCACTGCTCACCTTCTTTCTGAAATAGGACTGCTCCGAGTCCGTAGGATGAGGCATCAGCAGACAGCTTCAGATCTTTGTTTGGATCATAGAGTGTGAGAACAGGTGGTGATGTCAGTTCACTTTTCAGCTGATCAAATGCTTTTTGTTGTGCATAGCACCAAACCCACTGGTTTTTCTTTGAAAGCAGATCTCTTAGGGGCTTATCTTTTTCAGCCAGTCCTGGAATAAATTTACCTAACTGGTTGACCATTCCAAGAAAGCTGTGAACTTCGCTGACATTTGACGGCTCTTTCATCGCTTTGACTGCCCTGATTTTATCCGGGTCAGGTTGGACTCCCTCCGCAGACAAAATGTGTCCAAGGAACTTTACCTCCTGTTTGCTTAAGTCACATTTCTCCATATTTAGTGTGACACCAGCCTCTTGCAGTTTGTGAAGCACTGTGTGAAGTCTGACATTATGTTCCTGCTGGTCCTCTCCCCAAATGAGTATGTCGTCCATGTGACAAACCACGCCTGGCAGCCCATTGAGAATCACTGACATTCTCCGCTGAAAATGTTCTGGGGCTGAGGCTATTCCAAAAGGAAGTCTGTTAAAATGGTAGCGTCCGAAAGGGGTAATGAATGTTGTATAATGTGCTGACTCAGGTGACAATGGGACCTGCCAAAACCCTCTGTTTGCATCTAACTTACTGAAGACGATTGCTCCAGCCAGAGATCCAAGTGTCTGTTCCACTGAAGGTAAGATGTACTTCTCTCTGCACACTGCATTATTGAGGTGAGTAAGGTCCACACAAATACGCACTGAGTCATTTTTTGTTGGCACTGGGACCATACCTGAGCACCATTCAGTTGGCTCTTCAACTCTGCTGATTACTCCCATGGACTCCATTTTTTCCAGTTCCTGTTTCACTTTTCCCAACAAAGGAATGGGGACACGCCTTGGTGTGGCCAGGGAAAAAGGAACAGCGTCAGGTTTTAGCTTAATAGTATAAGGTTGCTGCATTAACCCCAAACCCTGACACAGCTTTGGGTATTTCTCATTTAACACTTTCATGTCTATGCTATCTGCTCTAGACACAAGGTTTAGCTTGACACTTGCTGGCCTGCTCAACAGCGCTATGTGCAAATCTTTGTGTAACGTTTGAATAACGAGGCTGACGAGGAGATGCGGATCCAAACGCAGTTTGAGTTTATTTAATCAGAAAACACAAAATGAACAAAAGAACAACCCACGATGGGGAAAAGAAACATAAACTAGTTAGGTAACCACGGTAGAGACAAACAGGGAACAAGGGAGAGAAGCACACATCAGGCTAACATCAAACAGCGATCGACAAAGACAGAACAAAGACACGGGGTATAAATACACAAACATGGGATAGGTGGCCAATGAAAGAACAGAACTCAAACAAGATAACAAGGTGATTAACAGAAACCAAAGGCAAATTAACAAGGGCAGGTGTAAACAATGAACAGTGAACACGAACGCTAACAAGGACTATGGAATTACATAAGGGACTAAAGTGAAAACTAAGAAGTGCAAAAGTGACAATGGTAAACAAGAGGGCAACAGTGAAACGAGACAGGGTGGACTATGGAGTTAAATAAGGGACTAAAGTGAAAACTAAGAAGTGCAAAAGTGACAAGATGGAAAACAAGAGGGCAACAGTGAGACAAGACAGGGTAATCTTTACATAGCCCCCCCCCCTTATGGATCGGATACCAGACGATCCAAAACAACAAAAAAACACAAAAGACAAAAAGACCCACAAAGAAAAAACAAAATGAGGGCACCAGGGGCAAACACACAGAGACAGTTCACGGGGGTACAAGGGGCACTGCGACAGTCCACGGGGGCCATTAGGCAGTCCAGGGAGATGGAGAGGGTAGACAGGTAGACCATGGAGGCCGAGAGGGCAGGCAAGCAGTCTATGGGGGTGTGTCAAGGGACCAGGGTCAGGTGGCCTGGTGGACATCCACTGGGTAGGGACTGGGTCAGGAGGCCAGGAGAGAGGACTCAGGACGGAACAGGGGCAGGAGGCCTGGGTGAGGCCACAGGACGGGAACAGGGTCAGAAGCCCTGGGAGGAGGCCACAAGACAGGGACTGGGTCAGGAGGCCTGGGAGGAGGCCACAGGATAGAGGCCGGCTTCGGTGGCCTGGGAGGTGGTCGTGGGCCAATGGCCGGTTCAGGGGACCTGGGAGATGACCACAGGGCAAGGGCTGGTTCAGGGAACCTGGGAGGTGTGGCCACTGGGGAGCTGGCGGAGCCGCGTGAGGCGGAGCCAAGGAGGACCTCTGAGGCGGGGCAGTCGAAGACTTGGGTGGCGGCGCCGCAGGAGGCATAGGCAGGGCCGCAGGAGACCCTGGGGGCGGAGCAGTAGAAGGCTTGGGAGGCGGCGCCGTGGAAGGCTCGGGAGACGGAGCCGAGGGAGGCTCGGGAGGTGGAGCCGGGGGAGGTGATGGCGTAGAAGGCTCAGAAGGCGGAGCTGAGGGAGGCTCAGGAGGCGGAGCCGAAGGAGGTTCTAGAGGCGGAGGCCTGGAGGGCTCTGGAGGTGGAGCCGAGGGAGGTGGCGCCGTAGGATGCTCTAGAGGCGGAGCCCTAGAAGGCTCTGGAGGCTCTGGAGGCGGAGCCGTAGGAGGCTTGGGGGGCGAAGCCCTGGAAAGCTCAGGAGGCGGAGCAGAGGGAGGCTCTGGAGGCTCAGGAGGCGGAGCTGAGGGCGGTGGCGCCGTAGGCAGTTCTTGAGGCGGAGGCCTGGAAGGCTCCGGGGACGGAGCTGAGGAAGGCACAGGAGACGGAGCCAAGGAAGGCTCAGGAGACGGAGCCGCAGAAGGCTCGGGAGGCGGAGCCGCAGGAGGCTCCGGAGGCAGAGCCGCAGGAGGCTCTGGAGGAGGCTCGGAAGGCAGAGCCCTGGAAGGCTCGAGAGGCTTGAGGGGCGGTGCCCTGGAAGGCTCGAGAGGCTTGAGGGGCGGAGCCCTGGAAGGCTCGAGAGGCTTGAGGGGCGGAGCCATGGTAGGCTCGAGAGGCGGAGCCCTGGAATGCTCGAGAGGCTTGAGAGGCGGAGCCCTGGGAGGCTCGAGAGGCTTGAGAGGCGGAGCCCTGGAAGGCTTGAGAGGCTTGAGGGGCGGAGCCCTGGGAGGCTCGAGAGGCGAAGCCCTGGAAGGCTCGAGAGGCTTGAGGGGCAGAGCCCTTGAAGGCTCGAGAGGCTTGAGGGGCAGAGCCCTGGAAGACTCGAGAGACTTGAGAGGCGGAGCCCTAGGAGGCTCGAGAGGCTTAAGAGGTGGAGCTCTGGGAAGCTCGGAGGGCGGAGCTCTGGAA
The DNA here is from genome assembly GCF_025860055.1 of Xyrauchen texanus. Classification (NCBI taxonomy): domain Eukaryota; kingdom Metazoa; phylum Chordata; class Actinopteri; order Cypriniformes; family Catostomidae; genus Xyrauchen; species Xyrauchen texanus. The sequence continues at coordinate 39,095,001 of NC_068280.1, forward strand.
AGCTCGGGAGGCTTGAGAGGCGGAGCCCCGGAAGGCTCGAGAGGCTTAAGAGGTGGAGCTCTGGGAAGCTCGGAGGGTGGAGCTCTGGAAAGCTCGGGAGGCGGAGCTCTGGAAAGCTCGGGAGGCGGAGCTCTGGAAAGCTCGGGAAACTCGGAAGGCGGAGCTCCGGAAAGCTCGGGAAACTCGGAAGGCGGAGCTCTGGAAAGCTCGGGAAACTCGGAAGGCGAAGCCCTGGAAAGCTCGGGAAGCTCGGAAGGCGGAGCTCTGGAAAGCTCGGAAGGCGGAGCTCTGGAAAGCTCGGAAGGCGGAGCTCTGGAAAACTCGGAAGGCGGAGCTCTGGAAAGCTCGGGAAACTCGGAAGGCGGAGCTCTGGAAAGCTCGGGAGGAGGAGCCCTGGAAGACTCGAGAGACTTGGGAGGCGGAACCCTAGGGGGCTCGAGAGGCGCTGGCTCTTGGACGGTCACGGCCATTGGCACTGGCACTGGCTCTTGGACGGTCATGGCTACTGGCACTGGCTCTTGGACGGTCAAGGCTTCTGGCACTGGCTCTTGGACGGTCACGGCTACTGGCACTGGCTCTTGGACGGTCGTGGCTTTGGGCACTGGCTCTTGGACGGTCGTGGCTACTGGCACTGGCTCTTGGACGGTCGAGGCCACAGGCGCTGGCTCAGGGACGGTCGAGGCTACAGGCGCTGGCTCAGGGACGGTCGAGGCTACAGGCGCTGGCTCAGGGACGGTCGAGGCTACAGGCGCTGGCTCATTGACGTTTGAGGCTTGCGGCACTGGCTCATTGACGGTTGAGGCTAGCGGCACTGGCTCGCTGACGTCTGAGGCTATAGGCTCTGGCTGGGTTACCGTGGTTGACGAGGCTTCGGGCTCGCTCACGGTGACATGCGTGGGCTCTAGCTCGCTCACCGTGACATGCGTGGGCTCTAGCTCGCTCACCGTGGCAGGCGCGGGCCGGGAGGCGGAAGCCCGTCTTCTCTCCCTCCTCCGAGCAGACGCAGTGGGCCGCGCTGGCTCGTGGAAGGCGACTGGCGTGGGGACGGGCTCGCTGACAGGTGGGGCTGGCGCGACAGGAAGCGCCAAGGACGACTGGGGAGTCACCACAGTGGGGAGAGAGGTGGAATCCTCCTCGGCGAAGACCACGGTGTAGGGTGAGCCGCAGACCAGTAAGGTCGCCTCCAGGAAGTCGTGGAGAGTCCACCCAAGCGTTGCCGGCGGTAGACGCTCCCTGAGCGAACCGTGTAACGTGTCCCTGAAGAAAACCACCAGGGCTGAGTCCGGGAAGTCCGTGAACTTCGCCAGCGCGAGGAAGTCGCTGATGTGGTCTTCAACAGGGCGGCCTTCTTGTCTAAGGTTGAGCAACCGGCAGTTGGCCCGTAAAACTGCTGGATCCATTGTGCGGTCGATCGTTCTGTAACGTTTGAATAACGAGGCTGATGAGGAGATGCGGATCCAAACGCAGTTTGAGTTTATTTAATCAAAAAACACAAAATGAACAAAAGAACAACCCACGATGGGGAAAAGAAACATAAACTAGTTAGGTAACCACGGTAGAGACAAACAGGGAACAAGGGAGAGAAGCACACATCAGGCTAACATCAAACAGCGATCGACAAAGACAGAACAAAGACACAGGGTATAAATACACAAACATGGGATAGGTGGCCAATGAAAGAACAGAACTCAAACAAGATAACAAGGTGATTAACAGAAACCAAAGGCAAATTAACAAGGGCAGGTGTAAACAATGAACAGTGAACACGAACGCTAACAAGGACTATGGAATTACATAAGGGACTAAAGTGAAAACTAAGAAGTGCAAAAGTGACAATGGTAAACAAGAGGGCAACAGTGAAACGAGACAGGGTGGACTATGGAGTTAAATAAGGGACTAAAGTGAAAACTAAGAAGTGCAAAAGTGACAAGATGGAAAACAAGAGGGCAACAGTGAGACAAGACAGGGTAATCGTTACACTTTGATAACATATACGTTTTCTTCAATTTCTTCTTCACCTTTGCACAATGTTTCTCTGCACATACCCAATACATTGAGAGGAGTGCCCCCAGGTCCAAACAATGGTCTGTCTGGTTTGCATAACTCTGTCACATTGTGATTTATACTGTAGTACATCTGGGCTGGGATAACTGAAACATCCGCTCCAGTGTCTATCTTAAATCTGACTTTGTGGTTTCTGATGGTAAGATCTGCATACCAAGGATCTGACCCTGCATCCACAGAACCAAGGAACATGGGTGTGTCATTATATTCCTCTGCTTCTATCACATGCACGGATTTAGCAGACTTACACACCTTACTGTAATGTCCTCTTTTACCACAGTTATGACAAGTCACATCTTTTGCTGGACATTGAACTTTAGCATGTGCAGGTGTTTTACCACACCTGTAGCAGGATCTCTCATTTGGTGTTTTGGACTTTGTTGAGTATTTTGGCTGAGTTGGGGACTTGTATCTTAGATACTGTTGTTTTGGATGCTGTTGTTTTCTATATTTCACTGACACAGCATCTATTTCCGTGTTGTTCTCTCCTCTAATGTCTGTTTGTTGCCTTTTTATGACTTCTGACTGCCGGGCTTGATTTACTGCCTTCTCTAGCGTCAAGTCCTTGTCCATTTGTAATCTCTCAGCTAAGCTGGTGTCTCTGAGTCCCACGACGAGGCGATCCCTTATTAGCTCATCGTGCAGAGCACCGTAGTTGCAGTTTTCAGCCAAAGCATAAAGCACGGTGACAAACGAGTCAACAGTCTCATTAGTTAGCTGTACTCTTTGATTAAAACGGGCTCTTTCATAGATAATGTTTTTCCTGGGCACAAAATATATGTCCAAATTGTCTTTTACCGCTTGATACTGTTGTCTCTGCACGTCCGTTAAAGCTTGACCTCGAAGAATGTCGTCCGCTTCATCCCCCATATAGTAGATGAGCGTGTTTACTTGGTTAGCCTCAGAGCTAAGATGCAGATTGCTGGCTAGACGGAATCTTTCAAATCTCCGTATCCACTTTTCCCATTGCTGAGGCTTAGAAAAATCAAACGCTTCGGGAGGCTGAATGGTGAATGTGGCGTTCAGGGGTGGATTTGCGTTAATGTTGCCGCTGTTTACCTGTAGCTGGGGCGGTAGCCTGTGAGGCTGCGTATGCGGTGCGCTTGCTCCCGCTTCGTCTGCATCCAACATTATTTTCTTCCGATAAAATCTTCTTTTTCACTCCCAGAACAGCTTACTTTCTCTCCCCGGCAATTGAGCTCTTACTGCCGCCCGACTTCTGACACCATGTCGTATTATTGGGCATAGATTCAAGCGACACATTGTAGAGCAACTGAACAGCATTTATTCATGCAACATTCCCAACTCACATTCCCCACATGAACCCCCGAGCACCTAGTAGTCCCGGTACTTCCTGTTGGACGCTTCATAATAAAGCCCCCTTTCATAATAAAACCCATTACTCCACACAGATCTAATGCAAATAGCATTTATAGACTCCCAGAGAAGCTCAATGTCCTGGTGTGACACAAAATGCTGTATTTAGAGCCTCTCATCCAATCAATATTCACTGGAATCTAATGGTACAGGTCTATTCCATAGACTTCCATTGAAGCATGCCTGTAATGTCTGCATGTCGACTTTTGAAAGGCTGTCAAAGGAGAAATATGTCTTAGTTAGATTGTGTAGTTATGCTGTTAAGCAGAAGCTAACTGGGTCATTCTAACAGTTCAAATATTGAGCTCTCGGGTAGACCTTGTTAATGTTTGCTGATAAATTGTTGCCACTGAAAGCATCATGATGATGTTACAGAACTTCTCTTGTTATCACTGTAAATATGATAGGTGTGAAAAGAGAGCAAAGGCATTTAGAAGTATTTGAAAGCATGTTGGTATTCATGTTTTATTCAGACCATGGCAAGGGGGGCTGGTGTGTGGTGGAATGACCCATGTAAAAATAGGTTCCCATTAATTCTCACTCACTCACTCACTCACTCACTCACTCACTCACTCACTCACTCACTCACTCTCTCTCTCTCTCTCTCTCTCTCTCTCTCTCTCTCTCTCTCTCTCTCTCTCTCTCACTCACACACACACACACACACATACAGACACATAGGAATTCTTAAAAAAATAAGAATGCAATTCCCTCTCTTCTCTGAGCTATGTCATCCTTATCTCTCTTTTTGATTGGCTCAATGCACAAGACATGTTTCCTATATGCATATTGTGACATGGCATTTATGCCATGAAATGTGATTGCTTAGAGATAATCCTAGATCTAAGCACAAGATAGATGTGTCGTCAGAGAGCAGCTAACATAACGAAGCGTGATAGTCTCTTTATTTATTTTAGTGTAGTGCAATCTGTTATGTCAAACCACATTATTGTTGTTTTTGTTTTCATATAGTGGGGTGGGCTCTGTGTTTACGATGGCACATGATAGCAACATGATATTATTTGACAGATGCAGAGATGACATCAACTGCTAGTGACATGTAATAGAATTCACAGTGGATGTGCGGAATTACTGAGTTTCCTTTGCAGTGCTATTATATTACTTAAAATGTTCTGTATAGACTTGATAAATTAAAAGTACTTGGAAAGTACATTGTTATGATAGTGGTCTTTTGAATTACACAATTAGTGCTTGATGGAACATGACCAAATTGTCTTATGTATACCAAAATTGGTAAATATGGGATGTAGCTAATAGAGGATACTTTCTCCATAACAACTAGCTACAGTTCATTGAGCAAATAAACACTACCTGCATCTTAATATCTCCGTCAATTCGCCAACATCTTCGGCAAGTTACTGACGTTTACCTCTTCAGCGCAAACCGACAACCTTGCCTTGTACTGCACCGTGACATGGATGTTAACACCAACGGAGATGCAGAATCAACTCTACCCTCTCCATTTGTGAAATTAATAAAAAACGGACACGCTTTTAATTAATGCTACACGTTGACATTACACAAGCTGGTGGGTCATTTTAGCTTTGATCCTCATCGTCAACTAATGACATTTAGCCAGGGGCTATGTAGCATATGTAAAAGGGCAGGCTGGCCGTTGGGTGTTTAGCTAGCAGAGCCCAGGGTAGAACCTGGACTTTGAAGGTAAATGTTAAAGGTGATACGTGTGTGTATGCGGGACAGAGGAGAAATGAATTCTGGACAGGAAATCTAAAGACTGCTAACAATGATAAATCCAAATAATGATTTTAATTAAATTTTAATGATTTAGAAAGTGATGCACAACCTTGAGTGATACACACATTGGAGATTTAGCTTGACCCTGGGCACACAGAAACATTAATGCTTTATTGAGTGTATATGTCCTGAGAACACTTTAGAGTAAGTAAAACTATGCGACTGAGAGGGCCACCAAAATGTTTCTTTCCTTGTATTGCATATGCATTTTTAAGCATATTTTCCTGTAGTTTTACATTTGTAACAAACTGGTGGGTTTTTCTTTGAGAGCATAGGTATGTTCAGGATAGAATACAAGCACACTGCACACTTTATACTACTGCAAACTATTTTTTAAATATAGTATGCAATATGAAATGATGCAATGATAAACAGTTTAAGCAGTATTTTATATTCATGTTAGTGTTCTATTGCTGTTAGCTGACAGTGCTAATCTAATCATGGAAATTCGTGTCGAAAATTATTGTTGATGAAGGGTTTTTGGATTCAACAATAATGAAGATGAAAAAGATGTATTATGATTAATTAAAACATACTTTTGACGTTAATATGACGAGAAATATAGAATAAAAGATATTAACAATGCACTTTAAAAAAAAATAAAAACTAGAAAGACTTTATTTTAATATTCAATTCATAGGATGAAGACGTTATTTCAAATGTAGTTTTATTTAATCCAACCAATCACACAGCCAGAGTAAGAGAATATAAACAGCTGCTTACCTCTACGTAGCTCTTGAGAGTTTCTTGCATTCGGCCCCACCAAATGCCCACAAACAGACCCATACAAATTACTCTGATCATTGGACACAACTTTGTTGCAAAGCATTCACCTTCACCAGAACAACACTTCCATCCAAACAATCTCGCTATTCAACAGAAGCTGCCACAGCAACTAAATTGTTTTTGCAGTGTTGACCGCTACCACATTAGGTATTAAATTCTTACTCTGTCTTTCTTTCCATGCTCCATTCACCGAGCAGTTTATACTGTGAAGATGCTTCCGCAAACTGGCTGCTTCAGTGCTGTATACAAGTGAAACAACTCTCTAAGATGGCTCATATGTTCGCTTATCAAAACTTTCCACCCAGAGCAGTTCATCACGTAAGCCTGCCTCTGCGAACAGGCACTGATCCAGCTCACGCCACTTGAGTTCCAATACAGCTTAATTTGAACGTGAGGGAAACAAAGATTAACTATTTAATTAAATCACCATTCCAACACTCCCCAGCATTTCAGTCTGGTTCTCTCGCAAAGGTATTTCCTGTCAGCCTCATTATTTCGCCGCACAGCTCATTTAGGATGTGATCCATTCAACAATTCATTTTTCAACTTCTAGTATGATATCACGATCATTCTCCCTTCTAGGTGCCCTTCGGAGTGTGATTTATTCCATTCAGAACACAGGGGCAATCATGCAACACCAAATTCCTTTCAGTCGACCAGTACACTAATTACAACTTCTTTTCAAAGAAGTGCAGCACTTGCTCGGAACATTCTACAGCAGACTGCAGCTATACACAGCCTCTGTCTGAACAGACATCAATTCAGCTCCACAAGAGGCACTTATCTTTACACTATAACATAATTTATGCCTCCTCCGTCAGGACAAATGCTTCTTGCAGGTAAAACCTATCTATCACTTTATTTTACAGAGAGTCTTATCTTATTTTCCCTGAATAATTTTATTTACAAATGCAACCATTTAACATAATTGCTGCATGATTTTAAAGCATTCAACAATCTTTAATATATTTCACACTCCACCCAAGTTTATAGCTGAACGATTTAGCTTGGCACCTTGCTTTATAATCCAATATTTCATTTATTTATTTTTTTATTAATTAAAAGTTTGAATCGCAGCAGGGGGTTCTCATGTTTGGAAGCGTTTTCCAATGATTTGCTAAATCATGTTTATTCATATTGTGGACTCCCCATTCAAAATGCTTGGAGGACTTCCCCATTTGAAATGCTAGGAGGGCCCTCCATTGTGTCTGATAGTGGCTCAAAGTTGGTGGAATGATGTCGCTCTGAAAACTGTTTTCCACAAGGGGCTTCACCAAGAACTCAAGGCGGAACAGATATCCAAGGGTTACAGTTCTACTCTATCAGATTTAATTACTATGGCTATCCAGATGGGATCTAGAGTCTCAGTACAGGCACAGGCATCCACTGAATCACCTTAACCTATGCAAGTTGTTTAAGACCGTGTCTTTATGGAGGAATGCCAATGTCAACGTAATGAAAAACTTTGCTAGTACTGTGGTGAATCAAGTCAGCTCAATGCTGCATGCCCACACAAGAAAATCAAGTTCCCATGAATCAAAGCTGAAAATGAGTACCACAAACTTTGTATCACCTATCCTTCACAGTTTTATTTTGCCTGTAGAGATCTCCATTAGTGATCATATACATTTGTTTACAGCTTTAGTGGATTCTGGGGCTGCTGTGAATCTCATAAATCAAGAGATTGTACAAGAACTCGATATACCCACCATTCAATACATTCCAACATTTAATATCACCATTGACAATGCTCCCTTTGGTACTGGTATAACCCAACAAACTGTTCCCATAACCATCAAGATTGGACTATTTCATGTGGAGAACATTTCACTATATGTCATAAACTCATCCAATCACACTCTTATCCTGGGTTATCCTTGCCTGGCCATCCACAACCCTTCTATATCCTGGAACCAGGGTGAGCTCATGCAATGGTCAAGTTTCTGTCATGAACATTGTCTCCATGTTGCTGTCTCCATGACTTGTCTTACCACCAGCATTGAAAGCCCTGAATTCCAAAAATTTAAAATGATTCCCAAAGAATATGCAGAATTCAATTACGTTTTTATTAAAGTCAAAGCTACTCAACTTCCTCCTCACTGTCCACGGGACTGCGCCATTGAACTTCTGTCTAATACAGCTCCACCGAGAAGGAAGGCTAATCCATTGTCACGACCCCAGACCCTAGCTATGGAAACTTACATCGAGGAAGCCCTTGACTCCGGTTACATCCGTCCCTCCACCTCTCCAGCAGCGGCAGGTTTTTTCTTAGTGGAGAAAAAGGATGGAGGTCTACATCTATGTATCAACTATCAGCCTGAACTCTGTCACCTTGAAATACTGTTACCCACTGCCACTTATCCCTTCAGCCCTTGAACATCTCGGTGAGGCAAATATTTATTCTAAGCTCAATCTAAGAAGTGCTTATTACCTCATCAGAATCAGAGAAGGAGATGAGTGGAAAACTGCATTCATCACCACCGGGGGCACTATGAATATCTGGTCATGCCGTATGGACTTGCTAATGCCCCCTCTGTTTTCCAGTCTTAGATTTTCAAGACCTTCTGTATCAGTGCGTTGTGGCCTACATTGACGACATCCTCATCTACTCTCAAAACACGGAACAACATGTCTAGCATGTCAGGACAGTCCTATCACATCTCCGGGAACACCAGCTATTTTTCATGGCAAAAAAGTGAGTTTCATATTTCCCATACCACGTTCCTACAGTAGGTTATATCAGCCACCAAGGTTTGGAAATGGATGTCTATAAAATCACAGTAGTTACCAAATGGCCTCGACTTTCCACAATCAAAGAACTACAGCAGTTTCTGGACTTTGCCAATTTCTACCACCACTTCATCAGAAACTACAGTATCATTGCAGCACCACTCACATCATTGTCAAGGGAAAACCCAACAAGTTGCCATTGAAGGACGCTGCTTACCAAGCCTTCGTCTCCATCAAGTAAAGCTTCTTGACCAGTCCTATACTGAAACACCTCAACCCCAATCTTCCTTTTGTCAGTCAAGTAGACGCCTCTGATTATGTAATTCAAGTGGTCCTGTCACAATGTCACGGAACCACAGGCAAGCTTTACCCTTGTGCATTTTTCTCCAGAAAGTTCTGCTAAATAAAACTATGATGTGGGGAACAAGGATTTACAGGCAGCACTCGAAGAGTGGCATCACTGATGAGGGGGCAGTCCACCCATTCCAAGTTATCACTGATCATAAGGACCTTGAATAAATCAAGGCAGCCAAAAGACTGACTCCACGTCAAGCCCGATGATCATTGTTCTTCACCAGGTTAAATTTGACTGTCACTTCAAATTTAAGAAGCAAGATTTAAGAAGCAAGAATAGCTAAGCAGATGCACTTTCAAGCAGGCATGATCCACCACACATCTCACCTCATCCAGGATCCTACCACCCTCTGTCATCATTGCACCAGATATCTTGGAAGAAATACATATAGCACAACAGCATGAACCGTCACCACCTGACTGCCCCATACAAGCACTCTGTACCACAAGCTCTACATCTGAGAACTATTCAATGGGTACACACTTCATTGAGCAGAGGACACCCTGGTATCCAAAGAACAATCACTCTGGTACGTAATTCCTTCTGGTGGCCATCTGTAATTTGTGATGTTGCTAACTATGTGAAGTCTTGTCAAGTGTGTGTACAATCTAAGACCCCCAGCGAACTGCCCACGGGATCACTCCAACCACTGCCAGTACCCCAAAGACCATGGTCCCACCTGTCCATCGATTTCAACACCAACATGCCAAACTCCAATGGATACACAACAATACTGGTCATTATTGACCGATTTTCCAAATCATGTAGACTTGTCCCTCTCAAGGGTTTACCCATGGCTATGGAACTGCTAATGCTCTATTCCACCAAGTATTCAGAGTCTATGAATTATCAGAAGATATCGTGTCTGATAGAGGTTCACAGTTCACATCCCGAGTCTGTAACATCTGAGGTTGTTACCCATCCTACCAACCACCAGAGGGAGCCCTCTCCCGAGTACTTATCTTCACATATTTCTTCACTGCTCATTTCCTGTTTAGCACATGTACTGTATATATATATAGCCATGCAGTCCCATTGTTCATTGCGAAGTATTGCCAGTTTACCCTGCCCTACCGAGCATTTTTCCATTGCCATTTATTCTTGATTCATGTTATGACCATTGCCTGTTTTTCTGGATTTACTGCTTTTTGGTTTACCCTTTGTTTTGATTGCCTGGTTGGAATGTCTATTTGGTTTATTGGATTTATCTGCCTGCTTTAAGACTATGTCTGTCTGCTTGCTGCTTTGGATTGTTTGCTTTTGTCTCTTTTAATAAAGTTCCTGCACATGGATCCTAACACCGCCTCCATGGCCAGTTTGTTTCAACTGCAAATTGATGAAATAATACAAGTAGTGTGGTAGTATGCTAGTCTGAACAACATCAAGGTGTGTTGGCCCAATTCCAATTAAGCTGCTTTGATATGCTGGGAATATTCAAATTACTCATTAATATCATGTCACCTAATTTCGAATGATTATAAGGATTTCACTCATCTCCTTCGTCTTCGTCTACTCATGTAAAAATAAATTTTGCACATGTCTTAAGGATAATTTTTATTCACCATAAAGTGTTGCGATTGAGTTTCCTGAATGCCCACTCTGATTGACAAACTTGAAGGGCAGCAATGTACTTCCAAACAGGCAATGATTTCCATCTTGCAAAACAGCTCTTTTGCTTAGTGTTTTCTATATGGTGGATTAACGAAGACTGTCATTAGCCAGTGCAGGAAGTGCACAGCTGTGACTCCTGGGGTTATGTGTGAGCTCCTGAAGTACTAATTACCGTACCTGTCTCTGAGATTATTTTAATTTGACAGCAACTCTGAAGACTGAAATGTTCTCATCAATTTCTCATTTGACATTTTTTTGTCTGAACATTTCCTTTTCAGACACTTGATGTCTATTTCTGATATGGGCATGATCAGGGACAACTCCCTAAATTTTCATCTTATTGGTAGGAACAAATGTATCATATAAATTCCTGCTTCAAGTCTTCAAGTTTACAATACTTATTCTAAGGTCAGTGTTTGTGCCAGTGTAACATGCAAGTTGGTGTGGGTGTGGACGTACCATGCGGACGTACCATGCAGGTGCAAATAGGTAATCTGAGAACCACATCTATTCTTGGTGCAAAGTCTAAACTCAGTTCCCGCATATGCAGTTTGGGTATTCAACCAGCAATAGTAATAAAGTTCATGCTCAAACTATGAAAATGCAGGGGAACATTAAATTACATCCCTGACAATTACAGTAAATTACTAGCAATGATGTTGTGTGCCAGTAGATTATTGTGATTACATTATCTATAATTAACTCTTTTAATTGATTTATCCTACATCCAATCAGTCCAAGCACCACTTTTTGTGTATGCAAGGAACGTGTCACTGTTATGGAGATTTGCTTGATATTCAGCAAGGACACAGTTAAAGGGATAGTTCATCAAAAAATGAAAATTCTCTCATAATTTACTCAACGTCATGTCATCTCAGGTGTGTATGACTTTCTTTCTCTTGCTGAACACATTCAAAGATTTTTAGAAAACACTTTATCTCAGCTCTGTAGGTCCATACAATGCAAGTGAATGGTGACCAGATCTTTGAAGGTCCAAAAAGTACATAAATGCAGCATAAAATAATCCTTTGTTCTATAAATATTTTTCCTTTTTTCCTTTTCTTCTTTTGTTTTGGATGATGCACATTCTTTGTGCCTATCACCATCATTCGCATTCACACTTTGCACTCACTTTGTTGTCAACCCACTAAAGCCTAAGACTTAGCGCATACTTGCACGATAATACCATATCTTCATTGCCATACCACTGATTTAAATTGTGCATGACTAATATCATATCACTGTGCTTAAGACATAGCAGTCTTAAAATAGAGTCCACAATGTTATTCATATTTTAAAGTATGAAATTGCACCCAAGGAGTGAAATGTTGAGCCATGATGCTTACATGGGAAATACAATTCTGAATCTGACCTTTGTCATATCATGATTTCATGCTCTCTCTTTCTCCCCAAGTAACTACTAGTTTTCTGTTATGATATTACAAATACCCTTATCAATTACTATGTTGTAACCTATTAATGAAATAGGAATAAATGAAAAGAATCACAAATGTTCCCTCATCACTGTTTGTTCGATATTTTTTGCCCTATGACCCATATTTTTATTCATTCTCAGCCTCACCTATGTTTACAGTATATAGCATGAGTATGCTTGCACTACCATTATAGAAAAGAATCCCAGATCTCCAGATCTCTCCATACAGATGACAAGGCAACAAATCAGTGGTGCATGGTCCATCTCATGAATCATTTCCTGCATGAAAAACCTTTGAAGATCAAGAGATTTTATATAGACTACTCATTTACAGCATCCTAGTATTAATGGCCAGGCAGTGAAATGAAGATCAATGGGGAATGATTAGCAGTTTTAAAGAGGAAGGGTTTGATCAGTAATACAGTGACAAATTGTCCTTGTGCTGTGCTCACGCTGAGATCAGAGTGGAGATCTAGCCGAGAGCGTGAGAAATACTCTGGGGAAAGTGATGCATTATTTTATGTTGCTGTTAAGCCATCTAAATTGAATCTTTAGAAAGCTTGCTCATAATTAACAAGAGTGTGGTCCTGAAAGATGACAGTATTTTTTTTTTTTATGTGTATGAATCTGTGCATCGCAATTAAATATCTTTAGGTTTATAAAGTGTAAGTTTGTGAAATAAATATTAATTCAATGAATGGTGCTATACTGTAAGTGTTTTGTTTTTTAGAATCATCAAATAATCATGATAAATTAAATATCTTATCATGTAATTGTATTATAATTCTGAATTGATTGACAGACATTCAAGCTTGTTCAATAATTTAGAGAAGAAATGGGAAAGCAATAGTGGTGAGATTGAATATTAATAAAAAGGCATTTTTCAACATTATTTTATATTTTATTTGTCCTCTAGTTGCTTTGGTGAAAGTTTTATTTTATTGGCCAGTTGCACCAAGTCTAACAAACCTCAGGATTGGACAAACTAACTAATTAATAACCTATTACCAATCAGACACTAAACCTTTCTCTCTGGTAACTTTATGTAAAGGACAGTGGCAAATAAATCTTTTACAATGTCCGTTTTACCACACAATAGCCAACTTAAGAAAGTTGATCAAAGAAATATCAAACTTTATGAATGCTTTTGCTAAGAGTGTCTTGGGAAGCATACCAAGGGATGGACATTTCAGACTGGCACTAATCTTTAGGCTGGATTTAATGCTTAGTTCTCATAATACATTAGTAAGGTATGATTAAAGGAATATGCCTTCATAAGAATATGCATCACAAATGGCATTGGCTACTTTTATTATATATTTCAGTACCTTTTCAAGCTTTAAAGTGAGGGACAGAACTGTATTTATTAAAAAATCTTCTTTTGTTTTGCGCAGAAGAAAGAATGTCATGTGGCTTTGGAACAATATGAGGGTCAATTATGACCGAATTAAAAATTTTGGGTCAACTACTCCTTTTAAAACAAATGAGAAAACAAATCTTCAAATGGAAGAAGATCAAATATTTATATTTAATAGGCATTCAGTGAAACCACATTTTAATACATATACCAATTTCTCAACTCAGTTTTAGGCTATGCATTTGAACTGATAAACTAGACTAAGATGAATAAATATCTTTATTAAGGTAAAATATGTGACTTTTTGCAGTAAAGGTAATACAATTTTGTCATATGCTACCTTCTTCTTTGCCTTTGGCAATATGATTTTAACAAAATAACATAACTGCATTATATGGGGTTTATTGAAAACAATAAAAACTTTATTAGGAAATAAAAGGAAGCTTTGAAATCATAAAGAGAGACTGAATGAAATTAAGATTCTCTACTGGGTTAATTAAGCCCCGGATAAGCATATATCTGCACATCTGTTGTGGAATCTGCCTTGGCTTCCAAACACACCTGAGTTTAATTTAGTTTTGGTTTATGATAATTATCTGATAATTATGTAGGGGACCATTATCAGTTCATACAACAACATCTATGCACATACTGTATGTGTTAACCCTGCAATAATAGGCATGCTAGGCCTAAAACATTTTTACACAGATGCGAATGTAACGAGGCATGCGAGGATTAAGGATCAAAATGCAGCTTTTAATCAAACAATACGGTAAACAAAGTAACTCAGAATATAAAGAAACAAACACAGTGAACAAGGCACAGAACATAACATTACACATGCAAACACTGACAAAGACACCGGAGGAAACAAGGGCTTAAATACACAAGGGAAAAAGGAACACTTAGAGAAAACAATCTGGGTAAACCAATCATAAAATAAAACTACAAAGGACTACAAAACTGACACGGGAAACAGGAATGGGGAACTAAGCAACAAGAATTTCAACATACAAGTTTAGGCACAAACAGGGAATACATTACAGAGTCCCCAATAAAAAATTAAAAATACAAATCAAATAGTCCATGGGGTGTGGGAGGGAGGGGGAAACAGGCAGTTCAAGGGGAAAAAGGGGCAGCAGGAGACTTGGTCACAGCCTGCAGAGCAGGATACCAAGGCAGAGCTGGAGACTTGGGCGGAATTGCAGAGTCGAACGCCCTGACGGAGCTGCAGGGAATGTGACCCACAGTGGAGCTTTACGAAGAGCAGTTCAGAGAAGAGTCGGGAGGTTTTAAGAACTTTGGTGGCGTTGGCCGTGGCAGATTTGGAGCAAGGAGGTGTGGAAGTGACAGCCACCTGGGGGGCATTCACTGTAGGGGAAGAATGAATGTCATCTTGCTCTTCCCCTACAGTGAAAAGTGAGCCACATAATTTGAGAGCCAATCCATGTACTCACGTAAAATCCAGTGAGGACAAGCCTTGGGCATCCATGCACTGAACATAACATTTTAGGCACAAACAGGGGATACATGACAGTGAATACTTGGCAAACACATTGCAAATGCATGGTCCAGTTGAACATACTTAACAATTGCTCTTGTTTTGCTCTGGTGGTAACAAACATAGTTTTCAAGGGGGACATAGACTTACCTTCAAATGTATGTGTACGTTACACATTGTAGCCAAGATTTTGGTCTCAGTTATTCCAACTGACAACGCTGACTGGTTGTTGTTGTGTAATCTGGCCATTGTAGGAGTAGTCATCAGTGTATATATATATATATATATATATATATATATATATATATATACACACACACACACACACACACCAATCATCCACAACATTAAAACCACCTGCCTAATATTGTGTAGGTCTCCCTCGTGCCGCCAAATATCTGAGATGATATTCTTCTCACCATAATTTTACAGAGCGGTTATCTGGGTTACCGTATAATCTTTGTCAGTTCGAAACATTCTGGCCATTCTCTGTTGACCTCTCTCATCAACAAGGCATTTCCGTCAACAGAACTGCCACTCACTGGATGTTTTTAGTTTTTGGCACCATTCAGAGTAAATTCTAGATACTGTTGCCAGATGGGCTGGTTTGAGTATTCATGTAACTACTGATCTCCTTGGATTTTCACACACAACAGTTTTTGCACAATAGAAATGTGACTTTAGGTCAGCCGTCTATATAGTGTGACGTCATTTAGAGGGCGACAAGCCAATTGAGCGAGTTAGTACCACGTTTGAACAATGCAGGGGAATGAAAATGCGGTAAGTTTGAATGTTTTATGCTGAAAGTGTTTCCTTGATCATGAGATTATGGGTGGTGTTTTAAAGACTGTGTTTTAATTAATTGTTTGCTGAAGCACCATTGTTTGAAGCTGTCAGTACTTGAGACTGACATTTTGTGGAGACGCTAATTGTTTACAAAAACAGTCTTGTTTGACGCGACCAGTATTTAAGCCTGGTAGTAGGCCATTGCTGGGATACTTGATTCTAAATTAATCGATGCAGGTATAGAGTCTGGCATGACATGAGATGTATGTTTTAAATTATTGTGATTTTTGTATTTTTACTTGTTGCTTCTGTATAACAGTAAAGTGGCGTGAGATCGCGTTTTCAAGGACACGATTTTGCAAGCTTCATCCATGGTTCAGGTATGAATAATCTTGCGAATAGTAAATGGTTGTAAGTAATTTGACCTCATGAATGTTATTTATTAATTTGTAGGGGAGTTTGTCAGCCACAGTTTTTCTTTTGCCTTCATACTAACTCGATGATCTAGTGTTTCGTTTTTCGTTGATTAGACTAAGCGCCCAGCAGGCGCATTTTGAGACGTGTGGGGAGAGGTTTTGTGTTTTGTATTTTATTTTATTTTCTCTTCTATTTTATTTTTTTCACTTTTGTGTATTTTTGAATTGAATTTTATTTTATTTTATTTTATTTTCATTATTGTGATTTAATACGTTTGTATTCTTGGGGTTCTTTTTAGTGCAATATCATTAGCCAGTGTGCAATAATTCCCATAACGATTATCAAAGTAGTGTGCTGGTTGCAGTGTATCACATTTAAGGTGATTGATTAATTTCTCATGTGACTACTTGTTTATGTGTGAAGTATTGTGTGTATCAGGTTTTAACATTTTACAATGGTTTACAATTTGCCTTGCCTATATGTATTTCATTTATATCTTTTTTTTATTTGTCCTGTTTGGAGTAAAAGTATTAGTATTTATACATGTATATTGATGTGAAACAAGAAGAAATAAAGGGTTACCTTTATTTGTTTTCACACCAGTGCCCAGTTTTGTCCTTTAATTAGGATATAAAGTAATTCCTTTCTTGACCTACGGCACATCTAGACATTATTTCAGTTGATTGGTAGTCCAACAATATGCCTGTAAATGATAAGTGGTGGCTGTAGGCCACACACACACACACACACACACACACACACACACACATATATATATATATATATATATATATATATATATATATATATATATATATACTGTATGAAGACAGACAGATGGACGGATGGATGGACGTATGGACGGACAGACAAAATTCTAAGTTACTAAGCCAATTTTTTTGGTAGTGCAAGTACTTAACAAAAGCAGTGAGAGATAGAGGTTAAAAAATTACCACTGATCATCTGAACAAAGACCATGAAAAAAACATGGTCCATAAGGATTTGGAAAATGTCTTTCTTCAGCAGGAAAAGGATTATTCACAAGGGACATTCTCATTTGATTGTATCGTATAAGACAAGACGTCAATATCTCATTACATTACTGAGAAAAGATATAAAAAGGACGTTTGAAGTTTGAAATGCCTCTCCCTGATGCAATTTTAGTCTGGTTGTAAGATAGTAACTTAAACTCAAAAGACTGACAACTCGGACCTACTCATAATGAGGGATTCCTTAGTTAATTCCTCCCCAATTCCAGACAGGGACGAGGGGGAACAAAAGTATGAGTGCTTTAACCCAAAGCTTACTTATCATTCTTGGAAAAGGGTTCTTTTCTAGACTTTCCTGAAACCTCTTGCATCATCAGCTGTGCCTTGCTGTGTGCCATTAGCTATTCTCTCTGATTTTTTTTGTTTTCAGGGCATGTGCTCAACTGTTGCTGGTGCTGAAGGTTTGTTGGAAATTGAAAAGCGCAAAAGAAGAGCTTTAACTTCTAGAGCAAGTAGTATTGGATGAAAACAACAGCGAATCCAACATAAAAAAAATGACATGAAAAATGCCTAAATGTCTATAAAAATGCCATACAGGATAGTTTCTCAAACAAATAATTAATATGAAGATATTTAATTACATTACCCAGTAAACAAAGTGACAGCTTGTCCAAAAAATAAATAAAATTATGTTATAATTTAAAAACTATCATGTTGTTCTAAACCTACATAAGTTAATTTCTTCTATGAGACTCAAAAGGTGATGTTTGGAAGAATGTCCTTGCTGCTCTTTTTATACAGTGAATAGGCACTCTCAAGCTCCAAAGGACAAAAAAGCACAGTAAAAACTAGTCCAATCAAATCATGCAGTATATTCTAAGTCTTTTAAAGCCATACAGTAATTTTGTATGAGGAAAATACTTATATGAAATATTTATTATGAATTAAAATGTGCTATGAGCATCTTTCAACTATTATTCTTACTTGCTCTCATTCAAGCTTATTGAAGCTTGCTACTTGCTGTTATATGTGTGTACAATAGCAGCAGAAACATCCTTCCAAACATCTCTGTTTGTGTTCCACAGAAAAAAAGAGAAACTTGCATGAGGGTGATAAAATGATGACAGTAATTTTCATTTTAGGAAGACCTATTCCTTCAAACTGTGTTTAATAAATCAGCCCCCCAAAAAAAAACACAGTGTGTTCAATCTGTACACAAAGCCACATTAAGCCTCATCCTTTTATTAAAGTTCTTCTGAAAACCAAGGCCTAAATGAATATAATCCAATGGATGATTTTGTGATTAACCATCAAACAAAATCCATTCTGTAAAAGACACCATAGGGGCTGCCACAGCAGAGGCAAAGGGCATCTAAATTTCGGATCTCAGCAGGGTTATGCGATTGAAGCATTGGAGTACAGTATGTCATTAAATGAGGAAAAACAATTATAGTGAGATATTAAAGAACAGGTGGACATATGGGAGGCACCTGAATGGCATTCACTCAAACTCTCTCACTCTCTCTCTCTCTCTCTCTCTCTCTCTCTCTCTCTCTCTCAATATCACAATTTTGTTGTTATATTTTTTGGTTGGTAAATAGTTAGTACAATAATTAAAAAGTACAATACATAAAAATGCTGTCAGTATGGCACCATCTGAAACCTTAAATTGTTTGGAAATGCAAATACGGAGGCATGACATTAAGGTCGTCTCAATGGAGGAATGTAATATCGCACTAGTGGAGGTTGTTGGATGTAACAGCATTTTGTCAGCTTCAAAGATGAACAGTGCTGTGGTGCTTTTCCTGGAAAGAGTAGAAAATGTGAATGAAATTGTTTCGCAAGGGATCGAATTAGTGACTCATTTATGCCAGTGCTGCCTTTAGTGCAACCGCTGAAAAATATAATTTTATTGAATCTCCCACCATTCATTAAGGATGTAGTGATTCAGAGGCAATTATAGAGACCTGGAAATGTTGTGTCCTCTGTTAGAAAGCTTTTTTTAGGGTGTAGGCCCCACAATTGAAACATGTAATATCCTTCAGAAGTCAGGTGCATATGATTCTGAATAATGAGAATATGGAATTGAACTTAGCTCTGAAGTTTACTATTGATAGATTCAATTGTGCAATTTATACAAAGTCAGAGACCATAAAATGTTGTGGTTGTGGACAAGAAGGGCATGATTCGTGCATGCCCGGAGAAAGGAGAAAAGGAGGTGGCTCAGAGTGAGAGCACAGGCGAGGGGCAGATGATTACAGAAGAGAGAGAACAAAGAGAACAAGCAATGTTTCAAGAGACTAGTGATGTGTCAGAGATCAAAGTGACAGACAAAAATAAAAAAAGAGGATAACAGATGTTATAGGAACAATGTTGAGGAGAGTTTGGAAGATGCGGAGAATGTGAAAGGGGGAGATATCGATATGGCAGAAGATGAAAGTGTTTTCAAAATGCCAGCGTTTAAAAGGAAAACTAAGAAAATAGTGACAAAAGCAGAGAGCAAAAAATTTATTAGGAAAGGAAATTGCTGCTTTAGGTACTGGAAATCAGGAGATTGACTCGGATTGTAAAAAAGCAAGAGACCCAAGAGCACAGGAACAATTCTCAGGATTCATTGACAATAAATTAGAACACAGCAGGGCTGGTGAAGCGTGGGGAGCCTGGCACGACGTGCCGACTGAGTGTGCTTGTAGATGTGTGTGTGTGTTGTGGTCATGTAGAGAGCAGATCTGTGAGGAATCCTCCATGAAGAGTGTGCTCATAGGTGTGTTTGCACTGTGGTAGTAGGGAACAGATCCGTGAAGAATTCTCCATTGAAGAATGGGTGGGCAGAAGGATAAGCGCAGCACTCCAGACAGAAATGGGCAACCAATACAGATACACGAGAAAGGACCAACTGAGGCAGAGAGAGAGAGGCGAGTTACTTGAACAAACACCAGCAATCTAGCAAAGATCATGACACAATGAAGGGTTTATGTAGGCAGAGAATTAACAGAGAAAAGGTGCTGTCAGCATACTAAATAGTGGAATGATCAGCTTTCCCATGGAAACAATCAGTGTTCCCATGGAAATACCGATCAAGCAGCACCTGAGACACATGAGGGATAGAAAAACAAAACAAAGAGAACAAACCGGGACAGTGACAGTTGAAATGTCGGATATCATATACTTGGATAACAACCACACCTTCTGACCACACACACATAAGCTGGGGGCTTAGACCGGTGCCGGTCCGCCAACCTCTTAATACGAGTGCCAGTCTGTATGAGGGCTTCTCTAGTAGCTTTCCAGGTGCAACGGCACATTTGAATGAAGGCATGAGCAGATGAGACCTGAACGTCGGACTCTTGGGCAGGTAACAAAGGGGGCTGTTAACCGAGGCTTCACTGGAATGGTGTAAACCCCATAGACGACGACTGCAAAGATTTGTAGGCATACTCGGCCCAGACTAAATGAGAGCTCCAAGAAAAAAGATTATGGGAGGCCATATATCACAGGGTCTTCTCAAGTTCCTGATTAGCCCATTATGCCTGCCCAATGTCTGAGGGTTGGAACGCAGAGGACAAACTCAAAGTAGCCTCCAGATGTCGGCCGGTAATAAAATGTAATCATGTGTAACCAGGGTCTCGAAGGGACTGACAGCGATTGAAGGAGCCCATCTGGGGGTTGACTGTAGGATTTATTTGAAGTGCAAATGAAGCAAGAATTGCTCAATCAGGGCGTTCAAGTTCAAGATGCTAACTGTCAAGACGGTTGTGTCTTAAATCCAACATCATGATTGTTTGGTCACGATCAATCTCATGGACTTATATTTTCATATAGAAATTCTAGGAAGTTCCTGAGGTTCGTTTCGGGGGCAAAGCTTTCCAATATCAGGTTATTCCATTCGCCTTAACCCTATCACCCCGCACATTCATGAAATGCATGGATGCAGCACTGGCTCCTTTGCGACTCCGGGCATCTGCATTCTGAATTACATAGAGGACTGGCTGATACTAGCACAGTCAAAAAAACTGGCAGTTCAGCACAGGGATATCGTCTTAGTTCATCTTGTTTCTCTGGATCTGAGACTCAATGCCAAAAAGAAGCATTCGCTCTCTCAATCAGTAAATTACCTATCTGGGCATTGTATGGAATTCGATCATGATGCGGGCACAATTGTATCCCGCTCTAATCGTGTCCTTTCAAAACACACTGAGCAAAGTCAGGCTAGGCCAAGGTTACAATGTTCATCAGTATCAACGAATACTAGGTCTCATGGCATCTGCATCCTCGGTGATCCCTTTGGGCCTTCTGTACGAGACCGGTTCAGTTGTGGCTCAAAGCCAGGTGATTTCATCCACGGGCCAGTCCCCTAAGGCAGATAAGGGTTACGCGCTGCGCGCTTCGTACCCTTTCTATGTGGTTCAGACCCCGGTTCCTCACTTTGGGTCGCACTCTAGGTGCGTCTTGCCATCGCAAATTACTAACGACAGAAGCCTCCCTGACGGGCTGGGGTGCAGTCTTAAGTGGTTGTCCAGCTCAAGGGGAATAGGAGGGTCATCAGCTCGATTGGAACATCAACTGCCTCAAGTTGATGGCTGTATTTCTGGCTCTGAAATACTTCCTCCAGTATTTGAGAGGCTGGCATGTCCTGGTGTGGGTGGACAACACAGCAGTAGTCTCTTACATAAACCATCAAGGAGGTCTACGTTCACACCAGCTCAACAGACTGGCATGGCAGATTCTCCTTAGGGCCCAGAGCAAGCTCCTGTCAATAAGAGCAGTTTATATCCCTGGATGCCTGAATGTGGGAGCATATTTACTGTCCAGACAGAAAATACAGACGTGGGAGTGGAAAATCCAACCCGAGGTAGTGGAACAAATATGGGTGAGATTTTACAGAGCGAAAATGTACCTCTTCGCCTCCCAACAGAGAGCGCCTTGTCCTCTCTTCTTTTCTCTGAGTCACCCAGCCCCCTGGGTCTGCACGCGATGGCACATACATGGCCCAGAATGCGCCTGTATGCATTTCCTCCTTTCTCTGCTCCTGGGAGTCTTGGCCAGAGTTCACCAGCAAGGGTCCTGCCTCTTACTGATAGCACAGCATTGGCCGAACAGGGTATGGTTCTCTGAGATAATGTCTCTCCTCGATGGCTTGCCTTGGGCGATTCCGGACAGGGGGGACATTCTGTCTCAGGTGCAGGGGACAATATTTAATCCCCAGTCTGAGGTGTGGAACCTTCATGTTTGGCCCCTGAAGGGTACCAACTGAGGGACACTGGGTTTTCACCTGAAGTTATTGAGACCAATCTAAGTGCTAGGTCTCCCTCTACTAGAAGAAGTTACACCAATAAATGGGGTGTCTTTGAAAGATGGTGCAGTGCACATAATGCAGAGACAGTTAACTGCCAGATTGCTTCAGTTCTGGACTTTCTGCAGGAAAAATTGTCAGCAGGCACATGCCCGCCACTCTCAGGGTTTTCGAGGCCGCTCTATCGGCTTGCCATGCCTTGATTGACGGGGGTGCCGTTGGGGAGACATCCTCTGCTCGCTCGCTTCTTTCATGGAGCCATGTGACTGAGACCTCCTGCTAGGACCAGGATCCCTTAATGGGACTTAGCAATTGTCTTTGAGGGTCTGGTTGAGACCCCCTTCGAACCTCTAGAGTCAGCGTCTGATAAACTTCTGACTCTCAAGATGGTTTTTCTTATGGCAATTACTTCTCTAAAAAGAATTGGGGATCTACAGGCTATGTCTGTCTTGCCAGCCTGCTTAGATTTTGCCCCAGGAATGGCTAATGCAATTTTGCACCCTTATCCTGATTACCTGCCTATGGTTCCTTTCTCGACTGTACATCCAGTCATTCTCGAAGCCTTCTGCTCCCCACGTTTACAACGGTGGAGCAGGAAAGACTTCAAAGACTTTGTCCAGCACATGCCCTTCAGACTTATGTCCACCGCAGTCAGGGCAACTATTCGTTTGCCATGGGGGCCGCAACAGAGGGCGGCCGCCACCAAGCAGACAATGTCGCTTTGAGTGAGGGACGCTATTGCCTTGGCTACGATGGGGGCATTCCAGCTTCGCCAGTAGGTATCAGGGCTCACTCTACCAGAGGGGTCGCCTCCTCTAAAGCCTTGGCTAGAGGTGTCCCTCTGCAGCATGTTTGTGATGCGGCAGGCTGGTCCTCTCAGCACACAGTCATAAGATTTTATAGTTTGGATGTTCATGCCACTCCGGGCTCTTATGTCCTTGAGTCAACATCACAAGCTCATGTATGAGACCACTCACACTCTTTTGAGCACAACTACACAACCGTAAGGGGTCTGGACAACCACAGTGCGGCAGCATGGGTATTTTCGTTCCCAAAGCGCTAAATCAGCGCAGCATCAAAGTATAGCTTTTTGACAGGGAACATCTCGGGTTACTTAACTGTAACTCCTGTTCCCTGATAATGGATGCCCCAGGCCTGCACTTCAGACAAAATACCTGACGATGCACCTCTGACACATCTATTTATAGCCCTGCTACAGGTGCATCCAATGATGTCATCAGCAGAGGCTATACATTCTGGTCAATTTAATTGACGTTTTTCGCACATATTCACAGCTGGTCACAACCTAAAGTTGTTCCCAAAGCGCTTAATCAGCGCAGCATCTACAGTTAAGTAACCCGAGATGTTTCCCTGAGACAATCCAGATAAAACCCTTGCCGCCTCACAACCTTTAGCTAAGCGATCGAACATTAGGTGGATCTCCATGAGAATGCTTAGAATGAAGTGCAACAGGGATATCCATTGTACCGCATGGCGGTTCCCCATTAACAGGCCTTCCGGTGGGGAGCGTGATGACACATGCCACCTTCATTGTCTCGGACGGGAAAAAAGAGGGCTACATCAAGAAGTACAAGAAATATAGTTATGGAAGCTGCAGCAAGAACGTGCCTCACCTGAGAACGGGGCTGGAGGATTGAGAAGAGGCTCAGACCGTCCAGAAATGTGGGAGCCAGTGAGGGTACTTCCTGGGTGGGACCAGTATCGGGACGCTGGCTGAGTTTTTGGATGACAGAGGTGAGCTCAGCATCATCTCCAGAGCCCAGATAGAAGCGGAGATCTGATCCTGCTGATTTTCCATTAAAGCTCTGTGCTGAGAAAGGGCAGAGCAAAGAGTGGATTCCTCCACTGGGACCATCCTGGCTAGAATGTTCTGTCAGAAAGCAAGAGCCCCAATAACAAGAGTTTGTTCGTTGGTGTGTATGCCTCGTAGAAGTGTAGAGATCAGATCCGTGAGGAATTCTAAATGAAGAGTGTATTTGTAGGCGTGTACGCGTCATGGCAGTAGGGAACAGATCCGTGAAGACTCCTCTGTTGAAAAATGTGTGGGCAGAAGGACAAACACAGCAGCAAACTGGAAGGTAACTGCACACCAGACAGAACCAACTGAGGCAGAGCGAGCATTGTGAGTTACTTGAACACACAACAACAATCTAGCAAAGATCATGACACAACGAAGGGTTTAAGTAGGCAGAGAATCAACAGAGAACAGGTGCTGTCAGCACGCTAATTAGAGTCATAACATTACTTTTATTATTGTAGTTGTGGTGTTGCAGTGCTTTTTAATAGGCATTTTATACCAATTTCTTATGAAGTTGACCATGTTGTTGAAGGGCAGTTGTTAAAAGTTAGAGAAAATTTTAGAGCTCTCTCTCTTTCTCTTTATGTGCGTATCCTTTTCTTGCATTGTGTAAGGATGGAAGGACAAGAACAACATCGTGTCAACAAAGATTTTGGAATTGTTTGATATGAATGGAAATAAAGATCAGATTAAAGTATAACACTTTGGGAAAATTAGATATGAAAACATTAATTTATTTTCACATGTCAGCTCTGAGCTGCTTGTTCAACAGGTGACTAATTTCACAAGCTGGTCATGTTGGATTTTGATAAAAGGAGTTTTCAACATTGTGTTGAAGGCTGCAACAATGGAGTGCAATTGAAATTAAAATGAGCTTGTATTGCTTTATCATATGAGTAAACCATCAGAACTTTCTTATTGCTCTCATTTTAATGAAATTAGAGGGTTGTAGTTCTCTATGCTCCTTTAGGGAACTGGTTTGACCTGTCGTGCGCATCTGCCTTCACATGTACCACCATCAGAAAATAACACTCTCCGTTTCACCCTTCAACACGCCACAGCTTGTGGCCCCACATATAGTGTTGGGTAGGTGGGTGTTTCTGTGGTAATTAGACATGATGGTGTTTTACTCCCTTAGAGTGATATCATCTGAATCTAATTATGCATTGTGAGAAAGGCTGCACAGATGTTGCTGTTCTAATCTTTTTTTTTTCCCTTTTCTGCTGTATATGGAAGTGATTAACTATGTGCTTGATGGCTTCATACTACTTACTGTAACACATCAATGTCAATGTCAACGTCATGTAGCGAATCAGCTCTATGAAATATTAATAATCAATCATAACTTGTTATAATCGATTATGAATATTTGGATCAGTTAATCGGGTTAACTTGATGTAGCTACATTAACATTACAACCAAACACTCGGTTCATCCCGTGAACACTCAATATTGGTTATTAATTAATTAATTAATAGAAATGTACATTTCCGGGGCAAGGGAAATGTCTTTCTTACTACGTATTAAGAGCAAGTAGTCAAAATCTATGATTAGTGACTTTAGATATGAGCTTGAGACACAGACAACTTTACATGTGACATGAACAAGACTTTATTAACTAGACTAATCATTTAAACTACTCTAACATACATATACATACATTCATACAGTTTACCAAGGGAAAGAGGGCTGAAGCAGAATACAGGAAGGCAAGAAGTTATAGCATTTTTTGAAGTTCAGCAGATCAACAGCCTGAGCAAACCATCATATTAGTTCTGACACGCCCTTTTTAGAAAGGGGTTAAGGATACTTAATGTATCAAATAATGAGACTAAGTTTGATACTTGCATGTCCCATTTGAATTAAACTGTCCTGATGCAATTTGTTGATGGCTTGAGTTGATCTTTGATGATGTTGTCTTGATGAGAGAGAGAACCAGTGGGAGTCAGAGACAAGGCCGTAGCCTGGCGCATGCTTGGGAGTCCTTGGGGCCTTCTAGTTCAGCATCATTCAGCAAGAGAGTGAGAGAGCACAAGGCTCAGAGGACCAGAAAACAGGAGAGGCAGGAAGCAAGAGCGAGAGAGCTAAGAGAGGGCTAAGAGAGGTAAGAGGACTAAGAGAGCGAAGGAAGTGGGCGCAGTAGTTTTATACCCTTAGGAAACATGTCCCACTTCTCATTGGCTCGACCAATAAGAAGAGTGGAAGTTTCAGGCGGGAATTTGGTTTATGGCCCTTTGTTCTGAGAGGGGTGGTAGCCGATGAAGAAACTAGAAAATCTTCTTGTAATACTAATATGTTGTTGTTATCGACATATCATGTACACAGTCATTTCAATCTTCAAAATACCAAGTTATAGAGACCAAATATGCCACACATATGATTTCGGTTAACCATGGTATGCAAAGTCTGAAACATTAACCCATTAGAGTTTGCAAGAAAACATAGATCAACAACACTTAGGAAAATCCTGAGATGGAACATTAGATACATGTTAATATTTTTATCACATGGATATATATAGGATATACAGGATTAAACAGGGTTCATTTCCCTTTCTCAGTAAGAGAATGAAGTGAGGGTCAGCACTTCTCTGAACATTCCTTTGGAGGTCGTAAAAGTCTCCCTTACTCTGGGCATGAGAGAGTTCCTTTGTCAAGGCTCATTTGCATGTTTATGACCGGGTTTATGACAGTAAGAGATTTTGGGCTGAATGACTCAAAAGATAGTAAAACATAGCGTAATATCATTCTACAGAGATCTTATATTCGAATTCAGCTCGGACAAATCGTAAGGTTTAATTTGATACCAAGAAACGTGTATTTGGTACACTCAAGAAGGAATATACACTCTGAGGCTATTAAATATGAGGCCTCAGAGTTTAAAACACACAACGAAACAGTTCTAACGAGTTTGATATACCTCAGAAATACACAACATACAGGGATTACACGTATTTCATTAGCAATATGCAGTTCTGTGTTTAACTGAAAAACACACACACACACATTTTTACGTTCAAAGTTTCCCCCTTCCTGTCCACACGATAAGCACGTGGTGAGCATGCGGATGTCACATGCGGTTCTCTGTCAATAGTTCATTGTCTCTTTGTCAATACATTTATTGTGCTTGTGGTGACTGGTTGGCGCTATTTCAGTAATTAGGGGAGTTTTTAACAGTAAGTTCTTGTTTGTTCGTGAATCTGCTAAGCCACTGATCCTCCGCCATACCTTACAGTCATGTGTGACAGGGATGTGAATAGTACAAACTACACATTCACAGGATTACACATGTACAAATATCCCCAAAAAAATATAATAAATAAATCACATGGGAAATAAAAATGTAGTTTCTGAAAGTTCTTGTATTCTGAAATCAACCCCATAATGCTGAATTCCTGTCAAGTGGCATCTGCCATCAGATATTTTTGCATCAATTAAATCATGATCCCCTTTCGCTCTAGCATGTCTGACTTCAGAAACTTTCTGGTCCCATAGTATCCAGGAAGTAATCACCAAACAATGGTTAGAGCGACTTGAATGTAAATTTTTTGCTGTAAAATTTAATTGTAGTCCCACTGACGGTTAGGTTTAGGGTTAGTGGGTAGAGTTAAGAAAATATGCCATGGAGCCAAAGCAATGTAGTACCCTCTTAACCACTGTAAATCGCTGTAACACATGGCCTCAAGTGACTTAATGCTTTAATACAAGGTAGGTAATGGCAATTCAATATAAAGACATTTCTTTATTTATTAACATTAATAATCATAATACAATCAAACATTTTACAATAAGCAATATTGTTCAGTAGGCTGTTTATTTTTGATGAGGAATACAATGATTAAAAATCATTCTATGAAGTCAAATAAATAATTGTCACGTTTAATATAGAATTGAATCGATTTCTAACTAGCTAACATACAATTTCTTCAATTGTATGTTAGCTATATTGCAGTGGCCTTAAACATATCCAATCAGAATTTTGAGTATGAAATACATTTTATACATCAGATTGAAAAGGATTAAGCTGAAACATACTGTATACTCTTTAATGGTTGCAAGATCACAAAGCGTTTTTAATTAGAAAAGTATTCTGTCACCACATGTTCATAAGTTGATGTTTTTTTTTCTCACACTAGAAGGCTTATGCACAACACTACACACAACAAAAACCTGAGAAAGCGAAGAAATGGGGAGCCTGCTCTTGTGGACTTTCACATCACTGTACTTGTCAATATATTGATCTGGTTAGTTGGCAGGTAGATCAATGCTGTGCTTTGAAGCTAATCTTGGGGTCGAATTCTCATGCCCAGATTAAAAAAAAAGATGTAGTCTCAGATCTGCTTTAAAAAAGTAACACACAAAAATACTCTAAATAATATATAGACATTATATATGTCAAGATGATTTCAAAATTCAATACCCTCATGAATCTGAATGGAGTATTTGGACCTGGGTAAGATGCATCATTTGTGAGTGCCCTTATGGTAGATAAAACATAATAAAGTGCCCTCTTCGGTAGCCCAGAGTGCAAGAAAATATGATAAAGTGCCCTCTAGGGCGCTCTTCCATTGGAAAAAGTGTGATGCCTTGCCCACTAGGGTGCCCCTATGTGTGAGGAAATGTGGTAAAGTGCCCTCCTATGTGCCCCTATGTGCAAAAAAATGTGAAGTGCCCTCTGTGTGCCCTTCCAGTGGAGAAAACGTTATGCAGTGTACTAATGGGTGCCCTTCCAGTGGAAAAATGGTGATGCAGTGCCCTCATGGGTGCCCCTATGTGTGAGGAAATCTAATTAAGTGTCCCAATGGGTGCCCTTCCAATGAAGGTAATGTGATGCAGTGCCATGTAGGCTGCCCTACATGCTAGGAAATTAGTTGGCCTCTACGTGCTCTTACATTCGAGACAATCCCCTCATGGGATGCCTCTATAGTCGAAAAACTCTCTTGGTGCCCCTGTTTTTTTTTTTTTTTTGCATATCCTATAAAAAAACAGTTTAGTGGCAGCATGATTCTTCCTTAATTTTATTTCTGTTTGGAGCCAATAAACTTTTTTTTAGAATTGTTAGCATGTAGAAGTTAAAAAGTGATATACCTATAACGTCTCGGGTTACTTAAATGTAACCCCTGTTCCCTGATAAAAGTGGAACGAGATGCTGTGCTGATATAGCACTTTGGGAACGTCTTTAGGAGTGACCAGCTGTGAATATGTGTGCAAAACGTCAATGAAATTGACTAGAATTTATAGCCTCTGCTGGTGACATCATTGGATGCACCTGTAGCAGGGCTATAAATAGATGCGCCACAGGTGCTTCGTCGGGTATTTTGTCTGAAGAGCAGTCCTGGGGCATCCCCAGTGTGGAAATGAAGCGCAGCATCTCGTTCCGCTTTTATCAGGGAACACGGAACATTAAAGTAACCCGAGACGTTCCCTTTCAAAAAATTACACTTTGATGCTGCGCTGATTTATTGCTTTGGGAGCGAGAATACCCACTCCGCCGCACTGTGGGTGTCCAGACCCCTTACGGTTGTGTAGTTGTGCTCACAAGAGTGCAAGAGGTCTCAGACATGAGCTTGTGATGTTGACTCAAGGACGTGAGAGCCCGGAGTGGCATGAACATCCAAACTATAGAATTTTGTGAATGTATGCGGAGAGGACCAGCCTGCCGCATAACAAACATGTTGCAGAGGGACACCTCTGGCTAAAGCTTTAGAGGAGGCAAACCCTCTGGTAGAGTGAGCCCTGATACCTATTGGCTAAGCTTGACCACGCGCTTCGTAGGCCAGGGCAATAGCATCCCCCACCAAATGTGACATAGTTTGCTTGGTGGCGGCCACCCTTTTGTTGCAGCCCCATGGCAAATGGATAGATGCCCTGACTTAAGCCACTAGCTAGTGCGGTGGACATAAGTCTGAAGGGCACGGACTGGACTCAGTCCGTGAAGTCTTTCATGCTCCGGCATTGTAAACGGTGGGGAGCAGAGGCTTTGAGAGTGACCGGATGTATGGTCGAGAAAGGAACCTTTGGCAGGTAGTCAGGATGACGGTGCAAAATTTACTTTAGCCATTCCTGGGGCAAAATCTAAGCAGGCTGGCAAGACAGACAGAGCCTGCAGATCCCCAGTTGTTTTTAGAGAAGTAATTGCCATAAGAAAAACCATCTTGAGATTCAGAAATTTATGAGACGCTGACTCTAGAGATTCAAAGGGGGTCTCAACCAGACCCTCAAGGACT
Source organism: Xyrauchen texanus (assembly GCF_025860055.1). Taxonomy (NCBI): domain Eukaryota; kingdom Metazoa; phylum Chordata; class Actinopteri; order Cypriniformes; family Catostomidae; genus Xyrauchen; species Xyrauchen texanus. Next base: position 39,125,523 of record NC_068280.1, read on the forward strand.
TTTGCTAAGTCCCATGAAGGGATCCTGGTCCTAGCAGGAGGTCTCAACTGCATGGCTCCACGAATGAAGCGAGCAAGCAGAGGATGTCTCCCCAACAGCATCCCATCAATCAGGGTATGGCAATCCGATAGAGCGGCCACGTAAACCCTGAGAGTGGCAGGGCATGTGCCTGCTGATATTTAATCCTGCACAAAGTCCAGAACTGAAGAAATCTGGCAGTTAACTCTATCTGCATTATGTGCACTGCACCATCTTTCAAAGACACCCCATTTATTGGCGTAACTTCTTCTAGTAGAGGGAGCCCTAGTACATAGAATGGTCGCGATAACTTCAGGTGAAAGCCCAGTGTCCCTCAGTTGGTACCCTTCAGGGGCCAAACATGAAGGTTCCACAGCTCGGACCGGGGATTAAATATTGTCTCCTGCACCTGGAACAGAAGGTCCCTCCTGTCCGGAATCGCCCAAGGCGAGCCGTTGAGGAGAGACATTATCTCTGAGAACCATACCCTGTTCGGCCAACGTGGTGCTATCAGTAAGAGGCAAGACCCTTGCTGGAAAACTCTGGCCAAGACTCGCGGGAGCAGAGAAACCAGAGGAAATGCATACAGGCGCACTCTGGGCCATGTTTGTGCCATTGCGTCCAGACCTAGGAGGGCTGGGTGACTCAGAGAGAAGTAGAGGGGACATTGCGCTGTCTGTTGGGAAGGCGAAGAAGTCCACTTCTGCTCTTCAGGCATCCAGGGATATAAACTTCTCTGATTGACAGGAGCTTGCCCAGGGCCCAAAGGAGAATCTGCCATGCCAATCTGTTGAGCTGACGTGAACGTAGACCACCTTGATGGTTTATGTAAGAGACTACTGTTGTGTTGTCCACACGCACCAGGACATGGCAGCCTCTCAAGCTGATGACCCTCCCACTCCTCTTGAGCTGGATGATCACTTAAGACTGCATAGTCTGTCGTTAGCAATTTGCGACGGCAAAACGCACCTAGAGTGAGACCGAAAGTGAGAAACCGAGGTCTGAACCACATAGAAAGGCTACGAAGCGCGCGGCGCGTAATCCTTATCTACCTTAGGGGACTGGACCTAGGATGAAATCCCCTGGCTTTGAGCCACAACTGAAACAGTCTCATGTGCAAAAGGCCCAAAGGGATCGCTGAAGACGCAAATGCCAAGAGACCTAGTATTTCTTTGATACTGATGAACAGTGCAACTTTGGCCTAGCCTGACTTTGCCCAATGTGTTCTGAATGGACACGATTCTAGCAGGAGACAATTGTGCCAGCATCATGATCGAATTCCATACAACGCCCAGATAGAATGCTCTTTTTGACATTGAGTCTCAGACCCAGAGAAACCAGATGAGCTAAGACGATATCCCTGTGCTGACCTGCCAGTTCTCGTGACTGTGCTTGTATCAGCCAGTCGCCTATGTAATTCAGAATGTGTATGCCCCGGAGTTGCAAAGGAGCCAGTACTGCATCTATGCGTTTCGTGAATGTGCGGGGTGATAGGTCTAGGCCGAATGGAAGAACACGATGTTGGAAAGCTTTTCCCCCAAAATCAAACCTCAGGAACTTCCTGTGTTGTGGCAGAATTTCTATATGAAAATATGCGTCCATGAGATCAATCGTGACCAACCAATCGTGATGTTGGATTTGAGACACGACCGTCTTGACAGTTAACATCTTGAATTTGAATGCCCTGACTGAGCGATTCAAGCCTCGAAGTTCTAAAATCGGACGCAACCCCCTACCCTTCTTGGGAACCAGGAAGTATCTGCTGTTGTAACCTGACTCTTTCTCTGGAAGGGGAAGATGTTCTATGGCCCCTTTGACAAAGAGGTTTTGCAGTTCTTTCCACAGTAGACATGCTTGTTCCGGTTTCACGGAAATGGAGACCACGCCATTGAAACACAGAGGACAGCGATTTAATTGAATTCTGTAGTCTTTTTCTACTGTTCTTAGAACCCACTTAGAAACACCTGCTAGTAGCTTCCATGCTGCCAGGTTCTCTGAGATGGGTATCAATTTTGACAATTCCTGCTGAAAAGATGTCGAGTATTCCGCGTCCTGGACTAAGGCAGGAAGCAATGGAACACCCATCATTTTTCTGGAAACCTCTAACTCCCGAAACACTAGAGGTGGCGGGAATGGAGAGGTTTCGTGGGGGTATCGGGTAGGTACAGTTGAATGCATCATGCGCCAGTCATTAGAAATGACTACCATGAGGTCTTGCTTTTGGGGCTGCTGAGGGCGACGAGCCGGCCCCCTGTCTCTACGAGGGGGAGTACGACTCGCCACACTTTTGAGCCTCCCTTCTAGAGGCTGGGTGGCCAACAACCCCTCCTCCTGAGTGCCGCGAGAAAGGAATTGCCCGAAGGCTTCCTCGTGACTCTTTGCCTTCTGGAATCTGGTGATAACTACATTCATAGCATCACCAAATAAGCCAGAAGGCGAAACCGAGTCATTGAGAAGGAAAACTTTGTCCTTGTCTCTGATGCCCGACAGGTTGAGCCATAAGTGTCTCTCCGTGCTGACTAAAGCAGACATAGACAATGACACGAGCCGTCTGCTTGGTCATGAGGAGAGACAGATCCGTGGCTCAACGAAGCTCAGAGAAAGCCTCTTCGTCGACCGTGGTGCCTGCACTCATGTCCTTCAACAGATCAGCCTGGTACAGCTGTAACACTGCGATAGTGTGTAGGGCAGCACCAGCCTGACCTGCTGCCTGATAAGCCTTCCCCACAAGCGTAAAGGTGGTCCTGCATGGCTTTGTGGGGAGAGTGGGTCTCTTTAGTGATGATGCTGATCCAGGCGAGAGATAACCCGCAAGTGTCTCTTCTACCAGCGGCATCACTGAATACCCCCGTGCCTCAGCACCTATGATAGTCGAATATGTCTACGTCGAGGGCACGAAGACACAGGAAGTATAAGGTTTCCTCCATGAATGAGAATCAAAGAAAGGAAGGGACTGATATAGCATTTTTAAATCAGAAATCGGTCTTCTAGTTTGGAGCTTTTGGGGGTCTCTTGTTCGCATGGCCAGTCTAACTGTAGTCTGGCCACAGCCTGAGTAACCACCTCGAGTAATTCCTCAGCTGCTTTATTATTGTGCGTGGAATGTTCTGAGGTTCAGCGTCCCCCTCGTGAACCGAAGAGGCGCCGAAGTGTGCTTCAGGCTTACGAGAAGGATCAGCTCGATCTGTGGGGAGAGCGAGCGATAGGGACGGACCCGTCGCTCGCTCCTCAGCTAGATCTATGCGAGAGCTCCATGATGAAAGAGTGGGTACTGGCTCTTGGAAGTAAGCGAGACAAGTACGAAGCATTTTGACTGTAAACGGATCGCAATGCTCGCACCCACCCCAACGCAAGAGCAGCATGCTCTTCCCCCAAACACGCAAAACAAAACTGGTGTGTGTCCGTTTCAGCCATATAGCGTAAACATGGGAACACACACTGCTTGCTTTGTTTATCAGTCATTCTTTCTCTTCATTTTTTTTTACAGAAAAGAGAAAGAGAAAGGTTTTCTGCCTAACAATTCTAACTCCCAACAGAGGAAAGTAGACAGTTCTGACAGTCAAGAAGCACAACACCCACAGAATGATCTGAAGACAAAAGATCTGACAATGCACCTGTTGCGCATCTATTTATAGCCCTGCTACAGGTGCATCCAATGATGTCACCAGCATAGGCTATAAATTCTAGTCAATTTCATTGACGTGTTGCATACATATTTACAGCTGGTCACTACTAAAGCTAAAGACGTTCACAAAGTGCTAAATCAGCGCAGCATCAAAGTGTAGCTTTTTGATAGGGAACATATCTTTAGAAAGAAGAAACAATATAAATGGTTTGGATGATTTTATTGATTCCAAAAGAGAGTGCAAATGAGGTAGAATCATCTCTTGGGTGGAGTTCCCCTTTATTTTTTATACAATCCTCACACACACTCAGCCACACCCCGTTTAGAATGTTCAGGTGTCAGTGGGTTTAGTGCAGTCTGAGCTGTAACCTTCACATCCCACTACAGTGTGTGAGGTATGTTAGATAGCTATATGTTTTACATTTAAACCAACAGAAAGTTTGCAGCTTACTAAAGATACTCTTGCATAGCATAGATTTTGAATTTATTCTATGCATGGTGATTGCGACACCTGTCCTCACTGAGACTGCCATTGCTACTTCTGCACTCCTGAGAAAGGACCTTGATATTTTAGTATCATGCACCATTGTGGAAGGGGTCATGGTAATGGTGAAAGTAATAAGGAAAGATGAGTATTGAAGGTCCTCTTTTCAAAAGCAAAAGAACAAGCAGGGGCAGCTGACATTGAGGTCCCTGATGAAATACCTGGACAAACCAGACACATAAAGGTGCCTCAGATGTACAAGTACAGCTCCCAATCTTCCACAGAGGACCATCAAGCCCAGAACTTGGAGGAGCACTATCGATGAAAGGTGTCCTTTACTTTTATTGACATCCTCTCCAAGGAGATAGACAAGAGATTCAAGGGGAAGGATGACACCCCAACTGGAGAAATCCTATGGGGCTTCACTGCCTTACATCTCAAGTCACTGAAAGGCAACACAGATGACAGAGCTGCTCAATCTGTTGGAGATGTTCGAAAGTTTTATGATGTGGAGGAAGAAAATCTTGACACCATTTTCCCTACCTTAAGCTCCTCAAAATATATGCCACATTGCCAGTGACAACCACTTCAACTTATTCTCTAAACGGAAGCTGATCAAGACCCAGCTCACTCAGGATATCCCAGTTGACCCAAAATAGGTCATTGATATTTACAAACACATAGCCAAATGAAAAATACTACTCTGATTCCACCACCCTGACTATTTTCCTACCCTGACTAGTCTCCTCAATATACAGCTAATTCTCAGTGACACATTCTCAGTGTGTGTGTGCGTGTGTGTGTGTGTGTGTGTGTGTGTGTGTGTGTGTGTGTGTGTGTGTGTGTGTGTGTGTGTGTGTGTGTGTGTTTGTGTGAGTGTTCAGTGGGGCTTGTGTTTGATTTACTCCACAGCAGAGAGTCTGATGTGGGAGGGAATGTCCAGATCAGTTGGATAAGATCTGCACAGAATAGAGAGGACACAGGCAGCAGTGATCCACAGCATGTACCCCTGCATGCATGAACACATAAACACACTCTTTCCAGCCAGTGCGCATTGATGCATGTACACACACAAACACACAAAGGCTCTGTTTCAAAACCTAGTGAGCTGCCTTGCTGCCTTCTAAACTGCCATTCACACCAAGTGCATTTTTTTGTCCGTCTGCACTGCTTTTAATATTTTTCATATTTAAATGTGCTAGATGGAAATCTTTGACTGTTGCGCTGTTTTGATTTTATTAAGCATCTCAAGCTACATAGGCAGCAACTCCATGTTCCACAAAGATATTACTTAGAACAGGCGACTCGACTCACAAATGAATTCAACTTTAGCATGTTGTTAATGTAACAGTGCCATACTCTAATAAGCACAAAAACAAACAAACAAACCAAAAAAACAGACAGATATATATATATATTGGTTTAAATAATAAATTTTTAATTACATAGAAAAATTTTTATCGATTCCTTTCAGGATTTAATGAAATATGTTAATTTATTATCTACATTATAAAAAAAAAAAATATGTTTGTTTATATATGTTGATATAATCAACAATCATCATGGCATTGCCTTCTCTTCTTAGAATTCCCTAAGAGGTATCTGAAGAGACAGTATGAATTTGCCTACCATTGGAACACTCTTCGTGCACCATAGCATATCAAACAGAATCATGCTGAACACATTATCATCCTGTGAATGTTATCTAAGCCTTCACCAGTCTGTTATTTGCTCTTTTTTTTAGCTTTCCTTTTAGAATCACATTGTGATTCTTAAGTTGTATTTTTAACATTTATTATTTATATATATTTGTATGATTATTACTATTATTTTAATTTAAGTTGCAATCCTAATCCACTTTCATTGACGTGTTGCACACATATTCACATCTGGTCACTCCTAAAGACGTTCCCAAAGTGCTAAATCAGCGCAGCATCAAAGTGTAGCTTTTTGATAGGGAACATATCATTAGAAAGAAGAAAAAAAAAATAGTTTGTATGATTTTATTGATTCCTAAAGAGAGTGTAAATGAGGTAGAAAGCTTTGGAACACTCATCGTGCACCATAGCATATCAAACCACAAATTATCATCCTGTCATTGTCATCTAAGCCTTCACCAGTCTGTTATTTGCTCTTTTTTTAGCTTTCCTTTACAAATATCGTCCTCTGCCCTCCCCTTTCTTTTCACAGATCAGTTATCTTAATTTTAAAAGTTACAAATATTTTTTATACATTGTGATTCTTAAATTGTATTTTTAACATTTATTATTTATAAATATTTGTATTATTTGTATTATTAGTATTAATAATAATAATATTTTTTGTGGGAAGTTGCAATCCTAATCAACTTGGCTCAGAAATCTTAGGGGTAACAAATGCAATTGAAAAATAGTCACTGTTTTAAAAAAGGTTTTTCAAAAAGTTCCCCTCTTCCATTGTCCGCAAAACAGATAGAACCTGTTTACATGCAAACCAATAAGCTGATAATTCCCTAAATCAGCTTGAGTAAAAAAATCGGACAGAGCCAGAAAACCATGTTTACATGAGATTTGAAATAGTCGAGTTATTCTCTGCTTCTGTTGTCAAAGCCAGTAAGAATGCCAGTAAAGGTGTTTACTTGCAACGCAAATTGGAATAATGTGAAAAAATCTATCTGTGTTGATCAATTTATCCTTAAGCGGTTTATGACCTTGCACATGACCACATATGTTGTCAGTTTATTAAGCATAATCAGTGAAAGAGCATGCATCTAAATATGCTCATAATCCTGCCTTAAATTTATGCCACTGGTTAATGCAAAGTTGCTCTTTTGTACTGGTTGGGATTCTCAAACAAACAAACAATCAAACAAACTAACAAACAAGCAAACAAACCAAAAAAGAAACAAACAAACAACAAACAGATCAATGTTTTGATAGAACCATATTGTTAATTCTGCACATTGCACTAGAATAAGAGAAGTATATTAATAAAATAAAATGTATGCACTGTGACTTTAACTTCTTTTATAATGCACCCATAACCAGATTATTGCTTCTCTGTGTATTTCAGGACAGCCCTTTGATCCTACAATCAGACCGCAATGTGACGGTGAATGCACGAAATAACATTGGCCAGCTGACAGGACAGCTCACTGTGGGTGAGTGTCATTTTTAAACCAACTCTATTTTTATGGACATGTCACCTGATTTCACATTTCACAGCAGGGTATTTCATACACATTTATGTTCTCTGTATTCATTCTTCTACTGCAATATTTCCACGTTTTGAACTCTGTGCGTTTGCCCTATAAGCCTGAAGTCTCTTAATATCAAATTTCATTTTTATTTTCAACATAACTTAATTGTACTCCTAATTGGCATCTGCACACCTGCTCAAAAGAATAAAATCATTTTTGAATAGAGGAAAGACTCTTTATGGCATCTATTCAAAATGCATTGTTAGTAGATTGTCAGTAAACAGAAAATGTATAGTGTTTTTTTACTTAATTTCCTTAATGGCATGTTTTGTCAATGAGATGCTAAAGGGCTTTTGGCCTAAGATTTCTTCAAAACAGTGGCTTGTATTATATTCAAAGGTGCATCAGAGTGAACTCATCTCATTTACCAGTTTTCTTTCTGTACATTACACACACAAATGTGCAGAGATAAAAACAATACATTAAACTTACTGGCTTGCATTTTTTGTTTTTGTTTGAAGCTCGGTTAACGCATTGCAGAAGACAGCAGGCTGCATGGTGGGGCCAACTGCCTGTTGGGTTTAAGACCTCCATCAATTATTACTCTATCTCAAAGAAGCCATGGGGGTTTCTGGAGATTTCTGTTGTTTTCCAGTGAATCCTCTTCCCTTGTCATGGTTTTACACCCTAGGTTATGCAAGGCAGAGTGTTTATGTTTGTGTGTATGTATTTTGAAGGAGCTACCTGCTTCTAGCTAGTTGCTACAGTAGATCAGAACATAAACAACCACCCCTAAAACAAGTAGACGACTTGATGCTCTCCACTACTTTCTTTTTATGGACTAGGGATACATTTGAAAAGAGTTCAGATAAAATCTTTGCTGTACATAGGAGACCAGAGAAGGCAACTGCTTCACATGTGATCTACAATTCAGGTGGTATTATTGTTATCAGGAAGCAAAGGAGTGCGCAATTTTGGTAGTTTCCCTGTTGACATGGATGAATGTAATCAGCATGAATTTTTGTTCTTTTGTCCAGGCTGGTTTATGATGGTTCGGTGCTAATCTAAACTGATGGACCATCATAATGTAGGCATTTGCTGGCAATGGTGATCGTTCAGCATGGCTTGTCTGGAAAACATGTTAACCAAGGAAGTCTTGCTGGGTTAGCTAATTACGAAGACCAGTCACAAATCTGTTTACGCCGATCAGCCACAACATTAATACCACCTGCCTAATATTGCATAGTTCCCGCTCACGCCACCAAAACAGTGCCGACTCTCATTTCACAATAGCATTCTGAGATTATTTTCTTCTCTCTACAGTTGTAAAGGGTGGTTATCTGAGTTACCATAAACTTTCTGGCTTCTGTTGACCTCTCTCATCAACAACGCATTTCCGTCCAGAGAAATGCCGCTTGCTGGAGGTTTTTTTTTTTTTTTGACACCATTTGGAGTAAATTCTAGAGACTGTTGTGTGTGAAAATCTCAGGAGATCAGCAGTTACAGAAATACTCAAACCAGCCCTTCTGGCACCAACAACTACATGCCATGGTCCAAATCACTAAGATCAAATAATTTTCCACATTCTGATGGTTGATGTGAACAATAACGTCTCGGTTACTGTTGTAACCTCCATTACCTGATGGAGGGAATGAAATGTTGTGTCAATGTAGTGACACTAGGTGTTGCTCTTGGGAACCCCAAGCTCCTCCAATCTTTGAGAAAAGATGCCACTTCCCCAGACATATGGGTATAAAAGAAGCTGGAATGCGGCCATTCATTCAGGTTTTGTGCTGAGGATCCGAGACAAGGTCCCGGCCATTTCACCGGATAGTACAGCATTGTGGCAAAAGGGTCACAACGTCTTGTTCCCTCCATTTAGGAATGGAGGTTACAACAGTAACTGAGACGTTCCCCTTCTGTCACTCACTCAACGTTGTGTTGATGTAGTGAAACAAGGGGTCCCTTTAGAAAAATGCCACAAAAGCTGAACCGTGTAACACTTGCTGCTGCACGTGTAATAGCAGGTGCATCAGTCTGCACTTAACCTCCCCTAACACCCCACAAGACATCATGTTGTTCCCCACACCCCTGAGGGGGGGGAAGTGATGTAACTAGCATGGGAGCAGGCTGGTCATGATCCAGTGGGCAAACCTCTGTTTAGAGACAGCATTCCCTTTTAGCTGTCCGCCAAAGCAGACAAATCTGCTCAGAGCATCTAGAGCTCTGCATGTGATCCAAATAGGTGCACAAAGCATGCACCGGACACAGCAACGATCCTACACCGTGGTGAAGCGGATGCTGCCCAACTGGGGTGGGCGCCTGGTGAACTGAATCACGTAGCCAAATCGGATGGTCCTGGCCAGCCACCCAGATGGGTTGGATGTGTAAGCCACACGTCCAAGCTCCGGGTGATAAAAATTCCATTCTCATTGGCCTTTTCTCAAAGATTGGAGGTGTTTGGGGCTCCCAAGAGTGACCCCTAGTGTCACTAAATTGACACAACTTCGAGTGAATGACAGAAGGGGAACTGAAGCTCCTGACCCGTATCTGAATTATTCTATGCACTGCACTGCTGCCACACGATTGGTTGATTAGATAATGGCATGAATGATTGTTGGTGCCAGATGGTCTGGTTTGAGTATTTGTGTAACTGCTGATCTCCAGGAATTTTAATGCACAACAGTCTCTAGAATTTACTGACAATGGTGCCAAAAACAAAAAACATCCAGTGAGTGGCAGTTCTGCTGATGGAAACGCCTTATTGATGTGAGAGGTCAACAGAGAATGGCCAGACTGATTTAAACTGACAAAGTCTATGAACTCAGATAACTGCCCTTTACAATTGTGGTGAGAAGAATAGCATCTCAGAATGCTATTCTGAGATGTGGGTTGGTGCTTTATTGACGGCACGTGGAGGACCTAAACGAAATTAGGCAGGTGGTTTTAATGTTGTAGTTGATTGGTGTATATCATGCTGGGACAGATTTGGGCTGCTTTCCAGTTCTAATTTGTATGTCCTTCCCTCGATATCTTTACTCCTACATATCTCATGAATTCAGATGCTTACATTGTGCAAGAGCCCTCAAGGGGTGGAACCTATGCAATATGTTGAAATAGAATGGACTAAAACCTTGATAACTTGGCCCGCTATGAAGCCATGTTCCTTATGCCGTTTATGGGATTAAGCCAAAGCAGTGTAACACACTGGTGTACATGTAAACACATAAGCGTCATTCTTATCGCTTTTTATGCATGCATTTATGTTATGGAGCATGACATAAGAGGGAAACCCCACTTTTGCAGCACAATGCCTCTGCTGCTTACACATTGCATGAAAACGCAAACCCCAGTTTCTTGTTTCAAACAGCTTTCACGTAATAAATGGCTTACTGGTGTCCATGTGAATGAGCTATAATAATTTGACATCCATTCAATCTTTGCAGTAGTTATTACTCCACCCCTGTTTTACATTATTAACGATAGCTCTATAATGTTGAACCAACGTGGTTCAATGAGGAATGCCGTGACTAGCTAGATAATTTCACCAAATATTCATTGTAATGTGGTGGATGGGCAGTTTATTTCGTTGTACAGGAATTGCACCCCAAAATTGTCATTTTACCACCGTGGTTGCTGCTGCAATTATGCATTTGCTGCTGTAAACCACTAAGTGGCACTATAACCATATAATTTCAGTAGACGGGAGCTGAACGCCTCAAAGCAAACTATGTGTGGATTTAACAAATGTACAAAATTTGCATATATATATATATATATATATATATATATATATATATATATATATATATGTGTGTGTGTGTGTGTGTACAATAAACACATACAAATCACAAATACATATGGTGGTAAAGTTCATTCTGGTTGCCTGGTTGCCTATGTTCTGTGACTTGGGTTTTGGGTGCCAGTCCCCATCATGGAATGCTGGTGTGCTGATCAAAAATATCATGCTGGTCGACCAACTTCACCAGCTAAGTGTTGCTGGTGAAAAGCATGGCTATGCTGGTCCACCAGCACTAACCTTTTCAGCAGGGATACACTGTAAACTTGACTTGACTTGACTTGACTATTCATGGACATAATTGTATGCATCTGTATTACTTAACCATTTGTATTATAGGATCTGCTTTTAGAAATTGAGTAGTCAGATTTGGAATACAGAAGAGTTAGCTTTGTTCTTTTTGCTGTTAAGAAAACAATAGCAAGCATTTTCTAACCCGGATGGTCTGTATTATGAAAAATGCAAATATTTTATATTGCATCTCAGCCATGGGTGGATCTTTAATAAGTACACGCTTATGGGTAGAGAGTAAATTTACTTATGCACTGAGGGTGTGTTACCTATTTGTTGTAGCTAAGATCTCGTGCCCTTTATATCCATGTTGACATTACACACAAGTCTGCTGTGCCATTGCCCTCAGGCTAGCACTGCTCTCTCGACATTGTCAGAACATTTAGGCAATTTTATGGAAAGGATTAACTCCCAAACAGGTAGCAACATTCTACTCTATCACCCCTCACATCCTCACTTTTGTTTACCGTTTATTTCTACTTCTCCCCTCTCTCCTGTTCTCTCTGTCCCTGATCCCACTCGCTGCAAGAACATTAATCTTCAAATAGAAATTGTATAGAGGTGCTGGGATCCAGAGAGCTGGGTTGTCCTCTGATAGCTTTCCCCAAGAGTGCAGAGGTCTCTGTTTTTATAATATATCCCATAAGTTCTGATGATTGATGCACCATTGTGTTGTTGTGAGCAAGGAGTGGAGAGTACTGCGATCATGACTTTATCCTGTGTTCATAAGGGAGTCACTTAATGTTTTAGAGTGGTAATATGTCATGGTCCTTGTGGCTTTAGGATGACCTTTTTTGGGTATGTTCACCTTGTGACCCTCCAGTACTGTGTTCATCTGGGATCCCATGGCCATGAAAAACCTTGATATATCAGGGAATATTTGTTGTGTTTTGCAGGACTAGAAAAGTCATGGAATTAAATAAAATCTTATAAGTCATAGAAAAATAAGGCAGATGCTAGTTTCACTAAGAGTAAAAAAGCAACAAAAATTATCTTCTTTGCACTAAGTGCAAATAGAGTTAGATGCTATTTGCACTCAATTGCAAATAGTGGCAGATACTCTTACACCCCTATTTAAATACTAACATACAGTATAGTGGCATCACTGTAGCATTTTTATTGTGTTTGTATTTGGAGTCCCACATGTCACATATTCCCTGTTGTCTTTTGTTTTTGTACTTTTATAATTTGTATTTACAAAAATTAACCATGGTTTCATTACAGTAACCATAGTATCACCATGTAATTTTTCAGTATCATCATAGTAACCACAATATTAAACGTGGTTACTAACTACTATTAACAACAAGTTACTGTAGTAACACCATGGCACATCAGAACTATATAGTTTCTAACAAAACAGATGGTCACAGCAATATTACTGCAGTAAAACCATGGGTAATTTTATCCAGATCAAGTCCTTCTCTCAACTCCCCTACCTAAACTGTGACCAAATCACTGTGAGAAATCGCTTTTATTTATTACTCTAAGTATGATTATAGGACATTTTAAGAGTATAGACATGGGAAAAATTATATTAAGGGGTGGGATTTGAACCCAGATCACCAGCGTGACAACATATACACATAATAGTAATATTGTATTAAACATGACTAGTAACCACGACTGTAGTAACCATGTTTCTTTTTTTTTTCTTTTTCTTTTTGGCAGAAAGCAAGGTTTTGATACAATTTACCATGGTTTTGCTACAGCATTAATATTATATCCATATTGTAACTTGGTTTCAGAAAATAGTAGCCATATAATAATATTCAGTCAGGTCAGGTCGCAAAAACCTGCTACTGGTACCATGTAACCCAGTACTACCTGTTTCATGGTCGAGCTTTCCGGCGACTAATCCGGAAACCCCCATGGCCCTGTATAGGGAATGAGGAGGGTGGGTGTACACCCTGGTAAGATTAAAAGCAAGACTTGCTTTCAAGGGCGGATGAACTCTTCAGAGTCAATGGCCATACACACAAAAATGGAGCTGGGATCCCATCAAGGCAACTGTACGGAGCATCTCTTTCTACTTTTGGCATTCCCCTGCACCCGGGCACTCTCGCAGACGTATTGGCTATGCCTTTCCTCTGATTACGTGAGCTCCGGGCGAGAGAAGCCCCTGACAAGTGATAGGACCACCCAGGGTAGCTTTAAAGTCCTGGCGGCAAGTTCACAGTGTTCATAGTGACCAAACTTGAATCGTCGACACGCGCAGAGGAAACCTGCGCCTGTAACTCACTCTTACAGAAATAACACCCAGAATGAGGTAGTTACCGGTTATAAGTCTGAATGATGGTGAGAACATTCAGGCGCCAGGGACCTTGTTCTAGAGTGGGAGGGGTTTTTAAACCTCATGGAAGCTACCACCCGCTGAAACTGGGCAGCCCCCGGCCAATAAGGTGCTCCACTCACCAACGAACAATCAGATGAGGTGGTCTGATTAGTTTGAAACAATCACCTCAAACAACAAAACTACTATTTTCTACCTGGAACGTCCGAACGATGATGACCGGAATGCCCACTGACAACGACCTTGACCCTGAGACAACATGCGCTAGGAAAACAGCTGTCATTGACACTGAACTTTCCAGGTGAAATGTGCATATTGCTGCCCTGCAGGAAACCCGACTTGCGGGTGCAGGTACCATCAAGGAGAGGAATTTCACTTTTTTCTGGTTTGGAAAGCCTGCTGATGAACCTCGTCTCTATGGCACAGGTTTTGCTGTCAAAAATACCATAGTTAACAGCATACAGACACCAGTTGCTGTTAGTGACAGAATCTCAGTCATGAAGCTCAATACACGACAGGGTACCATCAAAATCATCTCTGCTTATGCTCCGACGTTGGCTGCTGACCCTACTGTCAAGGATCACTTCTATTACGACCTTGAAAGTGCTTTGAACCCCTTGTCCGACTCTGAGCGTGTTGTGCTCTTAGGAGACTTAAATGCTCGAGTCGGAGATGACCATCAAGCCTGGCCTGACTGCATCGGGAAGTTTGGTGTTGGTCGAATGAACGAAAATGATCAACGTTTATTAGAGCTCTGCTGTCGAAATAATCTGTGTATTACAAATACCATCTTTCCAGCGAAGAGACATCGTAAAATGACATGGTGTCACCCAAGATCAAATTCTTGGCATCAGCTGGACTTTATCATAGTAAGACAGAAGCAGAGAAAGGAGGTGCTCAACACACGCACCTACCATAGCGCAGACTGTGACACAGACCATAGTCTAGTTGTGTCTACAATGCAGCTGCAGCCAAGGCCCTACTATCGCCAGGCTAAACATTCCAAGAAAATTGATGTAACAAAAACATGCATACCTGCGCTCAAAGAGGAGTACTGTAAGAAACTTGAGGAAGGCCTGAAGTCCATAGATAAAGAATCTGACCCTGACTCATACTGGGACTCGCTGAGAAATACTGTACATGACGCGGCGGTTAAGACTTTCGGAAGAAAACGTCAAGATCTAGACTGGTATAAATCATCCATTGACACAATCCAACCTGTGTTAGAGGAAAAGAGGGAAGCACTAGCTCGTTTGAAGTCAAGACCCACTCGTCAAGCTCAGGAAAACTATCGCGCAGCAAGATCAACTGCCCAGGCAACTGTCCGGAGGTGTGTCCAGGTATTCTGGAACTCCCTCTGCTCTAGAATAGAAACCGCAAGAGACTCTGGAAATCTCAAGGAAATGTTTGCAGCCATCAAGACTGCAACAGGACCCACATCTCAAACTTGTAGTGTGTTAAAGAAGAAAGACGGATCTACTATAGATGATCAGATGGAGAAACTTAAAAGATGGATAGAGCACTACAACAAGCTATATGGAGCAGAGGGAAACGCTTGCCGTCAGACTCTCTTAAACCTCCCTCAATCTCAAATCCGTAATCACCTTGAACATTGCTGAGGTGTTATCCACCATTGAAAGTATAAATAAAGGAAAGGCACCAGGTGCAGATGAAATACCAAGTGAGCTGCTACAAGCGGGTCTAATCCCATTAGCCAGTCATCTTCATCAACTCATTCTGAAATGCTGGCATGCCAAACAAGTACCACAAGATTTCAAAGATGCAACGATCACCACTCTTTATAAGAACAAAGGCGATCGTGGTGACTGTAACAATTATCGAGGTATTTCATTGCTGTCTGTCACTGGCAAAGTACTTGCTCGTATTCTACTGAAACGTTTGCAGGAAATCGCTGAAGATGCATATCCAGAATCGCAGTCCGGGTTCCGACCACAGCGATCAACTACTGATATGATCTTTGCTGTCTGACAACTGCAAGAGAAGTCACGAGAGCAGCGGCAACCGCTTTACATGGCTTTTGTTGACCTAACAAAAGCTTTTGACTATGTGGACAGAAAATCTATTTTCCAGGTCCTTGAGAAAGCTGGCTGTCCACCTACTCTACTCTTACTGATTCAGTCATTTCATGACGGTATGCTGGGTAGGGTGAAGTTTGATGGTGAGCTGTCTGATACGTTTCCCATCAAACGAGGTGTAAAACAGGGCTGTGTATTAGCGCCTACACTGTTTGGTATTTACTTCTCATAATGTAGTCAAAAGAGCATACGAAGACCTGGACAACAACACTGGTGTCTCTCTATTGTCACGTAACGATGGTAATTTCTTCCATCTGTCTCGTTTTAAAGCTAAAACAAAGACCCAGCAATTTGTTGTGCGTGAACTACTCTACGCCGATGATGCTGCGTTATGCGCGTCATCTCCAGATCAGCTTCAAATCCTGATAGATCGATTAGCCGAATCATGTGACAAATTTGGACTCACCATAAACATGGAAAAGACTGTTACAATGTCACATGTCCATGACTTTCATACATTTACAATCAATAAGACCCCACTTAAAGAAGTTGAGAAGTTCACTTATTTGGGTTCTACAATAACTCGAAGTGCTACACTTGATCTTGAATTGGGTGCCAGAATTGGTAAAGCGGCTTCTACCTTCGGAAGACTCACTAAACGAGTTTGGCGGAATAAGTACCTGTCCGTCCGAACTAAAGGCAGAATCTATGAAGCCTGTGTCCTGAGTATTCTCCTCTACGGAGCAGAAAGCTGGCCAACCTATCGCCCACAAGAAAGTAGACTCAGTGCTTTTCACACCAGAAACCTACGGTTCATCATAGGAAAAACCTGGGAGGACAAGATGACAAACGAGGAACTCTTTAAGATAACTAATTCAGAACCTCTATCATCTAGGCTCAAATTTACTCGACTTAGATGGGCAGGACAAGTAAACAGAATGCCACCTTCCCGCATCCCTCATTCTATCCTCCATGGCGTTCTGGAAGAGGGAACTCGTCACACTGGTAGACCAAAGCTTCGCTTTAAAGATGTACTCAAAAGAGATCTTGTGGACTTTGGCATTCAACCTGAATCATGGACCATAGCATCAAGGAATAGGGATCAGTGGAGGGCTCAACTTCACAAAGGAAGACAACTAGACTACGCCAACAACCTTCTAAAGTTGAGGGAAAGACGGATGAAGTTAACCAACACGGACTAATGTGAACTACCCAAGCATTGTCATTCTTGACAGACGCATGCCTAAACTAGGTTTTATATGTGGCTTATACTTACTAAGTTGTAAAAGGTAAACAAAGCAGCCTAATAATGTTCTGCTTTGGCCTATAAATATATGAAAAAATGGAAGTAATAATTCAAGTTAATAATTTTATCCAAAGAATTTGTAAAAATGTAATTTATTAGAGGTATCGGTATTGACCCGAAAAAAATATGTTGTGGCTGTCTTGAATTTGTTCTGAGCAGTGGGGGCGGAGTTAGTGTAAATAGCTTCTGCCAACAAGAGGGGCTATTTGCACTTAGTGTAAATAGACATTCCGGAAAAAAGAATAGACATTTCTATAGTGTAAACATTTAAGTAGCTATACTCTAAAATAGTTATCTTGAGCAGGGTCGTAACTGCAATATACCACACCAATAATCAGATATGGACAAAAATCCCAGGATATCAGCAGTTACAGAAATCCTCAAACCAGCCCGCCTGGCACCAACAATCATCCATGCGATTAATTCACAATAGAAACTAGCGAAAAATCCATTGAAAGGTCCATTGAAAAGGTCACCACACATATCTAGGGACCAGCATGTCATAGATTGATCTTGCAACCATTGCCCTATGCCCTAGCGATCATTTAGGCTATCAAATGCCTAGTAAACCCAAACACACTTACCAAGTATCATAAAAAATGCAATACAATTTGTTTTACTTATTCATTATTGTGGAGAATCCAATTGCATTTTAAAGAAAAACAAGATAATGATTTGTTTTTTATTTGCACAGAAAATTACCTGAAAACAGCAGGAAGGATAAAAACTAGAGATGCACCGATTGCAATTTTCTTGGCCGATTTCGATTTCTGATTTTTTTGCAAGTGTGACCTGCCGATACCGATTTTTTTCGATTTTCTTTCTAAGAACTATTATTGACCACATATACAAACAAAATCTACCTTTCTTCAAAGCTTAATTTTATTTTCATAATAAAATAAATTATTATACATTACAATTTCCCCCAAACTGCACTAAGTTACAGGATCTTCTCTCACTTAAACAACTCTCAAAATAAAGTGCTCTGTGACTGGAAAGAGGTAGAAATAACAATTAACTTCAAATGAGTTGCTTTATATAACAGATGTCATTTTCCACTATTTTTATAAATGGACCTTTTTCTCTTTATTACTCATCTAACAAAACAATTCCAAAGATCTGAAAAACTGAAGTGTCCAATACTCTCAACTTACGTTAGATGTCCAAATAACAGTTGTACAACTGAGCACTGCTTCGGGAATGGCTTGCATGCCTGTCAGCACTCCCGTTTTTCCTGGGAGTCTCCCATTTTGTTATTTCTCCCAAAAAAACTCCCGTAATTTGTATGGCCCAAACCACGTTATATGAATAATCACATCAATATATTATTCCAAGGTGGTCCAGTTGCCAGATCTTGAATGAAACGCATCCTACTCACACAATCGACACATCATACACATTACATATCATTTATGACCACAATCTGGCAACCCAAAACCCATTTGCGCTTTTGATATCTGCGCAAGCAGTAGACGCGGGATGTTAAATCAAGCAAAATATACATGTACATTTAAAAACAGCTGGATGGAAGAATTTATTTTCATATCGCGAAGCCATATCGACAATCCTACTCTGTATCGAGGAAATGTATCAGATTTCTGATCCCTCTGTCCTCAACTATGGAGAACAGCTGGTCATCCAGGGCCATGAATTCCATCATTTCCCTCGTAATTGCTTTGGTCTTTTCGCTGCTCATTCCAAGGAATGATAGGCTGCTGACTTGTGACTGGCTCTGAGCTCTGGCTAGCTTTAGCCGCTTTCCCTTTTTAGCTTCTTTTTTAAAATGGTGTGATGGTGTTATAAATGTCTAATTAGGTTTGTTGTTCCGAAAGTTATTGTGGTGGTTCCCCACATTTCGAAATGTATGTATTCTTCACTCACACAGTGAAGCTCTCCCACGCTAATGACATGTTTACATGCAGCTGTGACGTTATTGCCTGCGCCGCTGGCAACAAAACGGACCGGCTTGGAATCGGTAAGACATGAGGCTGACCGCCGGTTACCGGTCTGGGCCGACCATGCAGAAAATCGGCTAATTCCGGTCCCTGGCCGGTCGATCGGTGCATCTCTAATAAAAACTCTTCCAGTGACTACAATATAACTGATAATGTCATGGAAAATTCACATAAATTAATTAGGTGAAAAGTGTGAAAACCCTGAAAGAACCAGGACATGGTTTAAGGTGTGCTGTAAGATCTTGCTTTCATTCTCTCTCTCATCCCTCCATCATTTCTCCCTAACCTGTGGTGCTCTATTGTTTGCCGCAAGGGCCCTGCGTTGATGATTGAAATTGGGGACAGGAAAATAATCTGTGCACGGGCTGTTCTCATGCTCTGACTCCAGCTGTGATCTCACCTCTTGTCCAAACACTTCCTTCGGATAGGTCCATCAACTGAGAGGACACTATGGGAACATAGCATCTTCTTTTCCGCCATCGTCTTATTGACACTATAAGTGTAGACTGTATAATGAATGGCTTCTCACTTTTGAGAGAGTGGGAGATGATTTCATTGGTGGTGGGTGACAGAGAGGACATGCGCAAGGATAAAAACATGCTCTGGGAGGTGGTCAAGGACTACAGGAAGAGATGTGTGATGGTAGGGACTCAGATTTGCCACACACACATGCACACAAATGCAAACAACATGATAGGTGTGATTGAGAAACAGATCAATATTGAAGGCATATTTTATTATAAATCACATTCTGAAAGTGAAAGTGGAAATTTTTAGAGCACGTACATTTTTTGTAATTTTGAAGAAAAAAGAATTATGATGCTTAACACTATCCTAAATTCTCTAAGAACATTTGTGGACACACAGATTTTAATAAAGGAATATAAAAGTGTGAACCGCTTGGTGCTTTTGGTTCAATTAACTGCTAAAAACATTTTGGTTACTGTTGTAACCTCCGTTCCCTGATGGAGGGAACGAGACGTTGTGTCGATGTAGTGACATTAGGGGTCGCTCTTGGGAGCCCCAAAACGCTTCAGATCTTTGAGAAAAGGCCAATGAAAATTGGTGAGTGAAATTTGCATGCCACTCCTCTGGACATACGGGTATAAAAGGAGCTGGAATGCCCACTCTCATTCAGGAGACAAGGTCCCGGAAAATTCAGCGGGTAGTAAAGCATTGTGGAAAGAAGGACACAACGTCTTGTTCCCTCCATCAGGGAATAGAGATTACGACAGTAACCGAGACATTCCCCTTCTTTCACTCACGCGTCGTTGTGTCGGTGTAGTGACACTAAGGGTCCTTATACAAAACGCCACAACGGCTGAACTGTGTTACATGAACTGCCCATGCAGGTGTAAGCAGGCTACTACGTGCGTAAAAGCAGATGCACTCGGGCTACTCGTAGCCTCCCCCAATGCCACAAAAAACATTGTATAGTTCCCCAAATCCATGGGGAGATTTTCTCTCTACTCCAAAGAGTATAGATTCGGCTGTGGCCATTTAACACTCATTATATGCATCGAGGAAGGTGTTCTTTTCCTTTCCTATTCTTTCAGGGGAAAAAGACACCACGGAGACCACATCTTTCCCCGAAGGGGGGGTTGACATGTGGCAAATACATCACATGGGCTCAGGTACGCACATGGGAGGGGCGCGGTGGTAGGTCCAGGACATGTTAGCACACATAATGGGACCAAATACGAATTCCTTCGCTGAATTTGCAAGCCAGAGGGCTAGGGAGGAAGAACACCCATGTTCACGGTGGGAGAAAAGAGTGCACGACTTGAGGGGAGAGGCGCTATACGCAAGCAGTAAAACCGGCCAGCTGCCCTGCGTTACGAAACTTACCTTATCATACCTGATACAACACGGGACAAAACTGGCTCAACCGAGAGACTGTAAATTCTCACAAAAGGATTGGGTGTTGCTCAGCCCGCTGCTCTGCAGATGTCTGCTAGAGAAGTGCCCTTGGCCAGTGCCCACAAAGATGACAGACTACTTGTAGAGTGTGCTCGTATTCCCGAAGGGGCAGGCACAGCCTGGTAAGCCAGCACAATGGCATTCATGACCCTGTTTGGAGCAGGCATCTAGAGCTCTGCGTGCAATCCAAACAGATGCAAACACACGCTACGGACACAGCAACAAAAAGGCTGGGTCTGCCTCCTCCCCGGGGCAGGTTTGCTTGCAGGCTCACCACCTGGCCCCTAAAGGGGTCATGGTAACCTTGAGCACATAGCCCGGTCAGGGTCTCATGATCACGTGAGAGTCCTCCGGACTGAACACCAAGCACATTTCGCTGACAGAGAACGCTTGTAGGTCCCCCAACCCTCTTGATGGAAGTGAGCACAGTCAGGAGGGCGGTCTTCAACGAGATGGTCTTCAACGAGATGGCCTTCAACTAGACTGACTCTAGGGCTCGAACAGGGCTCTCCAAAGGCCCAGAGGACCATGAGGGAAGAGGCATGGCCTAGGAGGATTCAACCTCCTCTTGCCTCTCAGGAACCTGATGATCAAGTCGTGCTTCCCTAAATACTTACCGTATACTGCATCACGGTGCGCTGATGGGCTACAAACACCTTCAAGTTGGAGGGGGACAGCTGCCCCCCAGCCTTTTCTGCATTAAGGAAAGCACTGATCTGATTGCACATCTCTGGGGGTCTAGTGAAAACACGCCACTTCAGGGTATACAGCTGCCTTGTGGAAGGAGCTCTGGCCTGAGTGATCATGTTTATCACCGCGGGTGGTAGAACACCTATGTCTTCCGCATCCCATCCAGGTACCAGACATGGCCAGATGGTGCCCCGTCACTGAGAAAGAAGGGGAATTTGCCAGGGAGGTGCTGTCGCAAGGAGGGTGAGGTCTGAGAACCAAGTCTGGGTAGGCCAATACGGCGCCACGAGGGTGACTGTTCCTCATCCTCCCTGACCTTGCACAGGGTCTGTAAAGTAGTGCTCACTGGGGGGAATGCGTATTTGCGCAGCCCCCAGGGCCAGCTGTGTGCCAGCACGTTTGTCCAGAGGGGGCCTCCCGTCAGGGCATACCAGAGCGGGCAGTGGGAGGATTCCTGGGGAGCAAACAGGTCTACCTGTGCTTTGCAGAATCGATTCCAAATCAACTGGACCACCTGGAGGTGGAGTCTCCATTTTCCCCTGAGCGTCACCTGCCGCGACAGCATGTCTGCTGTGGCATTGAGGTTGACAGGGATGTGAGAGGCCCGAAGTGACCTGAGTCACCGCTGACTCCAGAGGAGGAGGTGAAGGGCGAGTTGTGACATGCGACTGTATTATATATGATATCTACGTTTATAAGTTTATATACGCTACTGATGCCATATTGTCCGTCCAGACCAACACGTGCTTGCCCCAGATCAACGGCAGTAGGCTCCGCAGGTCGAGCCGCACTGCAAGCAACTCGAGGCATTTGATGTGCCAACGCAGCCTTGGTCCTGTCCAGGAACCCACGACTGCGTGGCCGTTGCACACGGCACCCCAGCCTGACTTGGAGGCGTCTGTCGTAACAACGACCCACCTGGACAGTTGCTGTAGGGGACTCCTGTCCGCAGAGATGCAAGATGTGTCCAAGGGCTGAAGAAGTGGCAGCAGGCTGACATGAAAGCCATGCAATGTGTGCCGTGGCGCCATGCCAACCTCGAGACTTGAGTCTGAAGCCAGTGCTGCAACTCTCTCATATGCATCAATCTGAGTGGCGTGACCACCGCTGAGGATGCCATATACCTCAGGAGCCTCTGAAAATATTTCAGTGGAACCGTCATCCTCCACCTGAAATAGTTCAAGCAGTTCAACACTGACTGCATGCGCTCGCTTGTGAGGCACATTGTCATTGAGACTGAGGCTAACTCCATGCCGAGAAAGGAGATGCTCTGTTCTGGGGAGAGCTTGCTCTTTTCCCAGTTGACCCGAAGCCCTAAACGACTGGAGGTGCATGAGCACCAGTTCCCTGTGTGCACACTGTAACCCTGGAATGCGATAGAATCAGCCAGTTGTCGAGGTAATTGAGTATGCGAATGCCCACTTCCCTTAATTAAGGGCTGCCTCTGCGAACTTTGCGAAGACGCAAGGGGACAGTGACAGGCCGAAGGGGAGGACCTTTTACTGATACACTCGGCAGTGAAATGCGAACTGTATCGAGATTTGAAAGTACCACGAACAAGTATTGTGGGTACAGGTGTGCCGCGATCACCTTATCCACTCACGGCGGCCCGAGCAAGCATGGCTGTCAGCTATTCCTCAGACTGGGCCGGAACACACGAAGGCGTTAGCCAAATAAAGTCCTCGGTGTCCGACACCACCACGGCGCTTTCCGATGCAGTGACCGAAATCTCATCCATCCAATAATACAGTGACCTAGCGACCAAGTGTTAAAGTATTATTGAAACAGGAATTTGGGTTAGGAGACATTGAAGGGCTCTTCTGGTGAAATGGACATTTTCAATCTGGAGAGCATTTTATTGGAAAAAGTGCAAGCACCAGACTTTTGGTCCAAAGATAATGTTATAATTTTGTACGAGAACACTAGCATGTAGATGACCTCAAAACTAACACACATGGACTAAAAGCCACAAAATTCCAATTTGGCTTTAGCTGTTTTGGTGCATAAAGGATTTAGAGAGTTAAAGGTGGGGAAAAAATGTAATTGTAGATCATTTAATTCAGTACCTTCAATTAGAGCAGCATTTAATATTATATCAAAAATTTTTATTTCATTTTATCCACTGCAGGGTATAGTAGAATACATTTAAAAGCAGAAATACCTAAAAATGTCAAAACCGCAGCCTCAAAGTAATCAAAACACACATGGGAGCCACCAATAAAGAGATGTGTGGCACCAAAAACCCAATGATTTCAGTGATTAGTTCCAAGTAATTAATCAGAGTAATAATACATTGCAAAGGATGCATACATTTAGAGGACCATTTAGAAATTAAATGCGCTGTTTTATGTTGTGTAGTTTAGCCATAATAAATTGCTAGTTTTAAATGAATATCATCATTCGCAATGACACATTGCCGCTTAGAGGCAGTGAGCTTAAACACAGCCTTCCAAGAATACGGAGGGAGAGAGAGAGGAAGTACATAAAGGACGTATGGAGATTAATGCATATAAATGCACACATCATTCTTCTCTGCTGTGTTTGCCGATTATGACAACAGTTTTGATTATTCGTCTCTTTACGCTGTTCTCAAACCACACCCAGACACATGCAGTCACACTCCCTGATTAATGCAGGTGATCAAAATTCAAGTTTCACCTTAAATTTATGATAGTCATCAAGTTTAGATAAATATTTTATCTTTACTTGCTTAAATATATTTTTTCTGGCCCTTTCAGTTTTCCTTTTTTATGCAGCAATTCTCCACAAGCTATTTTTCGTGATACAGGTACATTCAAATTATTGAATTATTTATTTTATTAAAGGCTCTATATTTATATGCCTTTTTACAAAAAAATAAGTGGGACAGATATGGACATTTCTTTGGCTTGCATCAGCACAGGTTGTTTACTCAATATGGTCAGAGTGATTCAGAATCAGAAACGCTGTGTTATATCAACAGCGTTCCTTCAGCATCTTTTTGATAATAGAGCAGAATATGTATGGCACATAATTATTTTGCTGTACAAGGTATTGTAAAGAATGCTCTTGTGAACCACCTTGTCACTTGATGTAGCGAACACAAGTTGAGACAGTCACAATGTCGGGGAAAAACTGCTTTATTAAATAAAAGCAGGCAACAGTACAAAACAAGGGCAAATCCAGCAAAGAATGGTCAGGGTGAGCGTTAGGTCAAAAGCCGGGGAATCAAGATATAAACAAGGGGGCAATCCGGGAGAGAGTAGTCAAAGGGAGTGTGAGGTCGAAGCCGGGGAATAAATATACTAACAAGACAAGTGAGAGGAAAAGACAGGGGAACAAGGGGGGCTGGCAAGCTAAGAGGTGAACGAGAGGAGGTCAAAACTAGACAAGTCTAGTGGGGGCAAAGACACGGGAAACTAAACAGAATAACCAACCTTTACCGAAGACAGTCACAATGCCCCGCGCTGAGGATTCGCGCAGCTCACTAGAGCGAAGGTGCACGTCACATTTGCCGCGAGGAGCTACAGTTTGGAGGCAGGACCAAGCGCTCGCGTCCCAGGGGCAGCAGGTATGTCCCTTGTCTGATTTATGTCACCCTGTTTCACGTGTGTCTGCCCCTGAGCCCGTTTATGCCTCCAGTGCATCTCTGAGCGCCGTAAGCCTTCAACCCCCTGAGAGGTTTGATGGCTCTTCGGGTGCTTGCCAAGGGTTGTTTATGCAGGGCAGCGGTTGTAGAACTTTTAACCGTGCCCTTAACATTATGGACCCAGCGGCCCAACTCTTGGTTTTGCGTCAGGGGAGTCAACCCTTCGAGGCTTATGTGGTTGATTTTTGTGCCCTGGCCAACCAGGTGAATTTTGATGAGGTGGCTCTGAAAGACATTTTTCAATTTGGACTGAATGAGCCAGCCTCATCATTCATGCCTGGTGGTCGCTGCTCTCTCAACCTGGCTCAGTTTATTGACCTCGCCCTACTGTATGCTGGTTCCTCGTTTACTGTGGGGGAGGCAGAAACTGAACCAACGTTCCATACCACGGCCCCCGTCTTGAAGCCTACCACGGCCCCCGTCTTGAAGCCTACCACGGCCCCCGTCTTGAAGCCTGCCACGGCCCCCGTCTTGAAGCCTACCATGGCCCCCGTCTTGAAGCCTACCATGGCCCTAGTCCCGAAGCCTGTCACGGCCTTAGTCCCGAAGCCTGTCGCAGCCCTAGTCCCGAAGCCTGATGCGGCCCTAGCCCCGAAGCCTGACAGTCTCGAAGCCTGGCACGGCCAGCGAGTCAATGCCCATGCCTGCCACGGCCAGAGAGTCAGCGCCCATGCCCGCCACGGCCAACGAGCCAGCGCCCATGCCCGCCACGGCCAACGAGCCAGCGCCCATGCCCGCCACGGTCGGCGAGCCAGCGCCTGTAGCCTCGTCCGTCCCCATGGCCACGTCCCCTGTTGGCCGAGGATGCAAGAGAAGGAAGAGGGCCCCGTCTCCCCGTGCTCAAGACCGCAGAGGTTCCCTCAGAGTCTTCCACGGCTCTGCCGGGTTCTGCTCCGCCCCAGAGTCTTCCACGGCTCTGCCGGGTTCTGCTCCACCCCCAGAGTCTTCCACGGATCTGCCGGGTTCTGCTTCGCCCCCAGAGTCTTCCACGGCTCTGCCGGGTTCTGCTCCGCCCCCAGAGTCTTCCACGGCTCTGCCAGCCTCTGCTCGCCCCTCAGAGCCCTCTCGGCCTCCGCCTCTCGAGTCTCCCTAGGCTCCTCCTCTCAAGCCTCCCAGAGCTCTTCCTCTCGAGCCTCCTAAGGCCCCCTCCTCTCGAGCCTCCCAGAGCTCTACCTCCCAAGCCCCCCAGGGTTCTGCCTTTCAAGTCTCTCGAGCCTCCCAGAGCACTGCCTCTCAGGGCTTCTCCTCTCGAGTCTTTCAGGGCTCCCCCTCCCAAGCCTCTCAGGGCTTCTCCTCTCGAGTCTCTCAGGGCTCCTCCCCCCCTCAAGCCTCTCAGGGCTTCCCCTCTCGAGTCTTTCAGGGCTCCTCCTCCCCTCGAGCCTCTCAGGGCTCCGTCCCTCGAGTCTTTCATGGCTCCACCCCTTAAGCCTCTCACGGCTTCGCCTCTCGAGTCTCTCAGGGCTCCTCCTCCCCTCGAGCCTCTCAGGGCTCCGTCCCTCGAGTCTTTCATGGCTCCACCCCTCAAGCCTCTCACGGCTTCGCCCCTCGAGTCTCTCAGGGCTCCTCCCCACTCTCGTTGACCATTCTCCCTCTGGATTTTCCGTGCTGTACTTTTGTTTGCCTGCAAATAAATGCAGTTTTGACATACATTGTGACTGTCTCTTCTTGTGCGGGTTACACTCAACCTTTATTTTGCAATTTAATTCTAAACCTTCAAAAGCCTTGACTGATATGCACTTTCACAATGCTTTCAGCTCAAGGGAATTTTTTTAATGGAACTGACAAATTTAACCCTCATCTTCTGTTGAGATTGCCTTTAGGTTCTTTATATTTGGGATCCCAGAGACCCCAAAAGCAGTATGGATAGAACGTAATAATTAGATATTTTTTTCTTAACCTTTAAGTCAGAGGAACATATTAAATGAATTGAATTAAATCACATAAGATTACATGATTAATAAGATATTATTGAAGATTTATCCTGTCTTTTTTATCACAAAATGATTATGTATTATTCAGAAATGATACTGTTATATCCAGTGAAGAAAGGTTGTTTCTGTTTCTGATCAATTTGATCCCAGCAAAAAAATTTATTAAAAGTAAATAAATAAACAAGAACCATCAACTGTCAAAAAGCTACTGTTTACAACAATCAGAGAATGTTAGTAAGTGAAAATCTGTTGCATTTATTCATGTTTTATATCAGGGGCCTTTGAAACCTCAAATATAAGTAACGATGGCATTTGATGTGCATTATCAAGCTAAAATGTTGTTTATAATAAGTTCTCATAAGATTTGGAGTAGTCATGAATTATTAACCTGATACTTGATTGATAGATACGTCGAGCTATTAAAATGGCCTTTGGTTCTCTCAGAACCCAAACAGAACATGAGGGTTAAAAAAAATCACATTTTTGTTTTCTTTAGTTTGTTTCATATTAATATTTCAGCCTGATCTCACAGTGAAATCTGAAAGAGTAGGCCGACCTTTCTTTCAGCAAAATTGGTATATGTTGACCGGAATTTCAAATCACTGCCCCCTGTGGCCAAAGTGTAAGTATTGTAGGGCATATGAGGACATGTGAACTCCATTTATGTCCAGGAGAGGATGCAAAAGCTAGTAGTGAAGCAAGTTGTTTTCATCTTTACAGGACGTTATACAATGAAGAGAAAAAATATATATTTATAGATTATATCCCCCAAACCATAACTTAACAATTAGTGGAGTAAAAAAGTAATGTTTGAGGGTAAAGTGCAACCTTCGAATCATACTCATCATTGATTATTAAAACATGGTAACTGCCTGGCTTTGAACCCTTGTCTCCCACGCAGTTGATGCAACATACTACCAATCCCGCCAGGTGGAAAGATATACAATGTGAAACCATTGCAAATATCTGATAACAAAGCTGCATGTCAGCTCAGCACGTCGGCAATCAGTCACCAGTCACCGATTTTAGGGTACCGAAACTATCGGAAACATAATGCTGACTTCACATGTAATTATGTTGCAGCTGCAGTATTTGTATTATGTATCTCCTCATTTCAACCCATGATCTGGATTTCCAAAGTAAGGTAATTTATTCTTGCCACTTCACTTTGAGAGAAAGCTTTCATTTCCTCTAAACTCAAAACAACAATTAATCATCAACCCTCAGCTTTAATGAGGGGTAAATCTGTATTAATTAATATTCAAGAGCAGGTCATTAATATCCGTCACATATCATTTCTCATTAAAATCACCTGAATGAGTGGAAGGAGAGGAGATTCGTGAGCTGTTGCAGTCTGCCTGGCTTTATGAAAGTGAACATGTCCTTGCCCAAGTAATGAGTGTTTGCTCCTTACATGTACGTTCTTGGAGAACAATCACTCAAGTGATCAAGCACTTGCAACTCCAACTTTCAAGATAAACTATAGATAAACGTGAAGCAAACAAATACGATGCCAACAACCAACCCCACAACCTGTATATACCAAGCCCATGCTGTGCACAACAATTCAGGAAAGATTTGGTGATTGAATTTGATTTTATCCAGGAATTTAAGGTTTAATTTGCTCCATCTGGACCCTTTTTACATTTCCAGGTTTGGAATATTAGCAAGAATGGGAGACCAACAGCAAAAAAAAAAAAAAATATTGATTGAGAGATAGTTTGATAAATGTTAAATATGGTGGAAACGCATCATTACAGTCTCTGATCATGAGGTTGTAAGTCTCTTATCATAATGTTTGGTCCACCATGTTTGTAAGATAATTGGTATGCGACATTTAGGAGGGAAATGTCGCATTCTCACACCATTATATGTAAGGATATTGGTATGCTAAATTTAGAAGGGAATTTAGGGTCTGGAAATATGTGAGCTATTAACTAAATTAAACTGTCCTAATTGTACATTATTAGGTAATAAAATGTATAATGGAATTAGTCACGTTCGAAAACCATTATAAATTAGATAAATTACAAATAACTAGATTATTTGTTTTAATAGATTCTCCACCATTAAAATTGATTTGTTTTTTTTTTTTTTTTTGTATCCGCTCACAATTTCTACAGTAAGGAATTAACTTTAATAAGTGAATTATGATTAATTCACTTATTGGAGTGATATTATTCTCATGGTTTATTGAAAATAATATCACATGTATTTAGGTACAGCTTTGAAGCAAAATCTTTTAGAAACATGGATGAGATTATTTATCAAAATATACCACAGTCAAGTCATCTTCGAATACAGACAAACTGTATTACTATTCTAAACATAAATCGAATCTAACACAAGACAGGTTGGTGAAAAGAGTGATTGAATGTGAAATAAATTATCAATACAGTGAAAATTTACTTTGTGGAGTCTGTTGACAATGCCTTAAGAACCATTTATCCTTCTTTGAGTCTACATCGATTTGCCAAATTATTTAACTAATACACCAGCATTTT
This sequence comes from Xyrauchen texanus, assembly GCF_025860055.1. Taxonomy (NCBI): domain Eukaryota; kingdom Metazoa; phylum Chordata; class Actinopteri; order Cypriniformes; family Catostomidae; genus Xyrauchen; species Xyrauchen texanus. Next base: position 39,155,181 of record NC_068280.1, read on the forward strand.
GTGCACAATGTTGGAGATGTACTTGCGTGTCTTTTTGGTGTTTCCTTGCGTTCTTTGTGTTGCTTGGTTCTTGGCTCTAGGTCGAAAGTCTGTTCCATCGATGTTTTGGACCTCTGTAAGATTTAAGTAATTTTCATGTGTGTGTGAACCGTAGAGAGTGATGAGATTTCTCTCTACGTCGAGTCCCGAGCTTCCTTGGGCCTCAAATGGCATGGACTTGTCAGTCAGCAGAGTGACCAGACGAAGCATGTGCAGGCAGAAGAGAGGAAGAGAGAAGAGGAAGAGAGCATGTTCTTCCTGTTTGGAAATATTTGAACTGAAATTGGCTGCATCCCCAAAGGTATCCTGTGCCAATAAGAAGTGACTTTTCAGAGTCACATGGTCGACTGGGCTATCCTTTCTGACAGTTAATTTTATGGTCCTTTGTTCCAGAGTCTTACAAATCTCCCACTCAAAAACAGTGCATATTTAATCGTGAACATTTATATCTTGAGAATGGTACAAGAGATATGATATTAGTTGTCATCAGCTTTCTTTGTATACGCCAGCGAACACTTGCATACTAAACATGAAATTTTTTCTTGGATATTATATGTGTAGGTAACAAAACATGAAAATCCCTGGTTAAAAAATAATACTGGTTAATTCATGGGTTATACATCATTGATGAAACATTACACACATTTTAAAGAGGTATATAAGGCTATAATCATTCATTTGTCAGTTATACAAGTTACCACAGTGCAAAGCAATTGTCAGGATTGCCTAGCAAGCCTAGGTATTGTATAAATCATGGATTTAAATGTAGTCTGTACATTTTAGAAGGCTAAATTGGTAAAGTACTGTGACTGTAAAATGCTCCTGGATTAAGATGAAATGTCTTAGTATTTAATTCATGAAAATCTGATGGTCTTTTGGAAACCTTTCAATGAAAAGTCTGCTTTAACTCTGTGTGGAAGTTCAGGAGGTAGTGCAGAGGGTCCTTTCTGACGAATGAGGATGCCTGGGCTGTTTAATTTATGATGGTGAATAATTCCAGGATAGCAAAGGTTGAAAATCCTAGATTCAAATCAAATTGTTTCAATTCTTCTGCATGCATAATACTACAATGTATATTCACCAAATAATGAAAACCAACCTAAACATGTGCCAACCAACCCCAGATTCCCCTTAATTGTAATTATATTCTAAATTCTATATTTTAAAAATTATTATTAAACAGTCAAGTCTTTTGCAAACAATTTGGTGTTTTTACTACAAAAATGCAGGAATATTTATTTATTTTTGTAAGGGATGTAACAAAGGAAGGAAAAGCAAGCAAGAAAGAAAAAAGACAGAATACAGGTATAAATGAAAACTTTATTAGCATTCTCTCCTATTGGTCACATCAGCATCAAAATAATTTTTCTAATGGACATCTTTAATCACTATCATCACAATTAAATTAGATTCAACTTTTCCTTTTATCGCTCTTTAAATGTTTTTTTCATTTTTCAAAAGATGAAACCAAATTTACATGATTAGAAGAGAAAATAATAATAATTGAAATAATGAATATCACATTCGATGCTGGGCCCCTAAAAAAGAGCTAAGTATTGTTTCTGTTAGTTTTCTTATTATTCTGCTTTAGCTCTTGCATTCTATGGCAGCCAATATGGCAGTATGTGGGGAAATGCTGAAATTTGCCACACTGATATGGGTGGGCTTACAAAAAAAATCTAAACTAGTTGCAAACTTGTCACAAATTTGCAGCACAATATTTCCACACGCAAATGAGCTGTTGATTTGCCACAAATGATTGCACGAAGTTTGAAGCTCTTCACCGGTAGTGGTGAACTTCCCTAAAACTTTGGCAACAATGTACAATTTGCTGCAAGTTTGCTGCAAAGCTCATTTGCATGTGAAAATGATCAGTGGTGAATTGATGGAAAGTTTTCGGCAAATTTGCTATGAACTCTCGATTTTTGTAAGGGAGACTACCTCACACAAAATTTTGGGTCTCTAACTAAAACTCTCTTTTGCCCCCAACAGTTCAAATTTCACTTATGTTTCTAGACTTAAGTCCAAGAAACAAAATGTTTTTTCTCTTTGATTCATTGGCATCAAAGGTAGGTTTCTGAGAAAATCCTATATGGAAGAAAATCTAGTGGAAGGAGCATAAAAACAAGGTGTCATATGGACTATGAGGAGTTCGAAAAGGTAGGTTTCTCAGAAAATCAGAAATGGCGTAAAATCTAGTGGGTGGAGCTTAAACATGATGCAAACTTACTGGGACTCTACCCACTAGACTTTCTGTCATTTTGGATTTTCAGAGAAACTGAACTTTTTAAAATCCTCCTAGATCATTTGTTGCATCATTTTTAAGCTCCACCCACTAGATTTTCCTCCCTTTTGGATTTGCCATGAAACCTACCTTTTCGAACTCCTTCTAGACCATGTCTAATTTGTGTGAAATTTTGTATGTATCATCTAGAGATACTAATGACAAAAAGATATGAAATTTTTGATGATAGACCAAATTGTTCCCATATACCGCATCAAACGTTTCCGCTTTGCATTTTTTATTTAATTGAAAACCAATTTTTTTAAACTCCTCTGTGGCCTTACATCGGATTAGCCTATATATATATACACTCACCTAAAGGATTATTAGAAACACCTGTTCAATTTCTCATTAATACAATTATCTAATCAACCAATCACATGGCAGTTGCTTCAATGCATTTAGGGGTGTGGTCCTGGTCAAGACAATCTCCTGAACTCCAAACTGAATGTCAGAATGGGAAAGAAAGGTGATTTAAGCAATTTTGAGCGTGGCATGGTTGTTGGTGCCAGACGGGCCGGTCTGAGTATTTCACAATCTGCTCAGTTACTGGGATTTTCACGCAGAACCATTTCTAGGGTTTACAAAGAATGGTGTGAAAAGGGAAAAACATCCAGTATGCGGCAGTCCTGTGGGCGAAAATGCCTTGTTGATGCTAGAGGTCAGAGGAGAATGGGCCTACTGATTCAAGCTGATAGAAGAGCAACTTTGCCTGAAATAACCACTCGTTACAACCGAGGTATGCAGCAAAGCATTTGTGAAGCCACAACACACACAACCTTGAGGCGGATGGGCTACAACAGCAGAAGACCCCACCGGGTACCACTCATCTCCACTACAAATAGGAAAAAGAGGCTACAATTTGCAAGAGCTCACCAAAATTGGACAGTTGAAGACTGGAAAAATGTTGCCTGGTCTGATGAGTCTCGATTTCTGTTGAGACATTCAGATAGTAGAGTCAGAATTTGGCGTAAACAGAATGAGAACATGGATCCATCATGCCTTGTTACCACTGTGCAGGCTGGTGGTGGTGGTGTAATGGTGTGGGGGAAGTTTTCTTGGCACACTTTAGGCCCCTTAGTGCCAATTGGGCATCGTTTAAATGCCACGGCCTACCTGAGCATTGTTTCTGACCATGTCCATCCCTTTATGGCCACCATGTACCCATCCTCTGATGGCTACTTCCAGCAGGATAATGCACCATGTCACAAAGCTCGAATCATTTCAAATTGGTTTCTTGAACATGACAATGAGTTCACTGTACTAAAATGGCCCCCACAGTCACCAGATCTCAACCCAATAGAGCATCTTTGGGATGTGATGGAACAGGAGCTTCGTGCCCTGGATGTGCATCCCACAAATCTCCATCAACTGCAAGATGCTATCCTATCAATATGGGCCAACATTTCTAAAGAATGCTTTCAGCACCTTGTTGAATCAATGCCACGTAGAATTAAGGCAGTTCTGAAGGCGAAAGGGGGTCAAACACAGTATTAGTATGGTGTTCCTAATAATCCTTTAGGTGAGTGTATATATATATATATTTAATAATAATTGCATTGTATCATCTAGGGACACTCATGACAAAAAGTTGAGCTTTTTGATAGACCAAACCATTCTCATGTAATGCATAAACCCACTGTATGGAAAGATGCCAATAAGGATCTGAGGCTGTATCCCATTAACACTTTGGCATTTTGACACAAAGCTTAATTTGTGACATTGTGACCAACCACTGAAAATGTCAAATCAATTTGGTAACAGCTCCACCTATTGGTCAAGCGTTATAGGCAATTGTATTACACTACAAGTCATTAAACTAATGTCTTTTTTTCACCACTCTGTTTAAAATCATTACTAGAATAATAAATTCAATTAAACTGTTTGCCAATGATGTGCTTGGCCCCGTAATTGCTGCTTGTAGCTATATTTACATTTAAAATCATCCTCCACTGAACCTCAGCCTTTCACAAGCTACATTTTATTGAACTAAGTAACTTACAGATATTAGGATGTGTTGTACAGTGGTTTCTTTAGGTCTGTGAAAAAGATGTTAGAAACCTCCAGCAGCCCAGCAAGAAACACGACTTCTTGCCGGTTAAAATAACTCATTCATGCAAATCTGGGGATCTGCTTCTTTCAATACCCAAACACTTAAATAATTAAAACTGCAAAAACTGGTAACAGTGTGAAGAAGCAACCTCAAATCCCATCATAAAAAGAAGATTTTTTGTTTCATGTGAATTAGAGAATCATTTGAATTTGTTTTCACATGAACCGTCCAAACGAACCGGCTCAATACAATGAATGGTGTTCCCAACTCTAAACAAGTAAATCATTTATTTGGATGGTTCATTTACATGAAAGAACAGATTATTTATTTATTATTATTGGGATTCAACAGCACTACATACAGTATATAAGACAGAGAACGTTTTATGTGAGTGAGATTGATTAATTTGGCAACAAACGCTGTCGGCAATGTGAAAATAACTGAACTGCATTTTTCAGTAGTGTGGCAATAGCTAAGTTAGTAGTGGACGGACTGGAGGATGGAGGTTTGAACCTGGAATGTGACACTGTCCAATAAACTGTTCTATAAAATAATCAAAATACTGTACGTGCCTAACTTAACATAACAAAATAAAATAATAATAAATATAAGACATATCCTAAAATATATCCTTAAATGAACAGGCTAAACTGATTAATTGTAGTGGACTACATTCATGTGCTACTATCTTTGCCATAGATGGCTTGAAGAAAAGTCAGAATTTTTTATAGAGAAAACACTCAGAGGAAAGGAAATGTATGCATGAAGAGGGCTAGAAAGACAAGAGAAAGTGACAGAGGTAAGTAGAGTGGGCTTAAGGATAAAAGAGAATCCCTCACATATGCATGCAAACAAACAAAATTTTCTCTCCAAATCAAGTTGTGAAAGATGTGATATCTGTGAATTATAACATGGTCAGTGAAGCCATTGTCGTGTGTGTGTGTGTGTGTGTGTGTGTGTGTGTGTGTGTGTGTGTGTGTGTGTGTGTGTGTGTGTGTGTGTGTGTGTGTGTGTGTGTGTGTGTGTGTGTGTGTGTGTGGGGCAATGGATTAAAAGGAGCCGAGATTTCAGAGACAGTGCATGTAGTTTTGGGGAAGAGTTGCTCTAGGTGAATAAAGCCAAGATCAGTTTCATTCATATCAACTCTCTGTATTAGACAAATAAATCCATTCTTTTTACTGCTTCATGAATATATATATATATATATATATATATATATATATATATATATATATATATACATACATACACACACACACACACGGTATATATAACATTTATATTTAAATGCTTTTTTTTAAAATCAATTATTTATTGCATTGTAAGAACTATTCCAGTGAGTTATTTTCACATACAGTCTTATTGTGAGTCCTATTGTACAATCAACTTTGCTTCACACACCTGTTCATATTAGGTGGTTTTCACATAGGACTGTCTGGAATTTTAAACCGTTTTTCACATGTTCCGACTTTATTGAAATTTCAGAACATATAATGACAAATTAAGACATGTTAAATGGATCTCAAATTATTTATGTCCTCAGTTCTTTGCAAATAACATTTAATGGACAAAACATATTGGCCACCATACGATTTTCATGACTTTATCGATTTTTAAGAGAACATTTTTTTCAGACTTTGATTAAGTAATCCAGATGTTTCCAGATTGGATAGAATGGTTGCAATCATGGAACCTGGTGTGGCACTCATATGTATTTATTTGATAATTTACCACATGGTACAAAGAAAGTGACACTGTTTTGTCTTCAACAACATTGATAATTATATCATAATTGTTTTTTTAAGTGCCTATTTCAAGAGGACCATTGCTTTTTGAATCTGGCTCATGTGAACCACAAAAGGTTAAATATAGTCTTGTGTCTCAGTGCCTTATTTATTCTTTCTCTCTCTTTCTGTAGGTGCAGAGATGGTGGAGGCCCAGTGTCAGCGGTTCGAGGTGATGAGTAGTGATGGAGAGAGAGTTCTCTTTTCCGCTGATGAAGAGGAGATCAGTATTGGCACAGATAAACTGAGGGTCACAGGTAACACTGGAGCACATGCATTCATCCCATACATGTCCATGCACATAAAGGTCATATACAGTCATATACAGCACTTGAAAAAGTATTCAAACCCTTAAAGAAATAGTTCACCACAAAATGTAAATTCTGCCATCATTTACTCCCCCTCATGTTGTTCCAAACCCTTATGCAAAACACAAAAGACAATGCGTTAATATCTTTTCAATAATGGCAGTGGATAGTGCTTCACGTTATAGATCCCAACAGTATTTTAAAAGTAGTCCATGCATTTGTGTGCCATATTCAAAGTCTTCTGAAGAAACAGAAGAGGTTTTGTTGAGGAACAACCTGGAATTTCAACTTAAAAAGTCATTTTTTAGTACAAATTTTGATGTCCTTCATGAGTGCTATGAGAGAAGTGCATTCACTGATGTTTATTAAACATCAAACATAATTAACATTTTATATTAGAAGATATTAATAACAATAAAGTAGAAGAATTCAGTGTCATGCCTTTTGTATAGCCTTAACTTTTAAGGTACTAAATATGTTTGTGAGGCACATACTAGGAAACTTACACTGAGATTACAAAAAGATGACTTCAAATAGATTTCCCATTTGCTCTTTCTGTCTAAAACAAAGCATGCTGGGAGGTCAAGTGGAATAGCAGGAGGTCAGGGACAGAGAGGGCACATGCTCAGTAATTGGGCAGATCTGCCCATTAACTCTTTTCACAAAAAGACATCGGTAGACACAGAGAGAGAAGAAACAAGAGAGATAGACATATCTTGCATATTTGAAATAAAGTGGTTCTTTATAGGTGAGACTGAAAGGCTACAAACGTGTCAGGAAGAAGAACTGCCCTGGGGAGACAAAGAGAACGTAGAGAGAGAGATAAAGGAAGAGAGATCATTTGGAGGGCAGAATTCAAGTAGAGAGGGCATAAAGTGATAAATGTATTGCAATTATGTGTTATTTCACTGACCCAAATTACATCAGCTGCTTGAATCTTTTCCAAACATGATTGTGGAAAAAACTAGGGGAATTAAAGAAACAAGGACAGACAGAACAAATAAAAAAGAAAGAAAGTCTTACTTTAGGACTTATAAACTTAACTTCACTTAACAGGTACATTTTCTGGAAAAATTATATTCTTGAAATGGGGAACATTTCAAAAGTTCAAAAAGTACAAATCTGGGGAAAAAGCACTAAAGTACAGTTCCACATTACATTTAATTTATAATTTTGTGATTCATACCTCTGACTATGTGGTACAGTGTCTAGTTTTAGTCACCTTATTAGTATAGTAGCTATAACAGACCACCTGTCGGTGGATAAAATGATTTGGTAAAGAACAGAACAGGCTTATATATTCCACCATGGACTCCATGTTTGTTTATATGTGTGGAGTAACTTTTCTGATGCTTAAGGAAAGTGCCATGACTTTGCTTTCACAAGAGCCCCATTTACAGCTGGAATAACCATTTGTTTTAGATGATACGATCAGAAATGTTCAGCTGAGACAGATTTATACCTGGTATTAGCACAACATTAACATCTCAAATACGCCTCCTGTGATCAATTGGATTTTGTTGAAGAAATGGTCTCTGATTTCATGACTACATCACTTTATAACAGTGTGTCATTGCAGGTTGACATCCATCTTGTTTACTTTGAAAAACAGCACAGACAGATGCAAAAACTTATACAGTGTGAACACCCCCTACTACACTTAAAATGAAAAATGCTTTAAATCAATGAACAGGAAGGGAGAGAAAAGGCTTAAAATTAAAATTGTGTATTTCTCCTTGGATTAGTGTCGTTGTTTTGGCAGTAAATAGTTTTTATAAAGGGAAATGTAAGAAAATCACATTAAGTGTTTAAACTAAACCTGCACTGTTCTGTTCTTATTTATTAAAAGTGGTGCAGTTCTTTTACTGTCATTTAGTTGTGTCTCTCGCTCTTCCAGAACGAGCACTCATATACGTAAAAAAATTGAATGCCATGTCATGAAAAGGTGCATTTAGTAGTGTTTTAAAATCACAATTGTGGGTAACTTTTAACAAGCATTTGAATGCTGCTTCTGACAGAGATTTCCCCAGCCACTTCTGTCAACTGTGGTGTCACTGTAAAGCAACAGCCGATATCTTACACAACTCAGCTCGGTTTCAGCTCCATTTCTCTTAATTTGTGAAACATTCTCAGCAGTGAGTAATACTAAAATATGGGGCAAACGATGTCCCCTATGGATTTCTTATGAAAAGCAATTTTCCACTTAAATACAGGGTGATTCCATATTATACAGGACGGTTGCTGACATTTATTTTCCTTTTATTAATTACAGTTACAGTATATAAAAATAAAGTTAAAGAGAAGCTAACACGACAGTAGATTATGGACATCTGAATCATCAAAACGTCTAGATTACTGTTGTAACCTCCATTCCCTGATGGAGGGAATGAGACGTTGTGTCAAAAAAGGGACACTAGGGGTCTCTCTTGAGAGCCTCGCGCATCTCTGAACTTGAGAAAAGGCCAATGACAAATTGGAAGACAGAATTTGCATGTCCCACCCCCGGGCATATGGGTAAAAAGGGAGGGAAAAGCGTTTGTTCATTCAGGATTTTGCCTGAGGAGCCAACAATGAGGTTCGGCCGTAACAGTGGCTCAGTTCAGCGACATGGCCGGGAGGACACAAAATCTCGTTCCCTCCATCAGGGAACGGAGGTTACAACAGTAACCTAGACATTCCCCGTCTATCGCTCACTTCGACGTTGTGTCGAAGAAGCAACACTAGGGGTCCAATTTTAATCACGCCATACACTGAACCATGTACGTGCGCTGCTGACACAGGTGTGGGCAGGCAGTTGCATGCCAAAAACGACAGGCCGTGTCAGACTGCACGTACCCTTCCCCATAAAATCATCATAGCCTTCTGGTTCCCTACGCCCCGATATGGGGGGAACAAGGCTACATGCCAAGCGTGGGAGCAAGCCGTGTCAGCCGCGCATAGATTTAAAGCGGCTGGGGCCATCTTAACGTTATCACACGCATCGGGGAAGGCGTTCTTTCCCAATTCCTATTCGTTCAGGGCGGAAAGACCCTGCGGAGACCACACCTGCCCAGGCTGGGGGAGGTAAAGTGTGGTGGAATACATCATATGGGATTCTAAGTCGCATGTGGAGAATGGCGCAGTGGTAGATCCTACCTCATTGGGAGGGATGAACTAAGTCCGAGAGGGCCAGTAGGGGGCCACCAGAATAACTTGTTCCTCGTCCTCCCTGAACTTGCATAGCACCTGTGCAAGAATGCTCACTGGGGGAAATGCGTACTTGCACAGCCCCCTGTGCCAGCTGTGTCAGCGCGTTTGTCCTGAGGGGAGCTTCCGTTCGGGAGTACCAGTGGGGGAAGGTCTCTCGGGAGGCGAATAGATCTACCTGTGCCTTGCCAAACCATTCCCAAATCAGCTGGACCGACTGGGGGTGGAACCTCCATTCTCTGCGATAGCACATCCGCTGCCACGTTGAGGCTGCCTGGGATGTAAGCGGCTCCAAAGGAGGAGATGGCGGGCGAGTTGTGACATGTGAATGGTGCGTACACCGCCTTGGCGATTTATGTATGCTACCATCGTGGTGCTGTCTGATCGGATCAAGACGTGCTTGCGCCGAACTAGCAGGAGAAATCTCCGAAGGGCAAGAAGTACAGCCAACCACACCAGGCAATTGATGTGCCAGTGCAGAGGGGGCCCTTTCCAACGTCCCGTGGCTGTTTGCCCATTGCATACGTGCCCCGACCCTGCTTGTAGGCGTCTGTGGTGACCAGAACGCATCGGGACACCTGCTGCAAGGGGACTCCTGCCTGTAAAAAACAGAGCTCTGTCCAGGGTTTAAAAGTCTGGCGGCAGGCGGGGGTGATAAACACATGGTGCGTGCCACAGCGCCATGCTAGTCTCGGGACTCGAGTCTGGAGCCAGTGCTGAAGTGGTCTCATATGCATCAACTCCAGTGGCGCGACCACCGCAGAGGACACCATATGCCTCAGGAGCTTCTGGAAATTTTTTAGAGGGACCGCCGTGCCTGGCCTGAACAAGGTGAGGCATTCCAGCACTGACTGCGTGCGCTCGTTGGTGAGGCGTACTGTCATTGAGACTGGGTCTAACTCCATGACGAGAAAAGAGATGCTCTGAACCGAGGCAAGCTTGCTCTTTTCCCAGTTGACCTGAAGCCCTGTTGACCAGGTGCCTGAGCATCTGGTCCCTGTGGATGTACAGTAACTCTCGGGAGTGGACCAGGATGAGCCAGTCGTCGAGGTAGTTGAGTATGCGAACGCCTGCTTCACGAAGCGGGGCAAAGCTGCCTCTGTGACCTTCGTAAAGACGCGAGGGGACAGGGACATGCCGAAGGGGAGGACCTTGTGCTGATATGCCTGGCCGTCGAATGCGAACCGTAGAAGGGTCGATGTCAAGGCAAGATTGAGACGTGGAAATACGCATCCTTCAGGTCTACTGCTGCGACCAATCTGGATGCCAGACTCAAGTTAAGATGTGTCTTTGCGTGAGCATTTTGAATGGGAGTTTGTTCAAGGCCCTGTTGAAAACTCGCTAGTCCAAGATCAGACGTAAGCCGCCGCCTTTCTTGGGTACGATGAAGTAAGGGCTGTAGAAATCCTTCTTCATCTCGGCTGGAGGGACATGCTCTATTGCGTCTTTGAGTAAGAGAGTCGCGATTTCCGCACGCAGGGACTTGGCATCTTCGCTGTGCAAGCGGACACCCCTGAAGGGGGGCAGAGGCCTGGCAAACTGAACTGCATAACCGAGTCGGATGGTCCTGGCCAGCCAGCGTGACAGATTGGGAATTGAAAGCCACACATCCAAACTCCGTGCTAGGGGCACTAAGGTGACAATTGTTTTTGAGCGGGGCGGAGCAGGTAATATGGCGTCGGGGGGCAAAAGTGCTGAGGGAAGAGCACTTACCTTGATCCGCACACCTGGCAGGGGGTGGGTTAATGACTGAGGAGGACATCCCATGGAAGACTCGTCAGAACCGGCCAGCCGGGGGGAAACAGTCGTGGGTTTGGAGGCGGAAGGTCCGCGTCCGATGGACTGTTGAGGTGTGGCACCGGGGTGCCTTGAGAATGGCATTTGTGGGCCAGGTGACCCAGAGAAAGAGGAAATTGCTCCTTTATTGGGAATGTTCATACCGTAACCCGAAGGGGGTGCGGCATAGTAAACAAACTGAACGTAGGATTCTCCTCTCGGCTAATCAAGAGGATAGGCAGACTTGCCATGATGCGAGCCGCTGTCACCCCGAGCCCGGGCGGAAGTCAACGAGCGTGTCGGGGGTGGGTGATTCGTGGGGATGTACCCGGCGAAACTGAGCCCGCTGCCACCCACAAATCGCCTCCATCGCCAGCCAGGTCATCCTTAATCCCGTGGGAAGACGGAGCAATGTGGGGGCGGCTGGAGTGGTGTTCCTTTTTAGGTAGGAAAGCCGCGACCGCAATGTTGCCATGGTAAGGTTCTCGCAGTGATAACACGAACCATCCACAAACGCTGCCTCGGTGTGATCACGGCTCAGACACACGAGGCAGCGCCTTTGACCGTCAGGAGCTGAGAGCACTCGACCGCATCCAGGAACTACACAGGGGTGGAAGGGCATCTTTATAAAGATGCATCCTGAAAAGGACGTGCAACGCCGCTGTGTATTGCTCTTTTACAAAAATTATCTTTTAGAGAGCGCTGTTGAAGAGCCCAGAGGCAAAGCTGCACTGACGTGCAGAGAAGGAGAAAGCTGCTGATATGCGCAGTAGATCTAACAGCATATGCTCTGAGAGATGAGATGAACAGTCTTGTGAATCTCAGCTCGCTGCTCACACAAACGGTCGGCTCTGAAGAAAATTTCTGAATGAACAGACGCATTTCCCTCCCTTTATACCCGTATGTCCGGGGGCGGGACATGCTAATTCTGTCTATCAATTTCTCATTGGCCTTTTCTCAAGTTCAGAGATGCGCAAGGCTCTCAAGAGAGACCAGAAATGTTGCTTCTTCGACACAACTTCGAAGTGAGCGACAGACAGGGAACCAGTGGGTATACCGAAGGTATACGCAAATATTGATCCTTAGAAGTCATTATATGCAAATAGCACTGGGAAAAAGCAATGTCTTAGTCAGTCCACTGGCAGCCATCTTTGGATCGCTCCCAGGAAGCCATTTTCAGACATGAAATTGCAGCTCCTATCTACTTGAATGGGGAAAGACCAAAAATATCCAGAAAGGTTGGTCAAGGTTACAATCAAAGAACATATTTCAAATCAGCAGTAAAATCAGACAACACTGGTATCATAATTTGTGCTTCTTTACCTCAGATTATGCTAAAAAAATATATTATTTTCCTGTCTTGAATCTAATGCTCATATGCATTCTCGAGGTGATCTACAGGCGACATCGGTATATAAAAGGTAATTGGCTCTTTTACTTGCAAGGCAGGACTTCCTTTCTAGATGCATTTACTGTTTCGATTTTTCCCATTCATTTTAATAGAAGTGTTCCGTCTCTGCTAAATAGTCTTTGGAAAAAAGTAAACACATGGCGTTTACTTGCGTATGGCCCCAAATACACAACTGGTGCAACTATCTACGAGTATACACAAACAACTAAATCTGGTGTCATGTGAATACCTTAATATAACATTTTGAGGAGAAGATGGACCAAAACTGATATGAATTAGCAGTGAATGGACTGGTTTGTGTAAGAGAAAATATATAAACAGCAAATGAAAACATGATGTACCTTTATAAGAATAGGATTATTTGAGATGCCAAACGCCTCACCTTAATAGTAGACGAGAGTAGCAAACTGCTGTCAAGTCAGACAGTCCTCACTTTTCTTAGTGGATCAGCCACCTATGAGATCAAAAACAGATATTGAGTGATTCGAGTTCATGTGCTTTGTTATTGAAAAAGTGGATGCAATTTAAATTCCGGTGCTTCTAAAATGTTTTAAAATGAATGAAAATTCCTTGAAAATGTAAATGATGAACAAGTCACCCATTATACCAATACATATATTAAATTCCCCCCAAAAGCCTGTATCCAGCATTGTCCGATTGCAAACGCCTCATCCAAGAACATCCTAGATGATAATACCAAGTGTAGTTTGGGCTACGGCCATAGAATCCTAGAACCATGCACACTGTTCTAACATTTGTGTAATGAAAGTGCTAGAGATATTGTCGGAAGCAGCTCCTCGGGCACTTTTGTTTTTCTGTCTCAGGAAAACTACGTATACTGTCAATAACTTCTACATCTTGGTCTATTTTATCATGTGGTCAGCTGGATTCAGATTTTCACCCTGCTGCAAACACCAGTTCCCATGCTGGTCTAGGATGGTTTATGCTGGCGTGGTGCCAGTCTAGTTTTACCTCACAGATGAATTAATGTTCCTGTCAAAAATGAACATTCCTTATTTGTTTTACATTTGTTTTTATGACACAATGGTCACAAGTGCAATTCTCCACAATTATGTTTGTCTACACTGTGTTCTGATTTAGTAGTATGACTCTTCTATCTCTTTCTCTCTCTCTCTCTCTCTCTCTCTCTCTCTCTCTCTCTCTCTCTGTTTGTGTCTTTATCTCTCTAGGCAATGAAGGAGTTGTGTTTAGTCATTCAGTGGAGACGCCACATGTTCGAGCCGAACCATTCCAAGACCTGAAGTAAGACATGGCTTTCACATTATCATTCATTGTGTGATTTAAATAGAGAGAGAGATTGAATGAAAAAGACAAGGATAGAGAAAGTACTGCATGAAGTCATAAAACATGAACCTTAATGAATGTCCACTTCTTAATTGTCCATAGAAGCTTTATAACCCCAATATTCAATGACAAACTGTCCCATTCACACTCGGTTCTGAGATAGAGGACACGACCTCTCTGACACTCCCCAATCCATCACCAGTGGATCGGTTAATCAGGTTGATTTAATCTCTCCTGTCTGCATTTGCCAATATCTGATTGGATGTCCAATAGGTCACTAATGCATCTCAAAGCTTCCCACTCTTCCAAACTCTCCGACATATACACTATCACTACAGGAAATTATGTAGTTGCTTGATGGATGAAGTCACTGTCTGTACAAGTGGGAAAGTTACTAAAAGGAACGAGAGCTTTTACAGTTCAGTGTGGTTTGATAGAGCACTGCTGGGTGCTGTCCAATCATTCACTTAATGTGAATGCACCAGGATCATATCTACTTTTGACACAGTGGAGGGAGATTGACATCACATATGAGACTTTTATGTTTCAGCAGGAGTGTTGACCCTTTTCAGATTCATCTCTTATCTTAATGGCAAGCAATATTAAAGTTTAAATGTGTGAGTCCAAAGTTGTCAGATCTTACTCCTTACTCATAGTTGCAGTGGACCCAAAAGGTTTTTGGACACTTGTCACATCTTAAAATGTATCAATGCCACTGGATCAGATAACAAAATATCAAACGAGTGGAATTTATTTAAAAGAGATAAAGCAGTTATACAGTTGTTAAGCAAAACATTTAAAAAAAAATATTATATAAATAAATATGTTAAAATATACGGGAGATCGGTTGATAGTTAGTTAGTTAGTTAGTTAGTTAGTTAGTTAGTTAGTTAGTTAGTTAGTTAGTTGGTTGCCTGTGGCAGGGCGGAGGGCGGGGCCGGGTCGTGATTCTATACACCCGGTCCCTTATCAGGCTAATTATGCCTCCGAGAGGGATAAATGCCGACTGCGGAGGATTGTGTGGGAGAGAGAGATAGTTTACGGACATGTCCGTCATGTGTGTGTTTGTCTTTTGGTTTAAGTTATTCATTAAAATATTATTTATATTGCCAAGCCGGTTCTCGCCTCCTCCTTCCCAGGTTTCAGCACCAACGTAAAGCATTCAATGGGAAGGATAAGGGAAGCCTGATAAGCGACTGGGTTTGTAGAATCACAACCAGACCCTGCCCTCCGCCCTGCCACATTGCCAAATGGGGAAGTTGACACAAGGGCTATATCTCAGTAAAATAAGATTTCCAGTCAAAAGGCCAACTGTGCAAATGTGTTTTCTCTAGCAGTGTGTAGCAACTCATAATGTAATAACTGCACATATTGTAACAAGTATTGCATTATTAGTGTAATACAATGTTCACAATGTAATAATTTTCTTAAAACATATTAAATCTTGAGCTCATATTGTAATAAAGTTTAAATAAATAATATTATGAACTCACCAAACATATTGCAATTAAAATTTTATAATTTTGTCATATTGTAATATCCAAAACAAAACAAATGAATCCTTTTTAAGGCATAAAAAAAAGTATATTCCTTAACAGTAAATTTTTTTCATCTAAATCTAAACTACCCACAAAATTATCCAGATTTAAATGATCATGCATGTATTATCATTATTAATAAGTATAAGTTATTAGAAGTAATTTACAGTAATAATAATAATACTAATAATAATGATTATATTTTTAGGGCCCAAGCACAAAGTGCGTAGGACCCTATTGTTTTCGTTAGGATTATTATTATTATTATTATTATTATTATTTTTTTTACGACTATTGGGGCACTTTTGGGGCTCTTAACGTGCTCAAAAACTCTTGAAACTTTGCACACGGGTCAGAACCCGCGGCCATCAGGGCCGGGCTGAAGCTGGTACCGGGCGTGGCAGGGGGCTCGACAGCGCCCCCTGGAACAGGGTCCGAAAACTTGGTCTATAACTCAAACACGCTTGCATGTAATAATATGAAACTCGGTACACGTATAGATCTCATCGTTTCATATATCCTTCATACTTTTACTTTTTACCCCAGACCAACAGGAAACCGTCTATTTAGGGTTTTTTGAAAGACGCACGCAATGGAATTTGGAATACTCCTCCCAGAGAATTCCACCAATCGCCTCCAAACTCGGTCAGCATGATGTCAAGACATTGAGCATGAAAAATTGCCGGCAGATTTTTGATATCTCTAACGGTTTGGCCGTGGCGAGGAAACGAAATGATGGCGCGAAAAGAGAAACAGGAAGTGTGTTATAACTTCTGCATACATTAATTGATCTCCATGAAACCGCAGCAGCGTGATCGCTGGAAGAAGCCGATCGCATGGATGTGACTATTGTCAGTCAAAGTTATAGCGCCACCAACTGGCAGAAGGAAGTGTGTCACTTTCAAAATGCTTTGAAATCACCCACTTATTTTTACCCGATTTACTTAAAACTTTAGGTGTATAATGTAAACACACGGCAGATGTAGACATGTGAAAGGATTATTGATATCTTCGATACTGTCGCCGCGGCAACGCTTCAAACTCGAATATTCTTTTTGATGCTATTGAGACTCTTAGCATACTTGAAATTGCATGAAACTCGACAGACACATCACATTTATTAGCCAGTACACATGTGCAAAGTTTCAGAAACGGGCGTGGTGCAGGGGCTCAGTAGCGCCACCTTTTGACAAAAGTGGGGGGGTTGCTTTACACTTTGACCCACAGTCACAAAACTCAGGAATTATATTGTTCTCATCGAGCCGGACAACTTTCTAATTTACAGTCATTAGCTCAGACCAACAGAAAGTCAGATATTGTGGTTTGAATGTGGATGTTTTGGAGAATTTTCTCTCCCTCTCTCACTGACCCTACGTCTCTCTGTGTCTGGGGGGAGGGTGCTGATTTTGCTGAAGAGTGAAAATGCTTTTATTTTTGTTTTTCAAGGTTTTGGGGCCCTTAACGTGCTCGAAAACTCTTGAAACTTTGCACACGGGTCGGAACCCGCGGCCATCAGGGTTGGACCGAAGATGGTACCCGGGCGTGGCAGGGGGGCTCGACAGCGCCCCCTGGAATGGGATTCGAACACTTGTCCATATATCAAACATGCTTGCATGTAATGATATGAAACTCGGTACACTTGTAGGTCTCGTCGGGCCGAACAACTTTCGTGCTCTAAGTTTTACGCCAGCCCAACAGGAAGTCGGCTATTATGGGTTGTTTGGAAACACGTGCTCTGGAATTATATATATTCCTCCTAGAGAATGAATCCAATCGCCACCAAACTCGGTCGGCATGAAGTCAAGACATTGAGGATGCTACATTCGGACGGATTTTTGATATCTCGAACGGTTTGGCCGTGGCGAGGAAATTGATTTATGACTAAAAATGGACACATGAAGTGTGTTATAACTTAGTTAGTTCTATCTACAGTTACAAAACTCGGCGTGTATATTGTTCTCGTCGAGCCGAACAACTTTCTAATTTACAGTCATTAGCTCCGACCAACAGAAAGTCAGATATTGTGGTTTGAATGTGGATTTCTTAAAATTTTTCTCTTTCTGAGTGACCCCTCCTCCTCCCTTTCTGTGTTTTTTCTCTCAGTGTCTCTCTGTCTGACAGACAGAATGGGCCTGCCAAATTTTTTTGTGTGTGTGTGTGTGTGTGGGGAGGGAGGGGGGTTCTCTGTTGGGTTTAGATTTGCTTTTTGATTGTTTGATTGTTTTTCAAGGTTTCTGGGACTTTTGGGGCACTTAACATGCTCGAAAACTCTTGAAACTTTGCACACAGGTCAGAACCCGCGGCCATCAGGGCCGGGCTGAATCTGGTACCCGAGCGTGGCAGGGGCTCGACAACGACACCTGGAATGGGATTCAAACACTTGTCCATATATCAAACATGCTTGCATGTAATAATATGAAACTTCGGAACACTTCTAGATCTTGTCGGGCCGAACAACTTTCTAATTTACAGTCATTAGCTCAGACCAACAGAAAGTCAGATATTTTGGTTTGAATGTGGAACACATTTCAAATTAACTTTGAAGCTCCAAAAAGCACATCAAAAGTAACATAAAAGAAGGGAGTGTGTTATAACTTCTGCATACATTAACTGATCTCGATGAAACTTCAGCAGTGTGTTTGCGGGAAGAGGCCGGTCGCATGGATGTGACTACTGTGAGTCAAAGTTATAGCGCCACCAACTGGCAGAAGGAAGTGTGTCACTTTCAAAATGCTTTGAAATCACCCTCTTATGTCTCAAGTGAACAAACAGACCAACAGAAAATCAGATATTTTGGTTTGAATGTGGAACACATTTCAAATTAACTTTGAAGCTCCAAAAGCACATCAAAAGTAACATAAAAAGAAGGGAGTGTGTTATAACTTCTGCATACATTAACTGATCTCGATGAAACTTCAGCAGTGTGTTTGTGGGAAGAGGCCGGTCGCATGGATGTGACTACTGTGAGTCAAAGTTATAGCGCCACCAACTGGCAGAAGGAAGTGTGTCACTTTCAAAATGCTTTGAAATCACCCTCTTATGTCTCAAGTGAACAAACAGACCAACAGAAAATCAGATATTTTGGTTTGAATGTGGAACACATTGCAAATGAACTTTGAAGCTCCAAAAAGCACATAAAGGCAGCATAAAAGCAAGGAAGTGTGTTATAACTTCTGCATACATTAACTGATCTCGATGAAACTTCAGCAGTGCGTAAATTATAATTACATTAATAAACCTGAACAGAGACCTCCGGATAAATACTGGCCTTCTGGATTAACACGTTTAAGTTATTTTTTTTTTAAAAAAATATATTATTTTTTTTACGACTATTGGGGCACTTTTGGGGCTCTTAACGTGCTGAAAAACTCTTGAAACTTTGCACACGGGTCAGAACCCGCGGCTGTCAGGGCCGGGCTGAAGCTGGTACCGGGCGTGGCAGGGGGCTCGACAGCGCCCCTGGAACAGGGTCCGAAAACTTGGTCTATAACTCAAACACGCTTGCATGTAATAATATGAAACTCGGTGCACGTATAGATCTCATCGTTTCATATATCCTTCATACTTTTACTTTTTACCCCAGACCAACAGGAAACCGTCTATTTAGGGTTGTTTGAAAAGCGTACGCAATGGAATTTGGAATACTCCTCCCAGAGAATTCCACCAATCGCCACCAAACTCGGTCAGCATGATGTCAACACATTGAGCATGAAAATTGCCGGCAGATTTTTGATATCTCTAACGGTTTGGCCGTGGCGAGGAAACGAAATGATGGCGCGAAAAGAGAAACAGGAAGTGTGTTATAACTTCTGCATACTTTAATTGATCTCCATGAAACCGCAGCAGCGTGATCGCTGGAAGAAGCCGATCGCATGGATGTGACTATTGTCAGTCAAAGTTATAGCGCCACCAACTGGCAGAAGGAAGTGTGTCACTTTCAAAATGCTTTGAAATCACCCACTTATTTTTACCCGATTTACTTAAAACTTTAGGTGTATAATGTAAACACACGGCAGATGTAGACATGTGAAAGGATTATTGATATCTTCGATACTGTCGCCGCGGCAACGCTTCAAACTCGAATATTCTTTTTTGATGCTTTTGAGACTCTTAGCATACTTGAAATTGCATGAAACTCGACAGACACATCACATTTATTAGCCAGTACACATGTGCAAAGTTTCAGAAACGGGCGTGGTGCAGGGGCTCAGTAGCGCCACCTTTTGACAAAAGTTGGGGGGTTGCTTTACACTTTGACCCACAGTCACAAAACTCAGGAATTATATTGTTCTCATCGAGCCGGACAACTTTCTAATTTACAGTCATTAGCTCAGACCAACAGAAAGTCAGATATCGTGGTTTGAATGTGGATGTTTTGGAGAATTTTCTCTCCTCTCTCACTGACCCTACGTCTCTCTGTGTCTGGGGGAGGGTGCTGATTTTGCTGAGGAGTGAAAATGCTTTTATTTTTGTTTTTCAAGGTTTTGGGGCCCTTAACGTGCTCGAAAACTCTTGAAACTTTGCACACGGGTCGGAACCCGCGGCCATCAGGGTCGGACCGAAGATGGTACCCGAGCGTGGCAGGGGGCTCGACAGCGCCCCCTGGAATGGGATTCGAACACTTGTCCATATATCAAACATGCTTGCATGTAATGATATGAAACTCGGTACACTTGTAGGTCTCGTCGGGCCGAACAACTTTCGTGCTCTAAGTTTTACGCCAGTCCAACAGGAAGTCGGCTATTATGGGTTGTTTGGAAACACGTGCTCTGGAATTATATATTTTCCGCCTAGAGAATGAATCCAATCGCCACCAAACTCGGTCGGCATGAAGTCAAGACATTGAGGATGCTACATTCGGACGGATTTTTGATATCTCGAACGGTTTGGCCGTGGCGAGGAAATTGATTTATGACTAAAAAGGACACATGAAGTGTGTTATAACTTAGTTAGTTCTATCTACAGTTACAAAACTCGGCGTGTATATTGTTCTCGTCGAGCCGAACAACTTTCTAATTTACAGTCATTAGCTCCGACCAACAGAAAGTCAGATATTGTGGTTTGAATGTGGATTTCTTAAAATTTTTCTCTTTCTGAGTGACCAATCCTCCTCCCTTTCTGTGTTTTTTCTCTCAGTGTCTCTCTGTCTGACAGACAGAATGGGCCTGCCAAATTTTTTTTGTGTGTGTGTGTGTGTGGGGAGGGAGGGGGGTTCTCTGTTGGGTTTAGATTTGCTTTTTGATTGTTTGATTGTTTTTCAAGGTTTCTGGGACTTTTGGGGCCCTTAACATGCTCGAAAACTCTTGAAACTTTGCACACAGGCCAGAACCCGCGGCCATCAGGGCCGGGCTGAATCTGGTACCCGAGCGTGGCAGGGGGCTCGACAGCGACACCTGGAATGGGATTCAAACACTTGTCCATATATCAAACATGCTTGCATGTAATAATATGAAACTTCGGAACACTTCTAGATCTCGTCGGGCCGAACAACTTTCTAATTTACAGTCATTAGCTCAGACCAACAGAAAGTCAGATATTTTGGTTTGAATGTGGAACACATTGCAAATGAACTTTGAAGCTCCAAAAGCACATCAAAAGTAACATAAAAGAAGGGAGTGTGTTATAACTTCTGCATACATTAACTGATCTCGATGAAACTTCAGCAGTGTGTTTGCGGGAAGAGGCCGGTCGCATGGATGTGACTACTGTGAGTCAAAGTTATAGCGCCACCAACTGGCAGAAGGAAGTGTGTCACTTTCAAAATGCTTTGAAATCACCCTCTTATGTCTCAAGTGAACAAACAGACCAACAGAAAATCAGATATTTTGGTTTGAATGTGGAACACATTTCAAATTAACTTTGAAGCTCCAAAAAGCACATCAAAAGTAACATAAAAGAAGGGAGTGTGTTATAACTTCTGCATACATTAACTGATCTCGATGAAACTTCAGCAGTGTGTTTGCGGGAAGAGGCCGGTCGCATGGATGTGACTACTGTGAGTCAAAGTTATAGCGCCACCAACTGGCAGAAGGAAGTGTGTCACTTTCAAAATGCTTTGAAATCACCCTCTTATGTCTCAAGTGAACAAACAGACCAACAGAAAATCAGATATTTTGGTTTGAATGTGGAACACATTGCAAATGAACTTTGAAGCTCCAAAAAGCACATAAAGGCAGCATAAAAGCAAGGAAGTGTGTTATAACTTCTGCATACATTAACTGATCTCGATGAAACTTCAGCAGTGCGTAAATTATAATTACATTAATAAACCTGAACAGAGACCTCCGGATAAATACTGGCCTTCTGGATTAACACGTTTAAGTGCTGCAAAAGATATTGACCTATGACATCAAAAATTATTCTACATTTGAATTACCTCATAGATGTGACTATTGTGGTTCACGGTCCTAGGCACTGTCCCTGTCTCAAATGGCACACTTCATATGAATTTTCAGTCTTGTGTACTTATTTCGTGTGTCCATTAACTCCATGAGACCGTAGGGTGTCTCATTTTTCATTTTAGGTATCGGAAGGGTGCTCACGCATACTTTGTGGTTGATATGTGCCCTCCATGCGAACTTTTGCAGAGCCCACGCTAATCGCGAGCTCTACAGCACACGTCTTCTCGACGGTCAAAGCGAGGTTACGTTATTGCCCATCGTGCACAGCGACCCTAAAGGCACGGGGTGGCGGTGCCACCGGCTTGGGCCCGCCATCGCTGCTTCGCAGCTATATTTATTATTATTATTATTTTTTTTTACGACTTCACGGGCACTTTTGGGGCTCTTAACATGCTCAAAAACTCTTGAAACTTTGCACACGGGTCAGAACCTGCGGTCATTAGGGCCGGGCTGAAGCTGGTACCCGGGCGTGGCAGGGGGCTCGACAGCGCCCCTGGAACAGGGTCCGAAAACTTGGTCTATAACTCAAACACGCTTGCATGTAATAATATGAAACTCGGTACACATATAGATCTCATCGTTTCATATATCCTTCATACTTTTACTTTTTACCCCAGACCAACAGGAAATCGTCTATTTAGGGTTGTTTGAAAAGCATACGCAATGGAATGTGAAATACTCCTCCCAGAGAATTCCACCAATCGCCACCAAACTCGGTCAGCATGATGTCAAGACATTGAGCATGAAAAATTGCCGGCAGATTTTTGATATCTCTAACGGTTTGGCCGTGGCGAGAAACGAAATGATGGCGAGAACGAGAAACAGTCAGAGTGTTATAACTTCTGCATACATTAATTGATCTCGATGAAACTTCAGCGGTGTGTTCGCTGTAAGAGGCCGATCGCATGGATGTGACTATTGTGAGTCAAAGTTATAGCGCCACCAAATGGCAGAAGGAAGTGTGTCACTTTCAAAATGCTTTAAAATCACCCACTTATTTTTACACGATTTACTTCAAACTTTATGTGTATAATGTAAACACCGGCAGATGTAGACGTGTGAAAGGATTATTGATATCTTAAATACTGTTGTCGTGGCAGCTCTTCAAATTTGAATTTTCTTTTTGATGCCTGGTGCAGGGGCTCAGTAGCGCCACCTTCAGACAAAAGTGGGGTATTGGTTTCATACTTTGACCTACAGTCAGATATTTTGGTTTGAATGTGGAACACATTGCACAAGAACTTTGAAGCTCAAAAAAGCACATAAATGCAGCTTAAACAGCAAGGAAGTGTGTTATAACTTCTGCATACATTACTTGATCTCGATGAAACTTCAGCAGTTTCTTCACTGGAAGAGGCCGGTCGCGTGGATGTGACTATTGTGAGTCAAAGTTATAGCGCCACCAACTGGCAGAAGGAAGTGTGTCACTTTCAAAATGCTTTGAAATCACCCCTTATGTCTCAATTGAACAAACAGTTGATAAAGAAATCGGTATCAATATATTGAATTATGAATTATTGCATTGATCAACTGTGATGTCCGGTTAAGTTGAAAATAAACTATTACTCTGTCTAAGCGATTATCTTTCTGAAACACGTCACAAAAACTTACAGAAACGGATAACACAAACATGATGTTGGAAATATACACTTATCAGAATAGTTATATTAAACTTGTCTATTTCAGTTAAAGCCATTTCAGTTATAAAGCTGTCTCATATGTAATTTCTCCTTTAATTCTATAATATAACCACTAGGTGGAGGTCTAAGCACATTTTCTGTATTCTCGTTGTTTTAACGTAAGAAGAAGACTTGTGCGTGTTGACTGTTGAGAACGGTGTTTGGAGTTTTTAAAAGACGCGGACCAGACGGAAAAACAAGACATACTGCATCATTGCGTTCAATATTTTAACGAGGGCCACTCGTGCAGCTGTACACGGTGTAAACATCAGCTTGAGGACTCTTAAAAATGTATATACGTCTCAGTTCTGGATGGAGTTATTTGCAGACCTTAGAGATGCTGGATACTTCAACGGGAGTCGTGAGCGTCATTGCTTTGGTGATTTTACTCAGAACAGGGTTTCCATGGGGTCTTAAAAAGTCTTAAAAGTCTAAAATTTCAAAATCACAATTTAAGGCCTTAAAAAGTCTTAAATTTGCTGAAGTATTGTGTTCTAGGTCTTAAATAATTTTTAACAGGTCTTAATTTTCCTACGTCCATGTAAAACTCATTTAAATGCTCCATAGCGCTTTGGAATGTTTTTTTTTTATTCCGTGGTGTTGTAGTTTCTTATTTCAGCTAGTCCAAATATAATTCAGCTGTATTATGACTACAAAATAGACCAACATGCAACAGCCAATCAGCTTTGAGCTTTAGGTGTTATTGGCGCGAGTCTCTGGATACCACAGAAAGGCGTTAAACGGATTTTATTCAGCTATGAGGAAGTGCAAGTTTAGCGATACTTGGCTTGAAAAATCTGAATTTCGTGCTTGGTTAAAGCCAGTTGCAAATAACGCATTTGAAGCCTACTGCTTATGCAAGAAAGCTATTAAATTGGGAATGTTGGGTGTACGGGGCTGGAGTCTCATTCAAAAAGTGAAAAACATCTAACTGCTGTGAAGGGTCTCCAGCAAACGACAGCCATCAGCCATTCACGCTTTGGAATAGCGGATGATGACTAATTTCCAAAATCACGGGACCGTTACGTGCTGATGTTCGACGAAAGTCTTAATCGCACCACCAAAAGCGAAACAGCTGGACCTGCACGTACGTTTTTGGGAGGCGGGCAGGTGCAGTCAAGATACCTGGGATCCCAGTTCATGGGTCATGCAACTGCCGAGGACTTAATGAAACATGTGAAAGTAAGTAAATGTTTTATTTTAGCAAATAAATAAATTTGAGCTAAAATTATTTTAGCTGTTACGACTTTGTTTATAGATTATTATTTTTTCATTAGCAAAAGGGTGATTATTGTGGTATTTTCTGTTGAGAACTCTGTTGCACCCTGTTGACTTAAATGGGGCGCGTTCTCTTGAATTGCTTAGTTACCAATGATCGCTAGCGTTAACTCGACAATCGACTACTGTGGACTTCGACCGAAAACAGGAAGGCCCTGTCCCAATATGCACACTATGCCCTAAGGCCTTCCTCGAAGTGGACACTTGTTGAAAGTGCACTTAGCGGAGTAAGTCGCTAAGGGCCCAGCTGTGAAAAGCAGAATTGGGACAGTTTTGCACACGTCACTATCTACGTCACTTCTGTTATGATCAGGAGAGCAAACATAACGTGCAGGGTAGTCCGATAGACTTCTATATATCTCTGAACCGGAGCCTGTAGCGTTGAAATTTGACGTCTTGGGTAAGCTCACCGCAATGGTCTGCTGCTGAATGGGTCGAGACTGCAATAAATAAAAATAAAAAGGAATAGGCTACAATAAATGATCTATGGCAGGGCTAGTATAATGGTGGCCCCCAGATCATCTTTATCTGGCCCTCCAACAGTTTTTTTATGTTTAAAAACCCTCACAATCTGATATCAAAGTGCCCTCTCAGTAAAGGTTTAGCGTTCATAGGCAACCGCATTCATCGGTGAGTTTAACAACGCTCATTGTGGTGTACAACCCCATTCATCGGTGAGTTTAACAACGCTCAACTGCAGGTAAAGCGGCATTCAGAGGTGAGTTTAACCAAAACAACGCTAAACTGCATGTGGCTAATGTTTACACTCAGGGTACATTACGGCATGTTTTCCATAACGTTACGACGTTCTCAATATAATTCATAATCCCACGTTTATAATGAACAACGCGTTATGGTTATTGTGTTATTAAAAACTGTGTACGCAGGTGTTACAGTTAACATGGTAACACTAAGTTACACCTGGTTTACTTGTATGTTACTGATTAACAAGTAATGTCAAAAAACAGTTATAACTGCATGAAGATGAATGGTAACACAATACTGGCAAAATACTGTTTACATCTTGCAAATGCATATGATTCAAGACTAGAATTCCCCAGAACGGAGGGAGGGGCGGGGTGACCAAACCTCATTATCATTTAAAGTCATATGCACTGAAACGGCGTGCTGAAAACGGAGCTGTTTTTGAGCAGTTAAAATTAGTGTTTTCTTAAAATACTAATGAGAATTTTTAATAAAAGTATATTACAAAGTTTTCATTTAGACCCTAAAGATTCATATTAACTTGTACAAAAATGGCATTATATGACCCCTTTAAGGTTACAAATACACACACACACACACACACACTCCATCATTGCAATCTTGACATTGCAGCCTGTTCATTATAGCCGTAATAAAATATAATAATAAAATAGTAAACCTACCATATAAAAATTACTCTGTTTAAATAGTCAGTAGTACAATTCAGTATCATTCACAGTAAGCACCGCCCACTGTGATGTTTCCAAGCATATTTTTATGCCTGTAAAGAGGATGATTTTCTACGTCGGTATTGGAGCGTGAGTAAAGTACAAAGCCTATAATAACTGGCAGAAGGCAGTAAGAGAAACAGGAAGTCTGTTATAACTTCTGCATACATTAATTGATCTTGACGAAACTTCAGCAGTGTGTTCGCTGTAAGAGGCCGATCACATGGATGTTGCTATTGTGAGTCAGTTATAGCGCCACCAACTGGCAGAAGGAAGTGTGTCACTTTCAAAATGATTTTAAATCACCCCCTTATGTCTCAAGTGAACAAACAGACCAACAGAAAGTCAGATATTTTGGTTTGAATGTGGATTTCTTGGAATTTGCACACATCTTCTCGGCGGTCGAAGCGAGCTTACGTTATTGCCCGTCGTGCGCGGCGACCCTAAAGGCCCAGGGGTGGCGGTGCCACCGGCTTGGGCCCGTCATCGCTGCTCGCAGCTTTAATTATGATTGTTGTTGTCGATGTTGTTGATGTTGTTTTTATTATTATTATTACTACACATTACTTCTCATATATATACATAACCCAATGAAACTTGTAGTCTTCAGTTAAAAAGGATATTAAATGCTTTTCAGTTTTACAACAAAAAGGTCTACATACTGATCAATGAAAAATAGTGTGTGATCATTACCACATTTACAAAGTAAAGCCTACGTTGTAAAATATGAACCATCGTATCAATATTTATATACAGTATATATATATATATTGGATTTCAGCACAAATTTCCAAGAGTTGTTAGAGAGTAGCACAACTTATTATAGCAAAAGAAAAAGAAAAAATCCCTTTTTAAAACCAGTAACTTAATATATATATATATATAGTAATAAAATAAATCAACAAATCCACAAATTGGAAACAAAGTCTAAAGAATTAATATTCTTATTCTTTAATGCGGTGTGTGACAGATCATGGTATCTGCCTCAGTTTAAACGGCAGCACAGCACACGAGTGAACTAGGGTGACCAGATTCCTGCTTGTGGAAAATGGGATTGCCCCCTTACAGCAAAAATGAAATCAACGTATCCTTACCTAGGCACAAATCAATGCGAAGTAGAGGGTGCATCTGCATCTGTAAATGTTGTCACCTTGTACTTTTCACTGGCAGCAATTTTTCTCATTTTGTCTTTCAAGAGTTTATCGTAAAATGCAGAGCAGTCCAGTACAAAATTAAGGTGTATGAAAAGCATTGCCTTCATGACTGTTACACTTGAGTTGAGATTTATCCGGTGTCCATGCTGCATTCATTAATGAGAACACACGCTCCACAGATGCAGATGTCCCAGGCAGGCATAAAACAAAATCCACAACCTTGGCTAAGACTCCGAAGTTGATGGTCTTGCTCTCCAGCTCATGAAAAATGTCTGTCCATCTCTCAGACATGGCCATCTTGTTCATGCTCCACTCAGTGATGCAATGAGCGACAATTTTTTTTGCACAATCCCACTCATCAAAGATCGTGGTTTCATAAATCAAACTGAGAGTGAAGATTCTGGGTAGAAGTGTTCGAGACTGCTCTGAATGTCTTTCCACACTGGAATGTCTCTCAGTAGGGCCCACTCAAGTTTTTCTGTGTTCTTCAATGAGTGGCTCCAATTGTGGAGGAATCCACCGATGCTGAATAAAAGTTTCTCACAGCACAAAATAAATCATCCGGTCCCAGGTCACCAGCTTCAACCAGGGCATCCAACTGCTTTTTAATGTCAAAAGGAATGAATGATTCCTCCAGCCTCGCCTGCAAGACTTTTCTCAAGAATACACTAATACACTTCTCATGAATGTGCAAATCTATGGCTGTGCACAACAGAATGATAAGCAAAATGTCCTTCACTTCTGTGCACCTTGTCAGATTTGGAACTTTGCTTAAAGGGGTCATGACATGAGAAACCAAATTTGCCTTGATCTTTTGGTATATAAGAGGTCTTTGTATCATTAAAACGTCCTGCAAGTTTAATATTTTAAGACGTCCTCCCCATTCTAAACGAATCATTTATTTAATCAAACTCAAAATACAGCTCGTTCTGGATTCATGGTTAGAAGTGACGTGTCGGTTAGAAGTGACGTAACAGCGTTTGCATATGACCGCCTCCAGCGCAAGACAACTACGCTCATTTCGTATCGCCGTGCGCTTCACAAGTGTTCAGTCGATGGACAGCGAGCTCTGACAGAGACTACTTGTGCACAGGAAAATTACGATGCCACACAGATGTGCTGTTCCTGGCTGTGGTCAAACAAAACCTCTGAATAAGCTGCCGAAAGATCCAGGCGTCAGGGAAAAATGGATGCAGTTTATTTTTTGCGGACGTTCCAGTCACGGCAGTGTTAACTTAAGCGTTTGTTCTGTACATTTTAAGGATGACTGTTTTGAGAACAAATCTCAATATGATGCTGGCTTTGCCAGAAAACTGTTGCTCAAAGATAAGTCCATGCCGACTATTCTGGGAACAACGACGATGCAAACTGTAAGTAATCTATTTTAAACTTTAAACTACTTTTTAAAGCGCAATTTCATTCATTATGAATAATCACAGTGTTTTTACTTAGTTTACTTGCATATTGTTCTGGCTGGGAGCGTCAATAATTGATACATAGGCACTGACGTTAGCCAATCATAACAGTGGGCGTTAACACTGAAGTCTTAAATGGAAAACGCCCCCAAAACAGACTGTTTGAATCAGAGGATGAGAAACAGGGTGGGAAAAGGTCATAAATCACTAGATTTTAAAAGTTTTTCTTAAAAAAAAATATATTAATACTATAATTGCACCTAAGGGAACATAATAATACAATAAAAAAAACCATGTCATGACCCCTTTAACAAAAATCACACACTTAGTGTTGCACACTTAATTTTAGCAGCGTCCACGTGTTTTTTGTATGAACCTGCTGCGAGATGTCGGTGCTGCCTTCATGGGCGATGGAAAATTGAGTTCCACAAATCTCAGAATTCACTTTACTAGGCTCTGTCTGACTCCTTATTTAGAAATGTGAACCCTTTTGAAGATCCTCATTAAATGTACATGCACGATTCCTTGACCTTTATTCCTGCTGCAATTTAATCTGTGTGCTCTTTCAAACTGACTCTTCAATCAGTTCACTGACTGGACATCTATTAATAGGAGATTGTGATTGTGTAGTTTAATCCAATCATGTACTTCAAATAACACGGTGTGATTTTATTGGTTTTACAAGACGTAACCTTGATTAGGAGGGGAAACACGGGACAAAACATGATTTTTTCAGCATAAGTTGGGACTCTAGAAAAAGTGCTACCGGACACAGCAACAAAAAGGCTGGGTCAGTCTCCTCCCGGGGCAGTGCTTGCAGGTTCACTACTTGGTTCCTGAAGGGGGCGACTGCGGAGGATTCTCTGCAGGCGTTGCTGACAGAGAATGCTTGCAGGTCCCCGACCCTCTTGATGGAAGCGAGCATGATCAGGAGGGCCATCTTCAAGGAGGGGGCTTTGAGCTCAAATGATTCTAGCGGCTCGAAGGGGGGTCTTTGAAGGCCTGCAAGGACCACAGAGAGATTACATGAGGGGAACAGGCATGGCCTGGGCGGGTTCAAACTCCGGGCGCCTCTAAGGAAACTGATAATCAGATCATGCTTCCCTAGGACTTTCCGTACACTACGTTGTGGTAATCCGATATGGCGTCTAAATAAACCTTCAAGGTGGAGGGGGACAGCCTCTCCAGCAGAAATGAGAGCAGTGACCCGACTGCGTACCTCTGCGGGTCTTCAGATCGGGAAGAACACCAATTTGCGAACAACATTTTTGGGCATAAAGTTACCTGGAAGAGGGAGCTCTGGCTTGGTTGATCGTGTCTACGACAGCAGGTGGTAGGTCACTTAGATTTTTCGCATCCCGTCCAGCAGCCAGGCGTGGAAGTTCCAGAGGTCTGGGCTTGGGTGCCAGAGGGTGCCCCGTCCCTGAGAAAGGAGGCCCTGTCACAAGGAGCGTGAGCTCCGAGAACCAAGTCCATGTCGGCCTGTAGGGGGCCACCAGAGTAACTTGTTCCTCGTCCACCCTGACCTTGCACAGCACCTGTGCAAGTAGGCTCACTGGGGGAATGCATAGTCGTGCAGCCCCCTGGGCCAGCTGTGTGCCAGCGTGTCTGTCCCAAGGGGAGCCCCCAGTCAGCTTACTTACCATTCCGCAGAAAACAAAGGTCCGTCCAGGGGTTGAAAGTCTGGTGGCAGGCGGGGGTGATGAACACCTCTGTCCCGAGGGGAGCCTCCGCTAGGGAATACCAGAGCGGGCAGGTCTATCTGTGCTTTGTCAAACCACTCCCAAATCAGCTGGACTGCCTGGGGGTGGAGCCTCCATTCTCCGCTGAGCATACTTTGTCGTGCCAGCGTGTCCGCTGCCGTATTGAGGTTGCCCGGGATGTGAGTGGTGCGCAATGACTTGAGTCGAGAAAGGAGGATATGGCGGGCGAGTTGTGACATATGATGAGAGCGCACGTTGCCTTGGCGATTTATGTACGCTATTGTTGTGTTGCTGTCTGATCGAATAAAGACATGATTTCCCCATATTAGTGGGAGAAACCTCAGCAGGGCAAGTATTACAGCCAGCAACACTAGGCAGTTGATGTGCCAACCCAGCCAGGGCCCCGTCCTAGAGCCACTGGGTGCGTGCCCGTTGCACACGGCACCTCAACCCTGTTTGGAGGCGTCTGTGGTGACTAAAACGCATCGGGACACCTGCTATAGGGGGACTCCATTCCGTAGAAAACAAAGGTCCGTCCAGGGGTTGAAAGTCTGGTGGCAGGCGGGGGTGATGAACACACAGTGCGTACCACAGTCTCGTGACTCAAATCTGGAGCCAGTGCTGAAGTGGTCTCATATGCATCAACCCCCGTGGTGCGACCGCCACGAAGGATGCCATATGCCCCAGGAGCCTCTGGAATTGTTTTAGAGGAACCACTGTGCCTGGTTTGAATAAGTTGAGGCATTTTAGCGCCGACTGCGTGTTCGCTGGTGAGGCGTGCTGTCTTGAGACTGAGTCTAACTCCATGCAGAGAAAAGAGATGCTCTGAATCAGGATAAGTTTGCTATTTTCCCAGTTGACCTGAAGCCCTAGACGGCAGTGGTGACTGAGCACCTGGTTCCTGTGGTCACACAGTAACTCTCGAGAGTGGGCTAGGTTATTGAGTATGCCAATGCCCACTTCCCTTAGCGGGGCAAGGGCTGCCTCTGCGACCTTCGTGAAGACAGGAGGAGACAGGGACATGCCGAAGGGGAGGACCTTGTACTGATATGCCTGGCCATCAAACGCAAACCGTAGGAAGGGTCGGTGTCTAGGCAAGATAGAGATGTGGAAGTATGCATCCTTCAGGTCAACTGCTGCAAATTAATCTTGATGCCGGACGCAAGTTAGAATGTGTCTTTGCGTGAGCATTTTGAACGGGAGATTGTGCAAGGCCCGGTTGAAAAGTCGCAAGTCCAAGATCAGTCGTAAGCCTTACTTGGGTACTATGAATTAAGGGCTGTAGAAACTCTTCTTCATCTTGGCTGGAGAGACAAGATCTATCATGCCTCAGTAAAAGGGTCACAAATTCTGCATGCAGGGTGTTGGCGTCTTCGCCGTGCCCCGAGTTAAAGCGGACGCCACCGAAAGGGGGCAGGGGCCTGGCGAACTGAATCGCGTAGCAGAGACGGATGGGCCTGGCCAACCAGCGCGACGGGTTGTGAAGTGGGAGCCATGCATCCAAGCTCCGCACAAAGGGGATGATCGTTTTTGAACATTCTCCTCCTGGTGGTCTGTCTACCAGCTCCGAAGCAAACGTCTCATTCCCTGGGTCATCTCAGGAATGCTTGGGAGCCTTCCGTGTCCTCAAGGACATTCGGGAGACGGAGGGCGTGCGCTTCCTGTTGGGTGCTTGATGCTGGGGCTGAGAGCTGGGCCCAGGTTGGGGCGGAGCTGCCTGTCGTCTGGAAGCCGTAGACGGAGCACGGACCGCGCTGGTCCTGCACGGTGTTGCCGAATAGACTGAACTGGGAGACTGGGGCGTTGAGGAAGTGTGCTTTGTCCACGTCCCGCATCTTGACCAGGTTCAGCCAGAGATGATGCTCCTGGACCACGAGGGTGGCCATCATTGGCCAGAATGTCCACACTGTGACCTTTGTGGCCCTAAGGGCGAGGTTGGTCGCTGATCACAGTTCCCTCAACACATCGGGGTCAGGACTACCCACTTGCAGATCTATGATTGCCTTGGCCTGGTGAAGTTGCAGGAGGGCCATGGCATGTAGGGCGGAGGCAGGCTGTCCAACGGCGCTGTAGGCATTGGAGGTCAGTGATGACGTCATCCTACAAGCATTGGAGGGGAGCACCAGGTGGCGGCGTTCTCGGGACACAGGTGGATCGCAATCACTCTGTCCACCTGGGGGTCCTCCAAATACCTGTGGGCCACCCCATCATCGAGGTTAGTGATGATGGGGAGGAAGGAGGGTTCCAGTCAAACACCACGCCTGGGCAAGCATGTTGGCCATCTGGACGTCAGCCTCAGACTATGCATGCCAACCCGAAGGCGGTAGTCCATGAGGCTGGCCATGAGGTGAGCTGCTCTCACTTTGAGCTTGGACGGAAGTCAACGGGCGTGCCGGGGGGCGGGTGGTTCATGGGGATCTACCCAGCAAAACTGAGCCTGCTGCCATCCCCAAATTGCCTCCATCGCCAACCAGGTCGTCCTTAATCCCGTGGGAAGAAGGAGCGACGTGTGGGGTGGCTGGAATGGCGGTCCTCTTTAAGAAGGAAAGCCACGACCGCAACATTGCCATAGTGAGGTTCTCGCAGTGAGAACACGAACCATCCACAAATGCTGCCTCAGTGTGATCCCTGCCCAGACACACGAGGCAGTGTCTGTGACCGTCAGGAGCAGAGAGAAATCGACCGTAACCCGGGAACTACACAGGGGAAGAAGGGCATCTTTATAAAGACGTGTCCTGTAAAGGACGTTCAACACCAGCTGTGTATTGCTCTTTTAGAGAAATTAAACTCTTTTACAGAAAATATTCTCTTTTACAAGCACTGTCGAAGCGTCCAGAGGCAAAACTGCACAGACGTGCAGAGAAGGAGAAAGCCACTGATATGTGGCGTAGATCCAACAGCATACGCTCTACAGAGATGCGTGAACAGTAAGTAACTTCAGCTCGCTGATCACACAACCACTCGGCTCCGAAGAAGAAATCTGAATAGACAGATGCATGATTCCTTCCTTTTATACCCGTATATCTGGGGGAGGGACATGCAAATTATGTCTAACAATTTCTCATTGGCCTGTTCTCAAGTTCAGAGGTAACCGAGGCCTTCAAAGAAGACCCTAGTGTCGCTTCATTCGACGTTGAAGTGAGCGACAGGGAAGTGTATATCTTAGGTCCTATAACTGGTCACCATTTTTAATACCTTTTTGCCCTCACTGTTCCATTTTAAATGGTCTTGCAGTGTGACAAATGAACTGTTCAATGCATTACATTTAGCATATTGCATATTATTTCTCAATTAAAAATATGGAATGTGGCATTCCACACCACAGGGAATGTCAACTTCACAAAAAACTACCCAATTAAAAAGAAAAAGGTCTAGCATCATTTATTTGCAGATGCCACTTGTCTAGATATTTTGAAATCTATGAAAATACATTTATACATATTGAAGTGTTGCTTTCATGTTGTGTAATTTGTATACATGTATGTTTATTTATAGTGAAACCTCTGATTGGAATGCACATTCTGTACCACACCACAAAGTTTTGCATAACCGTGACATAAACAATACTTGATTTATTAGTTTATGACATTAACCGGAATATTGATGAAAGAGCTAAATCCCAGAACAGCGTTACTCACATGTAACCTTTATTAATACCATTTTGGTCAGTTTTTAAATATTGCTGTGGCAGAGCAGAGGGCGGGGCCGGGTCATGATTCTACACACCCGGTCCCTTATCAGGCTAATCAAGCCTCCGGGAGGGATAAAGGCCGATTGCGGAGGATGGTGCGGGAGAGAGATCGTTTACAGACATGTCCGTCATATGTGTGTTGTTGTGTTTTGTTTAAGTTTATAATTAAAATATAATTTATATTGCCAAGACGGTTTTCGCCTCCTCCTTTCCATTGAACTACGTTACAGTGGTGCCGAAACCCGGCAAGGAGGAGGGTTGCCCGTTGCGGAGTCCTCGACACTGCTGTCCACCCGGGGGAGCGCCGCTGCCATCCGCCGGGGGAGGGAGTAGCCCGACCGCCCAGAGGCGGTGAACGGCCGCCATCCGCGAGGCAAGTGGGGACTGGTCTGCCAGACTGCCTGGAGTGATGGAGCCGCTGCCAGGGGCGAAGGAGTGCCCTGCCATCCCCCAGAAACACGGAGGGGTCGACAGAAGACCACCATCCGTGAGGGGAGGAGGGAAGTGACTCTCGACTGCCTGGAGTGGTAGGGCCGCTGCCAGGGGCGGAGGAGTGTCCCCAAGAGTCGCCGTGAACACGGAGGGATGTTCTTTCCGCCGGGGATCGTGGGTCTGACTCCGGTCCGCATGGGGAGGAGCGGCTGTCGTCCACCTGAGAGGGTGGTGGAGTGATTTAGGACCATGTGACGGTGTATCAGAGAACCGACGAGTTCGTTTTTTTTTTTTCATCTCTCTCTCCTCTCTCTCTCTCACTGTCGCTCCGCAGTCGACCTTTATCCCTCTCTGAGGCTTGATTAGCCTGATAAGGGATCGGGTCTGTAGAATCATGAACCGGCCCCGCCCTCCGCCCTGCCACATTTGCCTTGTGAACAAAGAAGCGAATACAACTTTAACAATTTCAACACATGTTTTTGAAACAAATCAAATGAAAACAGCCTTAATCTGAGTTTGCATCTGCCCATGATGTAATGTAGGTTTGAATAAGTAAGTCGTATTTAGCAGTTTGGAAGTTAGACTAATAAATCTGTTTTGAAGATTCTTTTTCCATTTCTCAGTACTGTCATCTAAGTATTTTTGAGATCCAGAGCATATGGGCAATTTTCTGCAGAGAATGAGTATCCTCATCATGACTACTTCCTCCTCCTCAAGTTTCACAATCCATATAAGTTTTAGATGGTTGTCCTCGAATAGATGCCTGCATCCTTGGATGACCTGTCTGTATAAACATTCCCTCACCACTTTGTGGGGATTAATACCTTTTACACGCTTTGCATGTTTCACTCTGCTCTCGCCCTCATTAATTTGTAAATCGAAAAAGGAAACATATAAATCAAGTTCATTTTCTCTTAATTATTGTTTTCTTGAAGTGTGTTCATTATTGCCATGCTTAACAGCCAATTGAAATGAGCCAACTTAATGAGTTATGAGCTAGCTCTGTGTTGTCCTTGGTATGTTAAACTTTTGTAAACAAATGTTTGTCCTGTGTTTGCAGTCTCTCATTTCCGGCTCCCTCTCCTTCTGTCTCAGTGTCTCTGACCATCGTCTAGTCAGAATTATGCAGTTAAAGTAAATGGAACATATAATGACTTAATAGAGCCTATTAAAGGATAATGTCTTATGATATGGTCTCATAGACAGAGTTCAATTACATTCTGTTGAAATACCTTCTCACTGGTTCCTTAGCAAAGAAGGGATACTGAAGTAAGACTTAAAGGGATAGTTCACCCAAAAATGAAAATTCTCTCATCGTTAACTCACCCTTATGCCATTCCAGATGTGTATGACTTTCTTTCTTCTGCTGAACACAAATGAAGTTTTTTTTAGAAGAATATTTCAGCTCTGTAGGTCCATACAATCACACTACGACCCCCAAACCACATAAATGCAACATAAAAGTTATCCATATGACTCCAGTAATTACATTTTTGTCTTCAGAAGCGATATACTAGGTGTGGGTGAGAAACAGATCAATATTTAAGTCCTTTTCTTTACTATTTATATCCACTTTCACTATAACATTCTGAAAGTGAAAGTGAAGATTTATAGTAAAAATGGATTGAAATAGTGATCTGTGTCAATGATTTATTAAACTCTGGCATATGATTTGTTGTTTACTAATAACAAATTATACCACATCCACACTGTTCTAAATGTGTCAAATAATGATTTCAATAGAGAATGGTAGTGTCTTCAGGACAAAGCTATTTGTTACCTGTGCTTAATGCATGTGTTTATCATAACGTAATGTAATTTAGCATTACCTTCTTAACGACTTAAGAGACTTCACTTCACAAACATGTTTTCAGAAATTAATTACGCTCAGTTGATTAATTATGATATGATGCTAAATAAATGACTAGCATTTTTTTCTTCTTCCATAAAGGGGTCATAAAATGAGGAATCAAATTTCCCTTGATCTTTTTTAAAATGTTATAGGGCATTGCACTATTAATACAGTAAGTTTCAGAACCTCACTGCAAACAGAGCATTTCTTGAAGCCAAGCTGCCAAAATGACTCCTTCTCTACGTCCTCCACATTGTGATGTCACTGTAAAGGGATTATTGGAAAGGAGGAGGCAAGAACTGGCTTGACAATATAAATAGTTTAATAATAGTTTAATGAAGAACTGAACCAAAAGACACAAACACACACAGGTGTCGGCCCATAAATCTCTCTCTCTCTCTGTTGCACTGCCGTCTCCAGTTGGCCCTTATCCCTCTCGGGCTAATCAGCCCAATTAGGGGACGGGTGTGCTGAATCACGACCCGGCCCTGCCCTTCTCCCTGCCACAGTCACACTGTGGTAATAAATTTGCATCTGACCACCTCCACAACAACATATCTGTCAAGAGCAGAGAGCCAAGCATAATAATAGGCATTTACTGTCAAGTCTTATAAGAGAAGCAGCACCAAAACTAAGTGTTTCTAACAGATGGTCAGAATAAGAGTGTACAATGATTATGTTTTACAAATATATGACAGGTTTCTTTTTTTTTCTTTACAAATTAAAATTTCAACCTTAAGGAACATTTTCAAATAATAAAAAAGGGTGTATCGTGACCCCTTTAATGGTAAATTCAAATTTGTTTTTAGGAATATCTTGTTTGGAAAGCAATAAAAAAAGGTAATTTCAAAATTACCTGGGATACCTCCGGAGGTCCGATGAATATTTCACAGATGGCTTATAAATTAGCTGAAATAGTAGAGCTGTACTTTTAAGATCCTTTCAAAAGTACTTCATTATTTTATTAACTCCGTGTGTCTGATTGTTTGCACTGTGTGCTGTAATTGTTTAAATAATGGGATTTGTGACAGTTCATCACTAAATTGTAAATCATAATTAGTGTGGGGAAAATTAATATTGATTCAAATTTTTATGGATTACAGCATCCACATCAGAGAGAAAGACAACTGTAAAATGTTTTGATTGCCAGGTATTATAACCTGGCTCTACATTCCTGCAACACTAACCACAATTCCAATCAATGTCTACAGACTTTCCATCTTTTATTCTTCTTGGCATGCTTCTGGGCATTTGCTTTCATTTGTTTAGTTCGGTGCTCCCCACTCAGCACTGAGGTTTGAACTTGCCTTAGGCTCTCATTAATTAAAAGCAAATCTCAGACAAAGAAACATTACCACAATTTGAGATGGCCATTTTCCTCCATTTCTTACTCTCCTCCACCTCACATTCCTTTCTATTTCAGACCTTTGTTGTGCCACTGTCAGCTCAGTTGGTGTTGGACCTAAGACCTTGTTTAGTGGAATATTTCACCCCAAATCTATGATTCTGTCATCATTCCTGTTGGTCCAACCCCATATGATTTCTGTCTTCGGTGGAACACAAAAGGAGATGCTAGGCAGAATGTTAGCCTCAGTCACCAGTCTAGAAAATGTCCTGGTCCTATTTTACTCCAAAATTAAAAGAAATATCTCTGCATATAGAGAATTATACCTGTTTTTAGGGGCTTATTTCATTTTTTTTTTTTTTTACATTATAACATTATTTTCATGACAGTTTTGTCTCCACAATTGTCGCAATGCAAAAAAAAAAAAAATAATAATAAAAAATAATAATAATATATATATGTATATATAAAATATATACACATATTATTTAAATTGTAACGTGTTTATACTTTTTTGGTTCTGCCTTTCTTTTTAAAGAAAAAGCCATTGCAAAGCTCTATCTTTTTTTAACTGGAATACAGAAAAAAATAACTGTTACTTTAAAGAGAATCATAATGACAATGGGATAATGAGCATCATCAACACAATGGGACAATGAAAATCATCAAAACAATAGGAATGTGAAAGTGAAACATCCGGATGTGTTTTCGAAAATGCGAGATTGGGTAAAATGTGCTTACACAGAAGCAAAAAATAAATTCATACAGAGTGAGTGAATTATAACATAATTTTCATTTTTGGGTGAACTAACCATTTAAGGCCATAGACCAAGTTTAAGCACACAGTAATAGCTTATAGTAGTTGTTATCCACCTCTGTCTGCTCTACTTTAGCGTTCTGTCACGCTTCTTAATAGCCTATCGGCTTAGTGGGTGAAAGTGCACAAAGTTGTGCCATTAGCAATCAGTTAACTCTGCCAGCTAATATGATGTATAATAAGATGAAAATTGATCTAGCTGCCTCAGAGCTCATGAGAGAGACTGAAAATGTCACTCTTCGAGTTCATATTCATCTAAAGCACACATCTAAGAAGGAAAGATATTTCTCAAAATTGCCACATCGCTTTCTAGTCACAGAAAAAAACGTTTGCACCAACACAAGTGATATTCATTTCATCATTGATGTAGGGGTGTTTATTATAGCAGAATTCTAAGCCTGGTTTTGGATTGTAAATTACACTAAGTACAGTATCACCAGTTCATGGGTGTTTGAACAATGAGTGACAACAATGACAATCAGTCATTTTGTTTTGTTTTGGTTTGGTTTGGTTTGGTTTGGTTTGTTTTGGTTTGTACTCAGAAAAGCTCCTGAAGAACATTTGAGGATTAAATGCTTTTGGAGCACCTGTTGTGATGATGGTGGTTTGCACCAAACTCACACAAACGTAAACAGATCAATGTGCATTGTAAACGCATAGCACTCTGGTTTTACTTGAATATAACATTTGCAAGATGGCAAATATTCTTGGACTTACAGGATCATACAAAGATTATGACTTTCAGTGACATGAGGAGATGAGCCTTTTACTCTATTTCTATCATACTGGACTGAGTTTACATAATGTGTGAAAATTTAAGAACAAATTATTTTACCACTGCATAACAATATTCAATAAAATAATATATATATATATATATAATAGAATAATTTTTGGCTGTGTTTCAAACAAAACAGGTTAAAAAGGCTACTGATATGCCATTTTTTTCTCTTTTTGGTCAACTTTAGAACAAAGACTAAAGTTGACCAAAAAGGGAAATATTTTGCATATCTGTAGACTTGTTAATATGTAAGGTAATATTCATGTTACTGTACACTTGTGCAATGTTTTAAAGCCTTAAAAAGCCTATTGCATCTGGGGTGGAAAGAATACTGAAAAATCCTACTAAAGTAGAAGTATTGTTACTTCCCAAAAAATGTAGTATGAGTAGAGTAAAAGTAGCTGTCCTAAAAACTAATCAAGTAAGAGTAAAAGAGTAGCTCATTTAAAAGTACTCATGTGTAGTGAGTATTGAGTACAGAGTTGCAAAACCTATGCCCAATTATAATGAACACTGTATGCCAGCTTGTAAAATACATCACTTATCTATGATAATCACTAGGGATGAGCAGGAGCAGTCGAATATTCATTATGCAATATTAGAATAGTAAAAATACTATTCGAATTTCGCAAAGGTGTGCTTTGCTGGCCATATATGCAGTGAGATGCATGTTAAATCCTGAACACACAAACTAAAACTGGCAGTTATAACAGAATGCACTGGGTGGTGCTGGACACATGTTGATCACATTTGTTGAGCAAACAGTTCTCTATGTACGTTCAGATGGACACCAAAAAATTGGTTTATTGTGAGAATGTGGCGTACTGTGAGAAAGCTGGGTTCCTGTTTAAATGTTTTTATGTTTTTAAACTATTATATGCCAAGTGTTTATACTCGTCCTGTATGTTAAAACTGCATCAGCGGTTCATTAGTGTTTTCTTTTTCTTTTCTTTGCGTGAGCTTAAATGCTTTCATTCTATTCTATTCTATTCTATTCTATTATTATTTTTTATTTTTTTCACGCATTGCTTGTTTAAATATAAAAAAACACAGGGTATGATATCAGATTGTTTTGAATATAATTAGGAGCTTGTTTTTTTTTAATGGTGATGCAAACTTTATGACAAAAAAAAATCATTTTATATTGTCTCTGTCTCATTAATTACCTTCATTTAAATAATATAATATTTTTTTAACTTAAATATTAGAATACCAAATTATTAATGAATACCCATCAATAATAAACACTACATGAATCTGATTCCAAAAAATAATAGGGAGACATGATAACAGAAATGAAATGACTAAAAATTTATTTTCATTACACTGATCACCATTTTAAATCGTAATGTATGAAACAATTACATTAAAATCAGTTTATGTGTATGGTCTAAATTTCCCTTAATGCTGACAGAGTGTTTTAGTTGTCCATAAAACATGTTCAAAACGTCTCGGGTTACATGTGTAACCCTTGTTCCCTGAAAAAAGCGGAACGAGATGCTGCGCTGCTAAGCGCTACGGTGAACAACTCTAGCTGTGAACCGAGCTGAAATAGTGTGTGTAACACGTCAATGAACATTGACTGGAATTTATAGCCTCGGTTGATGTAATCATTAGATGCACCTGTGGCCAGGCTATAAATGGATACGTCACCAGGTGTCATCAGATACTTCTTTTTGAAGAGCAGTCCTAGGACGTCCCAGTGCGGCAAAGTAGCGCAGCATCTCGTTCCGCTTTTTTCAGGGAACAAGGGTTACACGTGTAACCCGAGACGTTCCCTTTACAAAAAGCTTCACTTTGATGCTGCGCTGCTAAGCGCTATGGGGAACGCAATACCCACTCCGCCGCACTTGGGGCTGTCTGGACCCCTACGGTTGTGCAGTGTACTCACAAAAATGCGAGAGGTCTCAGACATGAGCTTGAGATGTCGACTCAAGGGCATAAGAGCCCGGAGTAGCATAAACATCTAAACCATTCAATTTTGATGAATGTGTGCAGAGAGGACCAGCCTGCCGCATCACAAACTTGTTTAGGCATGGGCTGAGATGTCGACTCAAGGGCATAAGAGCCCGGAGTAGCAAAGCATCTAACCCATAAAGTTCGATGAATGTGTGCGAAGAGAACCCTATCGCAACACAAACTTGTCATAAAACTGATGAATGTGAGCGGAAAGGACCAGCCTGCCGCATCACAAACTTGTTCAGGCATGAGCTGAGATGTCGACTCAAGGGCATAAGAGCCCGGAGTAGCAAAGCATCTAACCCATAAAGTTTGATGAATGTGTGAAGAGAACCCTATCGCAACACAAACTTGTCATAAAAACTGATGAATGTGAGCAGAGAGGACCAGCCTGCCGCATCACAAACTTGTTCAGGCATGAGCTGAGATGTCGACACAAGGGCATAAGAGCCCGGAGTAGCAAAGCATCTAACCCATAAAGTTTGATGAATGTATGAAGTGAACCCTATTGCAACACAAACTTGTCATAAAAACTAATGAATGTGAGCGGAGAGGACCAGCCTGCCGCATCACAAACTTGTTCAGGCATGAGCTGAGATGTCGACTCAAGGGCATAAGAGCCCAGAGTGCAGAACATCCTAACTAGAAAAATCCAATGAATGTGTGCAGAGAGGACAACCTGCCGCATCACAAACTTGTTTAGGCATGAGCTGAGATGTCGACTCAAGCGCATAAGAGCCCGGAGTGCAGAACATCCAAACTAGAAAAATCTAATGAATGTGTGCGGAGAGGACAACCTGCCGCATCACAAACTTGCTGCAGAGGGAGACCTCTAGCCAATGTTTTAGAGGAGGAGAGCCCTCTGGTAGAGTGTGCCCTAAAACCTACTGGCGAAGCTTGACCGCGCGCCTCGTAGGCCCGGGCAATAATGAGGATGCCTCTTTGAGGGCACCCCGCCCACCAAGCCGTGGCAAACCGCAGTGGCCACATAGAACCTGGCAGTGGCGAGGCAAGTGCCCGATGACAGTTCTTTCTACAGAAAATCCAGAACTGAAGCAAACTGGCAGTTAGCTGGTTCTGTAATAAGAACTTTAGTAGAAGAAAACGCATGCAGGCGCATTTGCGTTACTACGTTCAGCCCCTCCCGGAGGGGGGGGGGGACTGGGCGACTCGGGGAGAAGTAAGTAGAGGAGACATTGCGCTATCAACAGAGGCGAAGAGGTCCTCTTCTGCCCTGTAAAATCTACCAAGATCAGTTCCAAGTGGAGGGAGCCCTAGCACTTGAAATGGTCTCGATAATCTCAAGAGAAAACCCTGTGAACCTCATTTCGTACCCTTAGGGGCCAGACATGAAAGGTTTCACAATTCGGGCCAAGGATGAGAA
Organism: Xyrauchen texanus; assembly: GCF_025860055.1. Lineage (NCBI taxonomy): Eukaryota > Metazoa > Chordata > Actinopteri > Cypriniformes > Catostomidae > Xyrauchen > Xyrauchen texanus. The sequence goes on from NC_068280.1 coordinate 39,198,189, forward strand.
GGTCCTCCCTGTTCGGAATCGCCCAAGGCGAGCCGTCGAGGAGAGGAATTAGCTCCGAGAAACATATCCTGTTCGGCCAGCGCAGCGCCATTAATAGGAGGCAAGACCTTTGCTGGTGAACATCGCCAAGACTCCCGGGAGCAGAGAAACCGGGGAAAGAAATGCATACAGACGCATTCTGGGTCATGTATGTGTCTTAACGTCCAGACCCAAGGGGGCTGGGTGATTTCAGGGAGAAGTAGAGGAGACATTGCGCTATTCATAGAGGCGAAGAGGTCCTCTTCTGCCCTAAGATCTCACCCAAACTTGTTCCAAGTGGAAAAAGCCTGGCATTTAAAAAGGTCTCAATAACCTCAGGAGAGAGCCCTGTGTCCCTCAGTTGGTACCCTTAGGGGCCAAACATGAAAGATTCCACAATTTGGGGCAGGGATGCAATATTGCCCTGTGCCTGAGATAGAAGATCCTTCCTCTTCGGAATCGCCCAAGGCGAGCCGTCGAGGGAAGAGATCAGCTCCGAAAACCAAGCCCTGTTCGGCCAGCGCGGTGCTATCAGTAAGAGCCCTTGCTGGCGATCTCTGGGCAACTACTACCTTAGGGTGGAGTTCTTAACTCCCCCGTTGGTATTTTCTGTCTGGACCGTAAATCTGCTCCCATATACGGGCATCCAGGGATATAACTGACCTGAGTGACAGGAGCTTGCCCTGGGCCCTAAGGAGAACCCAACGTGTCAGAAATACAGCTGACAAGAACGTGGGTCTCCTTGATGATTTATGTAAGAGGCTACCGCTGTATTGTCCACCCGCACCAAGACATGGCAGCCTCAGGAGGAGGTATTTCAGGGCCAGAAATACAGCCATCAACCCGAGACAGTGACTGTGACAACCGAGCTGACGACCCTCCTATCCCCTTAAGCTGGACGACCACTTAAGGCTGCTACCCCGCCCATCAGGGAGGCATCTGTCGTTAGCAGCCTGCGACAACAAGACGCACCTAGAGTGGGACCCAAGGCAGAAAACCGGGGTCTGAACCACATAGAAAGGGAACGAAGCCTGAGGCGCGTAACCCTATTTAGCCTAGGGGTTTTGGCCCTTGGAAGAAATCCCCTGGCTTTTGGCCACAACAAAAACGGTCTCATGAGCAGAAGGTCCAGAGGGATCACCGTGGACGCGTTCGCCCCGAGACCTGGAAATCGTTGATACTGTCCAAGATGATAACTGTTTTCGTGAGTGCTGACTCCCGGAAGCAAGCGAGGCGAGCACACAGCACTCTGCCTGTTAAAGCAAATCGCAGTGCTCGCACCCGCCCTGCTGCAAAGCGAGAGCAGTGTGCTCTTACCCCCAAACAAACAGAGCAAAAACTGATGTGTGTCCTCTTCAGCTATAGAGCAAGAAGAGGGGAACACGCACCGTTTGCGGCTTTCAGTCATTCTCTCTTTTTTTCTTTCTTTTTTTTTTTTAAATACACTCACCTAAAGGATTATTAGGAACATCTGTTCAATTTCTCATTAATGCAATTATCTAATCAACCAATCACATGGCAGTTGCTTCAATGCATTTAGGGGTGTGGTCCTGGTCAAGACAATCTCCTGAATCTCCTGAAAGAAAGGTGATTTAAGCAATTTTGAGTGTGGCATGGTTGTTGGTGCCAGACGGGCCGGTCTGAGTATTTCACAATCTGCTCAGTTACTGGGATTTTCACGCACAACCATTTCTAGGGTTTACAAAGAATGGTGTGAAAAGGGAAAAACATCCAGTATGCGGCAGTCCTGTGGGCAAAAATGCCTTGTTGATGCTAGAGGTCAGAGGAGAATGGGCCGACTGATTCAAGCTGTTAGAAGAGCAACTTTGCCTGAAATAACCACTCGTTACAACCGAGGTATGCAGCAAAGCATTTGTGAAGCCACAACACGCACAACCTTGAGGCGGATGGGCTACAACAGCAGAAGACCCCACCGGTACCACTCATCTCCACTACAAATAGGAAAAAGAGGCTACAATTTGCAAGAGCTCACCAAAATTGGACAGTTGAAGACTGGAAAAATGTTGCCTGGTCTGATGAGTCTCGATTTCTGTTGAGACATTCAGATGGTAGAGTCAGAATTTGGCGTAAACAGAATGAGAACATTGATCCATCATGCCTTGTTACTACTGTGCAGGCTGGTGGTGGTGGTGTAATGGTGTGGGGGATGTTTTCTTGGCACACTTTAGGTCCCTTAGTGCCAATTGGGCATCGTTTAAATGCCACGGCCTACCTGAGCATTGTTTCTGACCATGTCCATCCCTTTATGGCCACCATGTACCCATCCTCTGATGGCTACTTCCAGCAGGACGAAGCTCGAATCATTTCAAATTGGTTTCTTGAACATGACAATGAGTTCACTGTACTAAAATGGTCCCCACAGTCACCAGATCTCAACCCAATAGAGCATCTTTGGGATGTGGTGGAACGGGAGCTTCGTGCCCTGGATGTGCATCCCACAAATCTTCATCAACTGTAAGATGCTATCCTATCAGTATTGGCCAACATTTCTAAAGAATGCTTTCAGCACCTTGTTGAATCGATGCCACGTAGAATTAAGGCAGTTCTGAAGGCGAAAGGGGGTCAAACACAGTATTAGTATGGTGTTCCTAATAATCCTTTAGGTGAGTGTATGTATGTGTGTATATATATATATATATATATATATATATATATATATATATATATATATATATATATATATATATAATATGCTCCCTGCTCAGTCAATCTCCACTTTAAATTTCACATTGTTCTTCTTGTGTTTTTGGTGATTCACATTCTTCTTGCATATTCTGGCCACCATTCACTTACACTGAACGGACCTATAGAGCTGAAATATTCTTCTAAAAATCTTACTTTTTGTTCTTCTGAAGAAAGAAAGCCATACAAATCTGGAATGTCATTAGAGTAAATGATGAGAGAATTTTCTGCCTGAAGTATTGCTGTAGAAATGTTGATCTTTATGAAGGCTAAGCATAATTCTAAATTAATATTATCATCTATCGCCTTCTCCTTTCCATCGAACTGCTTTACACTGATGCCTCATCCAGGTGGACGGGGATGAGGCACCAGTGTAAAGCAGTGTAAAGAAGGGGCTTTGGGCAGGCCCTCCCCCAGGGAAAGAGTTGGGGGGGGGCTCCCCTGCCTGAGAGAACGAGGGAGGAATGTGGCATGGCGGAGGGCGGGGCCGGGTCGTGATTCTACACACCCTTTCCCTTATCAGGCTAATTATGCCTCTGAGAGGGATAAAGGCCGACTGCTGAGGATTGTGCGGGAGAGAGAGATAGTTTACGGACATGTCCGTCATGTGTGTGTGTTTGTCTTTTGTTTAAGTTATTCATTAAACTATTATTTATATTGTCAATCCGGTTCTCGCCTCCTCCTTTCCATTGAATGTTACACAGGTGTTGAACTGTGCTTGAGGAATTCTTCACACAGTTGGCACCAGATCTGCAGCTGCTGTTCAAATTTGGTAGGTGTGATTTGATTTGACGGGATTCACGAGACTCTTGTAGCCTATCACATTGATAGATATAAATAAATTCAGGACAAGGAAGTATCGAACACAGGCGGTTGGAAATCTTAAAAAAGTACAATTATTGGGGAAAAGTAGTTAATTACAGAAATGTGAGTATTTGTTATTTGTTACTTTACACCCCTGAATTTCAACATGCTATTATGAAGTTAAATTGATATGTTAGGGCCTACAGGGCGCCACAGGTGCATCATCAGGTATTTTGTCTGAAGAGCAGTCCTGGGGCATCCTCAGTGCGGCAATGAAGTGCAGCATCTCGTTCCACTTTTTCAGGGAACAAGGGTTACAGTTAAGTAACCCGAGACGTTCCCTGTCAAAAGCTACACTTTGATTCTGTGCTTGATTTAGCGCTTTGGGAATGAGAATACCCACGTCGCCACACTGCAGATGTCTTGACCCCTTACAGTTGTGTAGTTTGTGCTCACAAGAACGTGAGAGGTCTCAGACATGAGCTTGTGATGTTGACCCAAGGACGTAAGAGCCCAGAGTGGCATGAACATCCAAACTATAAAATCTTATGAATGTATGTGGAGAGGACCAGCCTGCAGCATTACAAACATGCTGTAGAGGGACACCTCCAGCTTGACCACCCGCCTCATAGTCCAAGGCAATAGCATCCCTCACCCAATGTGACATTGTTTGTTTGGTGGTGGCTGCCCCCCTGTTACGGCCCCCATGACAAATTAATAATTGCTCTGACTTGCACCACTGGCTAGTGCGGTGGGCGTAAGCCTGAAGGGCACGGACTGGACACAGTCTGTGAAATTTCTCCTGATCCAGCGTTGTAAACGGCGGGGGACAGAAGGCTTCAAGAGTGACTGGATGTTCGGCTGAGAAAGGAACCTTAGGCAGGTAGTCAGGATGAGAATGCAATATTGCTTGAACCATTTCTGGGGCAACATCTAAGCAGGATGGCATGACAGACAGGGCCTGCAAATCCACATTTCTTTTAAAAGAAGTAATCGCCATATCTTGAGAGTCAGAAGCTTATCAGATGCTGACTCAAGAGGTTCAAAGGGGGTCTAAACCTGACCCTCAAGGACTATCGATAAGTTCCATGAAGGGATCCTGGTTCTAACAGGAGGTCTCAATTGCATGGCCCCATGAACGAAGTGAGCGAGCAGAGGATGTTTCCCCGATGGCATCATCTCAATCAGGGCGTGGCAAGCCGATAGAGCAGGCACAGAACTCCTGAGAGTAGTGGGGCATGTGTCTGCTGATAAGTTTTCCTGCAGAAAGTCCAGAACTGAAGCAATCTGGCAGTTAACTGGATCTGCATTATGGCAGTGCACCATCTTTCAAAGACAACCTATTTATTGGCATAACTTCTTCTAGTAGAGGGAGCCCTAGCACTCGATAACTTCAGTTGAAAGCCCAGTGTCCCTCAGTTGGTACCCTTCAGGGGGCAAACATGAAGGTTCCACAGCTCGGGCCGGGGATGAAATATCTTTGAGTCACAAATGAAACAGTCTCATGTGCAGAAGGCCCAAAGGGATCACCGAGGACGCAGATGCCATGAGACCTAGTATTCGTTGATACTGAAGAACAGTGCAAACTTGGCCTAGCCTAACTTTGCTCGGGTGTTCTGTATGGTCTCGATTCGAGTGGGAGACAATTGTGCCCACATCGTGATAGAATTCCATACAATCCCCAGATACGTAGTTCTCTGAGTAGGAGAGAGAACGCTTTTCTTGTCGTTGAGTCTCAAACCCAGAGAAATCAGATGAGCTAAGACGATATTCATGTGCTGTAATGCCAGTTCTTGTGACTGTGCTAGTGTCAGCTAGTCGTCTATATAATTCAGAAAACAGATGCCCTGGAGTCACAGACGAGCCAGTGCTGCATCCAAGCACTTCATGAATGTGCGGGATGATAAGGCTAGGCCGAATGGAAGAACCCGATATTAGAAAGCTTCACCGCCGAAAGCAAACCTCAGGAACTTCCTGTGTTGTGGCAGAATTTCTATATGAAAATGTGCATCCATGAGATTGATCGTGACCAACCAGTTGTGATGTTGGATTTGAGACACGACCATCTTGACGGTTAGCATCTTGAACTTGAGCGCCATTGAATTCAATCCCCCATCCTTCTTGGGAACCAGGAAGTATCTGCTGTAGTAACCTGACTCTCTCTCTTTGGAAGGGGAATATGTTCTATGGTCCCTTTGACCAAGAGATTTTGCAGTTCAGTCAGTGCTCAAATGCCTCAATGCATTCAGGCCGGGCACGGCGGTCCCCTTAAAACATTTCCAGAGGCTCCTGTGGCATATGGCGTCCTCCACGGCAGTTGTGCGGCTGGGGTTGATGCATATGAGACCGCTTCAGCACTGGCTCCAGACTCGAGTCCTGAGACGAGCATGGCGCCACGGCACGCACCGTGTGTTCATCACCCCTTCTCCAAACAGAGGCTTTCCCACGCCATTACGTTGGCCTATCACACACAAGCCGTGCCCCTCCAACCCCGCGGGTCCGAGCACACTCAACAAGACGTGTTGCGTCCTCATGGGCACTGGTCAGTGACACCTCCCTAGCAGACATATGCAGAGCAGCGGGTTTGGCAACACCCCATACCTTTGCAAGATTTTACTATCTCAGGGTTGAGTCGGTTTCGTCGAACTTGGCTCCCTGGATGATTCATCCTTAGCCCTCTGGTCCATGAATTCAGCGAAGGAATTAGCTGACCAAGACCAATGCGGGTACTCAATTTACCCTGTACTGGAATAGGTGCTCCACAGGACGGGCTCCCATGTGGAGTTTTCCCCCTGTGTGTATTTTCCGTGGTACGGTTCCCTTGCGAGCAGACCCACGTGGGCCTCACCATGAGCGCGCGCAGTCAGTGCTGAAATGCCTCACTGCGTTCAGACCATGCACAGCGGTCCCCTTAAAACATTTCCAGAGGCTCCTGGGGCATATGGTGTCCTCCACGGCAGTTGCGCGGCTGGGGTTGATGCATATGAGACCGCTTCAGCACTGGCTGCAGACTTGAGTCCCAAGACGAGCATGGTGCCACGGCACGCACCGTGTGTTCATCACCCCGTCTCCAAACAGAGGATTTCCCATGCCATTGTGTTGGCCTATCACTCCCAAGCTGTGCCCCCCCAACCCCGCAGGTCCGAGCACACTCAACAAGATGTGTTGTGCCCCGGGCACTGGCCCGGGGCACCTCCTTAGCAGACATATGCAGAGCAGCGGTTTTGGCAACACCCCATACCTTTGCGAGATTTTACTATTTCAGGGTTGAGTCGGTTTCGTCAGTAATACCGTGTGCTTTTACCCCAGGATATCACGTGAACTCGGCTCCATGGATGACTCATCCTTAGCCCTCTGGTCCGCGAATTCAGCGAAGGAATTCGCTGACCAAGACCAATGCGGGTACTCAATTTACCCTGTACTGGAGTAGGTGCTCCACAGGACAGGCTCCCACGTGGAGTTTTCCCCCTGTGTATATTTTCCACGGTACGGATCTGGGAAAAGAGCAAGCTCACCCCGCTTCAGAGCATCTCTTTTCTAGGCATGGAGTTAGACTCAGTCTCAATGTTTGCACGCCTCACCAACGAGCGCGCAGTCAGTGCTGAAATGCCTCACTGTGTTCAGGCCGTGCACGGCGGTCCCCTTAAAACATTTCAAGAGGCTCCTGGGGCATATGGCGTCCTCCACGGCGGTTGCACGGCTGGGGTTGATGCATATGAGACCGCTTCAGCACTGGTTCCAGACTCGAGTCCCGAGACGAGCATGGTGCCACAGCACACACCTTGTGTTCATCACCCCATCTCCAAACAGAGGCTTTGCCATGCCATTACGTTGGCCTATCACATCCAAGGGCTACCTCCCTAGCACACATATGCAGAGCACATTTGGCAACACCCCATACCTGTGTCAGCAGTACACGTACACGGCTCAGTGCATGGCGTGATTTAAATTGGACCCTTAGTGGGAACATCTAGGTTACGGATGTAACCTCCGTTCCCTGATGGAGGGAACGATTCGTTGTGTCCTCCTGGCCACGTCGCTGAACCGAGCCACTGTTATGGCCGAACCTCATTGTCGGCTCCTCAGAAAAATCCTGAATGAAACAGACGCATTTTCCTCCCTTTATACCCGTATGTCCGGGGGAGGGACTTGCAAATTTTGTCTGACAATTTCTCATTTGCCTTTTCTCATAGATCAGAGATGTGAAAGACTCTCAAGAGAGACCCCTAGTGTCGCTTCTTCAACACAACGTCTCGTTCCCTCCATCAGGGAACGGAGGTTACATCCGTAATCTAGACGTTTTTTTTAAGGTTGATAGTGAGCCAAAAGTAGCCAAAACACACCAGAGAGCAGAGAGAGACTGACACGAGAGTGCAGGGACTGGCATGCCTTACTGTGTGTTTTATTGTTGAAAATTTGGAGAATTTGGAGAAGTTGATGTTAACTGAGTTTTTGTTACATTGAACTGACTGAACTAAGAAAAGTACAGAGAAGGCACCCTTCTCGGTTCTTTTCTTAGTTCAGTAGGTATACATTCAAGTATACATAAGACAGAAAATTAAAACCAATCTGAAGGGTGCCACTGCTCCCCGTCTCCTCCTTCCATACCTGAACCTTATCATGTGTTACAAAAACATTTTAAAATTAATTTTAAATTCAGATTTATCGTTTTAAGGGGGTTTGGGGCTACCATGTTTTGGACATTGCAGAGGTAATGTATTTTTTATGGTCTGTAGTTTCAAGGGTTTTGTGTTTTCATTTTTTTCATAATTCATACCATTCTGAAGCATCTTTAGAAAGAATAGTGCCTTACAAAACCACTAGTGAGCCAAAGGTAACAGTGGCAAATAAAAAATCTCTAAGATGTTTAAGCAGATGAGGAAGAAACCTTGGGAGAATGCAAGAAGCTGAGATCTCCTTAGGCTGGCACATATTTAAAAAGTTTGATTTAATGTATTGCACACATATTGGGTAAATAGTGACTTTTAATGAGTTGAAACTATATTACCGTATATACCCGAATATAAGACAACACTGAATATAAGACGACCCCCCATTTTCCAGACTTATTTTGGGGAAAAAAATAGATTTTTGTGGAAAAAAATCTGGTTTTCAACAGAAAATAATTTTATTTGAAAATTCTAGTGATAATACATTGGAAAAAACATTTTAACACCATTCAGTAAATATTTGGATTAATTTGTCACAAAATAAAGTGCTCTCTGTCAATGAGTTCAGAAATTAATGAATGAGCGACAAAAATGAATAACCTCTTCACAAAAATTCAATAATTATGTAGGCCTATGTATGTATGTAATTGTCGTACTGTGAAGATAAATAGAAAATAACCATCTGCTTTTAATCAAACACATCTGACATTAAAGTCTTGAAACAAACCAAACTGTGGGGTTGCAATAAGAACAGCAGTGCAAATGGGCCTTTATGCTGCACATTAAACTAGGGCTATTCCTCACAGAGATCCCCTGCCTCACTATGCTCACTCTCGCTGTCATCACTATCATGATGCTCCACGAGCCCCTCCTACAGAATGTCATCCTCGCTCCCATCAAGGGCATTTGATATGCAGCATTTCTTAAATCCATGAATGATGCTCTCCTGTCTTATGGCATCCCATGCTTGGAGGATCCAAGTACAGAGCAGATGCACTGCTAGCTTCTTAAGTTTTCCAGTAGGCGTCAGTGAGTGATCGCCTGACAGGAGCCACTCAGTGTACCTCTTGCGCAGATTATCCTTGAATGGCTTGTTGACGACTACATCCAATACCTGTAGCTGGCTTGTCATCCCCCCCGGTATGATCACTAGATCGCCGTTCATTTTCCGCAACTCAGTTTTGACGGGCTCCGTCAAGTGTCCGCGGAATGCATCCAAAACGAGCATATTTCTCTTCTTATGAAGCGCACCGCGGCGCCTGCCCCACACTACATTGAGCCAGTCCACTACCAGGTCAGTGTCCATCCAGCCATTTTCCTGGGCACGTACGATAATGCTAGCTGGCATCATCTCCTTTGGCATAGTCTTGCGTTTCAAAATCACATATGGGGGGAGTTTGGTCCTATCAGCGAGACACGCCAACATTACAGTGATTCGGTTTTTTTCATTTCCAGTAGATCACACAACAACTGATTTGTCCCCTTTCTTGGCAACAGTGACAGATGTTGGCATGTCAAAAAACACTGGTGTTTGGTCAGCATTCCCTATCTGATCCAGGGGGTATGAGTGAGTTTTCCTCAGTTTAAGCACATATCGCTGAAAAGACTTCTCCTCGAAGTCTGAAGGCAGGCGCTGGGCCAGACTTGTTGTACGATGCAGTGTCAGCCCTTTGTGCCGCATCATTCGTGTACACCACACAGTGCTAGCTTTGAATTCATTTGTCAGTATGTTCAGCTCCTTGGCTATCTCCAGAGCCCTCAGCCGAATGATTTCTCTTGTGATTGGCATCACATCCCGACGTTTTTCTATCACATATTCATAGATTCTATCATCAAGTTCTGCAAACTTGCCACTTTGAGGTCCACGGAAAGCTTTCCTTTGGCTGTTGGTATTTTTTAGTCGTTCTTTTTGTGCTCGCCACCTTCGAACATTGCATTCTGTGACTCCAAATTTTTTGCCAGCTTTGAATTATTAGATGATTCCTACTCATTCACGACCATAAATTTAAAGTTGGCATCATAACTGTTTCGAACGTGTTGGTTTATTTTATTTTGAAGCGCGTTTCTCAAGATGATCTCTTGATCTCTCCATGGCGGCACTTTACTGTTTATTTAATTCATAACACTGTCACTAATTAGCCTATCGTGTTGGCGCCCTCTACTGTTTCCCCCTGCTTTCTCCCTTTCCCTCTGTGATTTTGTCTATATCGAGAATATAAGACGAGCCCCCATTTTTCAGCCTATTTTTAGGACAAAAACCTTGTCTTATATTCGGGTATATACGGTACATCAATTCTTATCAGTATTTATGTAACAGGGTTGAAATGGGAAAGGAGGCAGCGGGAACCAGCTGAACAGTCCAAGTAATAGTTCATGTAAATTTTAAACATAAAGACACAGAACACAAAATGAACACACAGCAGCTGCATGTGACACTCTCTCTCTCCCAAACTGCCACATCCGGCTGCCTATATCTCTCTCCTCTGCTGATTAGCCTGATTGGGTACTGCAAGAACAAAGGAGGGAGTTGTGATGAGGAGGAGGGTGGTTAATTATGCACTACAGGGGGTGCACTGCTTTCTGGCCCCACCTGCTGGCAGGCTTTTCCCACCTTCCTCGTGACCTGAGAGGTTAGACAAGGGGAGGATGGAAAGCCCCTCCACTTTTTGCCGGCCGACAGCGAGCCCCTCTTCCCCTCATGAACAGCGGCCATTCCTCCACATCCAGGCGGCCGGTAGTGACTCCTCCGTCCCCCAGTGAACGGCCATGGCTGCTCCTTTCCCAGGTTTCAGCACCAATGTAACAGGGTTCAAATGGGAAAGGAGGAGGTGGGAACCGGCTGAACAGTCAAAGTAATTTTAAATGTATAATTAAAACATAAAGACACAAAACACAAATGGACACACCGCAGCTGCATGTGGCTGTCTCTCTCCCGAACTTCCGCATCTGGTAGCTTTCATCCCTCTCCTTGGCTGATTAGCCTGATTGGGGACGAGGTGTGCATAGTCACGGCCCAGCCCCACCCTCGTCCTCATCACAACTGAATAAAACATTATTTTTAAAATCAACCAAAACCATGTTTTTTTTTTTTTTTTTTTTTTTTGCAGTGTATAGACCTTATTTATAGAAGCACTATATTTTGTTATTGATGGAAATAAGAAACAAGGCTGTGAAGGATAGACTTACAGAATATAGTTAGTCTGAATAAGGTCTTTTCTGCTTTATATGCTCTGCTGCCTTTGAATTAGGCTAAAAACCTAAGTTTGCTGCCTAATGTATGGAACAGACTTTGGAATTAAGGGTATACCTGTGATTCCCAAAAATCTGTTTGGAATGACACAAGGGCCCTCATGGGAATTGGAACAGAGCTATTAGAAAAAAAATACTTCACTGAATACCTTTTTGAAGGCAGCATGTTAACATTCAAGAACATCTTTGTTTACGTCTGTTAGGACACAGTGGTACAGTACCTCCATGGTCTTAGATGAACCACATTACTGTTAGCTTAGATTAGAGTGCTTTAGAAGTGAGCAAAGATCAAGACCTGAATCCCTTCAGAGAGTTGTAAAATGTCTCAGCTTACATCTGCTTCTGTGTCTGCTAACTAGCATCTATAATTAGTATTTTTTTGTTTTCAAAAAATTATCAACCTGCTGGATTCTCCAGTGACAGCTAAACTGAACTGAAGCACCGAGAGAGATGGGTGCTTACTTTAAGACGTGAGACTGAATTACAGTTGTGTGGAGCTTAATCCAGATGAGACAGCATGCCCTTTCCCTCTGCAGAACATAATTATGGATTGTGAAAGACAGAAAGAGAGAGAGTTGGTTAAGGAGCTTTGGTAGATTTATTGCACACCTGAATCTGCAAGGCCAATTGAAATGGATTGTACCTTCGACCATTTTGACATATTGAGGCAAATTACCTCTGTGTGTTTGCGTATTTGTGTGTATGTGCTTAGCTATGGTTTAGGGAAAAATGTGTCCCCAGACGTTAACTAAAGGTTAGCAAAATCAGGGACAGTTGGGGAACATTTCTTTTAGGGTTAGTCTATATAATTAATTAGAGTTCTATAACAAAAATACAAATTTGTGATATTTTCTCTTTTCATTTAGGTATCCTTGTAAAAATATGTGTCTTCTTTGCCACAAAATTATACTATGTCAAAATAATACAATAGCTATCATTCATCTGTCTGTCTGTCTGTCTATCTATCTAGGATAGATAGATCAATACAGAGACATAGACTATACCCCTCCGTAGCAAATCCCATAGTTTGCTGGACTGAGGAGGCAGGAAACGGAGTACTTCATTCCAAAATACAGTATTTATTCACAAACTATATATTTAGCTTTTCTGCAGAATGTTTTGCAATGCACACACACACACTCACGTAAAGCTTTGCCTTCTCTCCCGTCTGCCGCCGTCTCCTCCCCTTTTCTATCTGTGTCACAGCTCACTGGGAATGCAAACAGGTGTTAGCACAGGTGTAAATCCTTAACCACTCAGTTTTACCGGACCTCACTCTCCACAGACTGGAGCTCGGTCACACCCCTGCCTCCACACCCTCTTTTTATGTTTTATCCCTCACTACCTGGACTCTATTATTGTAAACCGAAGAAAGTGTCTCAAACCACTCAAGTAAGCCTTTTTTTCAAATGCCATCAACTTTTTTTTAAACAACAAGAAGATCATATCTCAGCCAGTCAGTGACATTAACCATAGGTTCATATCTCTCTCAATCTCTTCAGCTAAAGGCCACACTTAGACTCATCTGTCAAGTGTCTAACAAAAATCACCTCATACCTTGATTTTCCAGCTTTCATTCGAGATTCTTTATTTCTCGCATAATGGATGGGGTAAAAGTTTGGCTAGATGAAAGATGGTTCTAAATAACAAATGTGTAACAGCTACACTGAGCCCATGAGTGACTTATTGGGCAAGAACGTGTCGTGAAATGAAATTTGATTGACGTGAGAGTTTGTGAGGCTTGAGAAGATAAGAAGGAGGTGCTTCAATTATCTTGCGGAGTACTATAAGGTTGAACTTCTCAATGGAAGTCAATCATATATGAGTGCCAGTTGCATATATAGTATATGATTATATGCAATACTTGAGATTCCAGCTGTAATCACATCACTGCAGCCTTCTAAAATCCACATTAAATTACCTTCCACTCATAAGGACATCGAGAACATTCACCTCTCGGACTTGACCTTCAAATGCATTGATTACCTTATCATACAGGGATTACTGTGGCATTCTACAGTGCTCTACCTTTCAGTCCATACTTAATACTGTCTGTATAAATTAGCTCTTTTCGACTCAGTGAAAATTGAGGGTGACCAGAAAAAAATAAAATAAAATAAAAGTAACATAAAAGTGGTCCATATGACTTGGTGCTATATTCCAAGTCTTTTAAATAATAAATAATACTGATACTAGATTTGTTTTAGGGAAACTACCAAAAATGTCATTATTGACTGTAAATCTTTCCCTCTGTAGTAGCTTTGAAATCACACTTTGATTTGAATATGCACTTATTTTAGTTTGGTGCATTGCGATTAGTTATGAAACACATGAGGACCAATAACATTAGGCATTGTTGACGTCAAACCTAGTGTGCCACGTTTTTTACTTTAACCTTTTAATATGTGAACATAGAAGAGATCTGTGAGCTGCAGATGAGGAAATTAGCAGTGAATAATAACTTTAATTTATGTTTTTTTTTTTTTTAGCTGACAGTGGATTTGAATTTTAAGTCAATCATGATTAATTGAAGATTTTGAAAGTGCTGAAATTTGAATTTAAATGTACTTCTTTTCCTGTCACAATGCACTTATTTGACTTCTTAGGAAAGAAAAAAAACATCTCGGGTAACATGTGTAACCCTTGTTCCCTGAAAAAAGCGGAACAAGATGCTGCGCTGCTAAGCGATACGGGGAACAACCCTACTTGTGACCGAGCTGAATAATGTGTGCAACACGTCAATGAACATTGACCGGAATTTATAGCCTCGGCTGATGTAATCATTAGATGCACCTGCGGCCAGGCTATAAATGGATACGTCACCAGGTGTTGTAAGATACTTCTTATTGAAGAGCAGTCCTGGGACGTCCCAGTGCGGCAAAGCAGCGCAGCATCTCATTCCGCTTTTTTCAGGGAACAAGGGTTACACATGTAACCCGAGACGTTCCCTTTACAAAAAGCGTCACTATGATGCTGCGCTGCTAAGCGCTACGGGGAACGCAATACCCACGCCGCCGCACTTGGGGCTGTTCGGACCCCTACGGTTGTGCAGTGTACTCACAAAACCGCGAGAGGTCTCAGACATGAGCTTGAGATGTCGACTCAAGGGCATTAGAGCCCGGAGTAGCATAAACATCTAAACTGTTACATTTTGATGAATGTGTGAGGAGAGGACCAGCCTGCCGCATCACAAACTTGTTTAGGCATGGGCTGAGATGTCGACTCAAGGGCATAAGAGCCTGGAGTAGCAAAGCATCTAACCCATAAAGTTCGATGAATGTGTGCGAAGAGAACCCGATCGCAACACAAACTTGTCATAAAAACTGATGAATGTGAGCGGAGAGGACCAGCCTGCCGCATCACAAACTTGTTCAGGCATGAGCTGAGATGCGACTCAAGGGCATAAGAGCCCAGAGTAGCAAAGCATATAACCCATAAAGTTCGATGAATGTGTGTGAAGAGAACCCTATCGCAACACAAACTTGTCATAAAAACTGATGAATGTGAGCGGAGAGGACCAGCCTGCCACATCACAAACTTGTTCAGGCATGAGCTGAGATGTCGACTCAAGGGCATAAGAGCCCGGAGTGCAGAACATCCAAACTAGAAAAGTCCAATGAATGTGTGTGGAGAGGACAACCTGCAGCATCACAAACTTGTTTAGGCATGGGCTGAGATGTCGACTCAAGGACATAGAAGCCCAGAGTGGCAGAACATCCAAACTATAAAAATAAGTAGAGGAGACATTGCGCTATCAACATCCTCTTCTGCCCTGTAAAATCTACCCAGATACCGCAGCGCCATTAATAGGAGGCAAGACCCTTGCTGGTGAACATTGCCAAGACTCCCGGGAGCAGAGAAACCGGGGAAAGAAACGCATACAGATGCATTCTGGGTCATGTATGTGTCTTAATGTCCAGACCCAAGGGGGCTGGGTGATTTCAGGGAGAAGTAGAGGAGACATTGCGCTATGCATAGAGGCAAAGAGGTCCTCTTCTGCCCTAAGATCTCACCCAAACTTGTTCCAAGTGGAAAAAGCCTGGCATTTAAAAAGGTCTCGATAACCTCAGGAGAGAGCCCTGTGTCCCTCAGTTGGTACCCTTAGGGGCCAAACATGAAAGATTCCACAATTTGGGGCAGGGTTGAAATATTGCCCTATGCCTGAGATAGAAGATCCTCCTGTTCGGAATCGCCCAACAGGAGTTCTTAACTCCCCCGTTGGTATTTTCTGTCTGGACCGTAAATCTGCTCCCATATACGGGTATCCAGGGATATAACTGACCTGAGTGACAGGAGCTTGCCCTGGGCCCTGAGGAGAATCCGACGTGTCAGAAATACAGCTGACAAGAACGTGGGTCTCCTTGATGATTTATGTAAGAGGCTACCGCTGTATTGTCCACCCGCACCAAGACATGGCAGCCTCAGGAGGAGGTATTTCAGGGCCAGAAATACAGCCATCAACACGAGACAGTGACTGTGACAACCGAGCTGACGACCCTCCTATCCCCTTAAGCTGGACAACCACTTAAGGCCGCTACCCCGCCCATCAGGGAGGCGTCTGTCGTTAGCAGCCTGCGACAACAAGACGCACCTAGAGTGGGACCCAAGGCAGAAAACCGGGGTCTGAACCACATAGAAAGGGAACGAAGCCTGAGGCGCGTAACCCTTATTAGCCTAGGGGTTTTGGCCCTTGGCAGAAATCCCCTGGCTTATGGCCACAACAAAAACGGTCTCATGAGCAGAAGGTCCAGAGGGATCACCGTGGACGCGGTCGCCCTGAGACCTGGAAATCGTTGATACTGATAACAGTGCAACCTTGACCTAGCCTGTATTTGCTCAGGGTGATCTGAATGGACTCAATCCTAGTGGGAGACAGTTGTGCCTGCATTGTGATTGTAAGACCCACAGAAAAGAATATATCTGGCAGAAGTTTCCACGCTGCCAGGATCTCTGAGATGGGTATTATATTTTAACACTTCCTGTTGAGGGGTTGTCGAGTGTTTCGCGTCCTGAATTAAATGCAGGAACAGCGAAAACACCCAATTTTGACGGAAGCCTCTGCAACCTGAAACTCCAAGAGTTGGCGGGAATGGAAGGGGCTTCGAGGGGGTTCCGGGAGGGGTGAAGTGAAGCACGCGCCCCATCCCGAGGGGAGCTACCCCCTAATCTAGGCGCAAGACCGTCAGGGTTTTCTCTTACTAGAATTTATAGTCCTGAGGTCTTGCTTCGGGGGCTGGCGAGGGCGGCGAGACTGTCCCCAATCCCTGGGAGGAGGAGCACGACTCGCCACGCTTTGCTTTTGAGCCTCCCTTCAGTCAGGACCGAGGCAGGTCTGAGGCTTGCTCGTCAAGCGCAGAACCCACACTTAGGTCATCCAGGAGGTCAGCCTGGTACGCCTGTAAAACAGCATAGTGTGCAGAGCAGCACCAGCCTGACCTGCTGCTTGATAAGCCCTTCCCACTAAAGTGGAGGTTGTCCTACAAGGCTTTGAGGGGAGAGAGGGCTTCTTAAGTGACGATGCCGAGCCCGGCGAGAGATAGCACGCAAGCATCTCTTCGACCGGCGGCATCACTGAATACCCCCGTGCCTCAGCACCCACAATAGTTGAATATAATGACGTCGAGGGTATGTTAACATAGGAAGAAAATATATATAAATATATATATTTTAGGGGTTCTCCATGAGCGAAAAAGCTCTTCATGGAGGTTATCAAAGAAGGGAAGGGACCCATGAGGCGTTCCCTTTCTTCGACTGGAAGATAAAATCTATCCCCTAATTTGGAGCGTTTGGGGGTCTCTTTTTCGCGTGGCCAGTCCAATCTGGCAACCGCACGAGTAACAACATCGAGCAATTCCTCCGTAGATTTTTTTATCGCGGACGGAAAGCTCGGGAGGCGGGAAGAGAATCGCGATCCTCCTCATGATCCGAAGAAGCGTCGGAACGCGCTTCGAGATCTTGTGAAGGACCAGCTGGGTTTGGGGAGAGAGTGAGAGAAAGGGATCAACCCGTCTCTTGCTCCTCAGCCAAATCCATGCAAGAGCCCCAGGAACTGGAAGCTCCCGGAAGCAAGCGAGGCGAGCACGAAGCACTTTGTCTGTTAAAGCAAATCGCAGTGCTCGCACCTGCCCTGCTGCAACGCGAGAGCAGCGTGCTCTTACCCCCAAACAAACAGCAAAAACGTATGCATTGTTTGCGGCTTTCATTCATTCCCTCTTTTTTTAGAAATTATATATATATATAATATTTTCTAAACCGAAGAGAAAAGAGGAAAATATTCACTGCGCACTGTCTAACCAATTCTAACTCCTAACAGAGGAAAGAAAGTTTTGACAGGGTTTGTAAAACACACAGAAACAGAATCGCTCTGAAAAAAGAGTTTCTGACGACACCTGGTGACGTATCCATTTATAGCCTGGCCGCAGGTGCATCTAATGATTACATCATCCGAGGCTATAAATCCCGGTCAATGTTCATTGACGTGTTGCACACATTATTCAGCTCGGTCACAAGTAGGGTTGTTCTCCGTAGTGCTTAGCAGCGCATCATCATAGTGAAGCTTTTTGTAAAGGGACCAATATTTAACTATATAATGCTTTGTTAAAATTTTAAAAACAAAGCCTTTTAAGGTATAAAGATAGAAATGTACTAAAATAGCACCAAGTTAAGTAACTTTAAACATTTCCTAAAGTCTAAGTGGGAGGTTAATTACTTGAAAGAACTAGTCTCCCCATGGGTTGCATTTTCATTGCATTAGTTATTAAATATATGCATTTGCAAAAGTTATTAAATATGCTGTCATCACTCACAATATTAATTTGAGGGTAGACTGTGGCTATCTGCTTTGCTACAGCAATTGTGAAGCCACGTTCATGATGCGCAGACAAAAAACTTCTCATTCTGTTTTTTGTTGATAATTAAGACTTGACTTGATTCTGTGGTCATTCAAATATGCCTTACTTAGCTGAAAAATACTTGATTTCAGATAGCATTAGAACAGAACAGATAGCATCAACAGCTCTTTTCTCCATCATTTAAGCACTGACATGACTGATGGACTATGTAAGGACTACTTTTATTGTTCTTTTTGTCATTTTTGGAGCATAATAGCCCCTGTTAAACATTCCATTTTATAGTATGGAAAGAAAATGCATGCAAATTCTGCTTTTTGTTCCACTTAGGAAAGAAACTCACACATGTTTGGAATTGCATTAGATTGAGTAAATGATTACATAATTTTAATTTGTGGGTAAAAGATTCCTTAAAGTGCATTGTATGAATGATTGCATATTGTTTTATGTATTCATCAAAGTATATTTTCAAATTATCCAACTATGTCTTTGTTTAGTTCATTCTAAGAGAACAGGACTGTATATTATATTACTCTGTCTCTCTCCCTAACTGTCTCACTCACATTCCATCTTACTTTTACTATAACACCTTAGTTTAGAGTGGCCCTGAAGTGGTGACTTCACAAGACACAAGGTCTCTCTCTAGTGAATGATATTCTTCAACAGGTGTGAAATAAGATACAATATTATTCCTTTTTTTTTTTTTGTGGTAAAGTCCTTCTTCTCTTCAGCATTGGTTTAGGGACCTAGTGGCTCTACCTTATTCTTGCTTTCCCACTTTGACAACGATGGTCCCCTAGCTCTATCACTATCGATTAAATTATCAGCGATGGATACTCACGGCCATGAAATTGCTTTACATTTTCTCACAGGGTCTTGCTGCCAGACACAATTTCCCCAGCTACATTTCACATAGCAGATGACTAGGCAGCAAAAGTCATTTCTGACTGATTTAAGGATTTGTCAGGGAATGTTGAGGACAAGCAATAGGCCATTGGGCCAAGAGCTCACCGAGCTATAAAGAAAACCCACTCACAGGGTCAACAGCTCCAGTAAACTTTTTTCAACAACATTATCTGCAACGTTGTGATTCAGATTTTAGCACCTTAAGTTTGAAATATTTGCAATAATAATCACAACCCTGCTGGAAAAAACAGCTTAAACCAGCTGGTCTTATGCTGGTCTTAACTGGTCACCCTTAACTGGTTGTCTTTCCCCACAAGTTCCATTGTTACCAATATATTTCAATGATTTGGTGTTTCCTGAAACCATTGTTCCAATGAACATTCGCAAACAGCATCGCAATTTTGTGTGTTTGGAACAACAGCTCTTTGCCTCTGGTCTGTTTTTTTGGTTTCAGAGCACTTGTTTGCTTGAATAGGCAGGAGACCATCTGAAGAGCAGATTCAACAGGGGTGCGTTTCCCAAAAGCATTATTAGCCAACTATGGTCGCAAGTTCCATCATTACCAGCATAGTTCAACAAATTGGTGTTTCCCGAAACCGTGACCGTTTAATGGATTAAAGGCTAAGAAAAGCTCTTTAACACATATGTTTTTTGTTAGAGAAATGTTTCACATGATCTTAAAATTCTTTTGATCTGAAGGCATATGCTTAAATGTTTGAAATTTGTTTTGTAGACAAAAGTTTTATTGTGCTACCATATAAATTTATTTCATTATAAAACGTAATTAGAATGTAATTAAATGTTTTTTTTTTTTTTAATTGATGATGAAGGAAATTTGGTACAATAAATGTACATGGTATGGATTAGAGTGCCGCAATTCTCCCACCATTATATGTAGGAAAAGAGTATGTGTGAGCTAGGAATTAAATTAAACTGTCCTGACTCTACATTATATATTATTACAGTCAAATTATCTTTGAATGCAGACTAACTTTATTGCTATTCTAAACATAAGACTAATCTAACACATAATAATATAACACAGAATGTGAAGTAAATGATCAATACAGAGAAAATGAACTTTATGGAGTCTGTTGACAATGCCTCAAGAACCATTTATCCTTCTTTGAGTCCAGAACGATTTGCAATCTTATTACCCAAAGTATTTAACTAATATACCAGCACATTGAGCAAAAGTCTGGAGATGTACTTGCATGTCATTGTGTTTCCTTGTGTTGCATTTCTTGTGTTGCTTGGTTCTTTGGCTCTTTGTCGAAAGTTCGTTCCGTCGATGTTTTGGACTCTGTTATGATCGCGGATTGTGATTGTCTGGATGAAGCAAGGCCTTCTGCAAGGAGGACTTGTGACTCCCGTTGGGTGTGTGAACTAGAGCAGAGAGTGAGATGCTTCCTCTGGACTTTGTGTGTCCCGAGTTTTCCTTGGAATCTACATGGCACGGAGGATCTGGAAGCAGCAAGATAGCCGAAGAAAGGAGACCAGTTCCAAGAGAGCGTTGCAAGAACAGAAATTGAGCAGAAGAGAAAGTTCTTCCTTGGGTAGGAAAGTTTTGAACTGAAATTGGCCATGCCCAAAGGTGTCCTGAGCCAATTAGAAGTGGCTTTTCAGAGTCACATGGTTGACTGGTCTGTCCATTTCCCAAAGTTGATTTACGATCCTTTGTGGAGGATTCTTGCAAACTCCTGCTCAAAAATAGTGCATGTTTAATCATGAACATTTATATCTTGACAACAGTACAAGAGACATGACATTCGTTGTAATAAACATTCTCTATATTAACAAGCAAGCATTTACATACTAAATATGACATTCTTTCATGAATATTGTAACAAATCATGTAAATCCTTAGTTACAAATCATACTGGTTAATTTATTGGTTTTACAACATGGATACTACATTACACGTTATGAGAAACCTGATTGTCAGGGTATAATATCCAGTTGAATGGTTACATTCTTAGTAGAATGAGATGAATCAAACCAGATTAAAGATTACAATCATTGATTTGTCAGTTATAAGTGATTACCAATCATTACACATATTTTAAAAGGTACATTGGATATAATCATTAATTTATCAATTATAAAAGTGATCACAGATCATACAGTCATTTTCAGAATTATCTAGCAAGGCTAGGTATGGTGTATATTTTATAGGGTTAAATCACAAGTACTGGGACTGGGATGAGGATCTCACAAGGAAACCGTTCAAAGAAATCCTGCTTTAGCTCTGTATGGAAGTTCAGAAGGTCATGCTAAGGGTTTAAGTTTGTGGAACAAAGAAGGATCTTCATTATTGGTCAGCTTTGTCATTACAAACCCTAGTTTGAAAATTAAGCAGGCATGGGAGAGACGGTCTCCTCCAGCAATTTAGGCACCATAGATTCATTTTAATGACTCTCTAATGGCTCTGTGTGGGATCTCTCTGATCTGTGGAATGTGATGTTGTGTTCATTTGATGGCTTTGTTCGTGGCTAATCCTACAATGACTTGGACCAAATAATAAAGAAAAGCAGCCAATAAGTGCCTAACATAGATGGGAACTCCTTCAATAAAAATGTTTTAAACATTTTTAAAAAGCATCCCAGGGTGATACCTCAAGAAGTTGGTTGAGAAAATGTCAAGAGTACATGTCAGCTAATTCTAGGCAAAGGGTGACTACTTTGAAGATGATAAATATAACACATTTTAGATTTATTTTGGATTTTGTTTAGTCACAACATAATTCTCATAGTTCCATTTATGTTTTGATGACTTTACTATTATTCTAAAATCTGAAAAAAAATTTATATTAAAAAAATATATATATATATATATATATATATATATATATATATATATATATATATATATATATATATATATATGAAAATAAAGAATGAGTAAGTGTTTCAAAACTTTTGACCGAAGCCCTCAACTGCTCTTATGGGGGATGATAAATATATAGGATTAGGGCAAAGGGAATTTCACTTCTGAATGGAATGCACCCATTTGAAGAGTGTGCATGTACATATGGGCTCAAGTGTGTCGGGGAACCCCGATATCTGATGTATAAGGAAACCCATTTATTGCAGCACAATGCATCTGTCTCATAATGTAGTGCATGCCGATTTTGTTTCTTCAGTGCTTTCTCGCATTCCACCTCTTTCTAGTGTATGTGTAAATGAGCTATTGTAATAAAATGTTTAATGGAAATTATTACTCCAATCCCTGCGTGATGTTATTAACAACAGCTCTATGTTGTTGAAACTATGTGGCTTGAACGATGGATGTATGTCATATTTACTATGGTTTCGGGAAACAATTGTGACTTGATAGTTAATTTCTCCAGTGATGCATCATACTATGATGATTAAGCAGTGAGTTATATTGTTAAGTCAAGAATAGCACCCCAGGCTTGTAGACCAGCTAGCCCAACAGGCAAACTAAGGCCTGCAAACTATTTTAAACAGTTTAAAGCAATTTAGCAGGGTGATGTTTTAGTGTCTTTTTTTATCTTTTTACCACCACATCTAACACAACTTTATAAATGACTTTTCAAGAGTCCCCTTGGTTTTGTTATGGATCCCAGTAAGAGCAGCAAGCGAGAAACTCATAGAAAGAAACATCAAAACTCAGGCATGCTTGAAAATGTCAAATTTCAGTTTTTTTCATCTTTGGCATTGGCTGATGTTCATCTACCCATAATACAGTGTCATTCATCAATCTGAAAGGCTGCAACCAAACTTAAATACACATAGAGGAACCAGGGGTCAAAGTTTAGCAGCTGGTATTGAGCTCCCTGATGTTGTCATTGGTGTATTCTCAAAAGTCAAAAGTCAGAAGCCAGTTTCAGTAACCATGTGCATGTTGGAGACACGGTGATAAATGGTAAGGCCAAACACACAAATCTCTAGAGAGAAGAAAGCCTCGAAAATTGTTAAAAAAATAAATACAAATTTGCAAAAGTTGGAAAACATATAAAATAATGAAAATGTGTTCCAAAAGAACCTAATACATTAAAAAAAACTTGAAAGTGTCTAGTATGACCTAACAGTTGAGTCTCAACAATTTAATTTTAATTATTAATTTTAGGAAGTTTATGAAATACTTAATTTCAAGTATTTTACAATACAATTGGAATATGACTGGAATTATGATGCCCCATGGGATATTGGAATTTGAATTTAATTTCAATAATTCATAAGACTGAATTTACAATATTCCAATTAAAAGACAAGCATAATCTAGGGGGCAATGCAAACAATTGGTAAATATTAATTTGTTTGCTCATTCATGTGCATGTATCTCTGTAATTACAATATTTCTGACTCCACTTGAAGCCACAGATGTTCATCTTATTAAAGTAGTTACTTAAGCTACAAAGAATTTTATAGTGAGGGACATCACATGGGGTTTTGTTTCCTTACATACACAAATGACAAATGCAAATAAATGGCACTGTGTCAGCATTGATATCAGTATTATTATGATTACATGCTCATCTCAAGCTGAAATTGCAAACTGTACTGAGATTTCAACATGATCAGCTGCAAACACACACAGTGTATCAATGTGCATAGTTCAAACCCTTCAAATGTCAAAGGCTTATTACCAGTCACATCAAAAGCACATCATAGTAATTGCCTTACAAGTTGTAGCAGCCAAGGTCAAACCATAAAAGGCAACTTTGGAGTAGCATATGATTTACAAATCGTACACTTGTAATTTGAATTCAACCTGTACAGGTAACTAAGAGAGCCTGCACACTAGAGTTGACGCTGTGTCAGAGAATGCTGCGAGTCCATTGATTTCAATTGGGATAGTGTGTCAAAAGGGCGAATGGGGAAGATTCATTTATATTTTAGCAGATTCATTTATCCAAGGCGACTTACAAAATGAGGAAAGAGACAACATTAGCAATTCATATTCAGAACACAGTTACTCAAAATTGCTGCATTGCAAAGTTTCAATTGTATTAGAAAAGTACTAGCCAAGACAGAGATTAGAGTGCAATAAAAAAAATATATATATTTTTAATGAATGTATAATTAATTTGAGTGGATGGTGCTTAAGCCATTTTTTTGAAGATACAGAGGGAGTCTGCTTCACAGATAGAGGTACAGTTAAGTCGAAAGTCCAGGAAAGAGATTTGGTACCTCTTTGTGCTGGTTCCACAAGGTGCCGATCATTGGCGGACCACATCCTTCTGGTGGGAAAGTAGCTCCGCAGGACTTATTTTAGGTAAGCTGGACAGACCCAGTGACTGCTCAGTATACCAACATCATAGCCTTAAACTTGATACTTGCAGCAACCGGCAGCCAGTGTAGAGAGACAAGGAGAGGTGTAACGTGCTCTCTTGGATTAATTGAAGACCAGCTGTGCTGCTGCATTATGGATCATTTGCAGAGGCCTAATTGGGTTCGTCAGGCTGGAAAGACAAGTAGAGCTGCATGTCATAGGTGTGGCAGTGGTAAAAAAACTTGTCCTTTAATAATGGGTTCCAATGCTGTTATAAAAATACAAGGGTTTGTGAAAGTGTATTCTTTTAATGGGCCACCTTATGACCAAAAGTTGAGAACATTTTTTATTTTTTGCTGTAACATACACTTAAACAAAAACAGCTATTTGGCTGAACTTGAGTCCTCAGTCGTGGACAGTGGTCCCACATGTTTGAATTTAGTTCTTAACTTAGTAAATTACTAATTTATATTTTGTAATGTCAACACAAACACTGTGAAGAAAGAATTGGGTAAATCCAACTAAATTAGACATGTCAAAGTATTTAAATTCTCTTTATATATTAACTAGTGAAAGTGAATGTTAACATGATAAATATATGCTGGTTGAAAGCACCACAGAGTGGAGTGTAGTAATTAAGCTATTGTTAACACATCATTTGCTCAAAGAAGGGAGCAATATATTTCATGAGGGAATTTTACCTATCCTCACCAAACTCCACTCCACAAAATGGTAACCCCCAACATTCCAACATAAAATAAACTCTTCTGAATCTCAGTTTAACAAAACATTAAACACTAATAAGTATCCCCTTTATATTAATCTTGCACAAAAACACATGAAACAGCAATTCATTTACTCTCCCTATCGAGCCCCATGTAGTCACATTTAAATTTTTATTATTTTTTTGCTTATGTTTTGTTTTCAGGTCATTTATTTTTAAATTAGTTCAGTTTCTTGTCTAGTCATGTGATTATCCTGTTTCCCTATTGTTCATGTGCCTTGTTCTCATTGTTTTGTAGTCTTGTTATCTTGTTTTTAGTTTAGTCTTGTTATTGGTTCATGTTTCATTGTCTTGTTATCAGTTTTGTATTTTCATTGGTTGTCTTGTTAACTTGTTTACCTAGTCTGTGTATTTATAGCCCTCATGTTCTTTAGTCCTTGGTCGAGTGTTGTTGATGTAATGTTGTCAAGTCATTTATGTTTGCTTTGGCTTCACATTTTTGAAATTATTGCACTTTCTAAACCAAAACTGCACTCGGGTTATCACTTGATCATTGTCTCATCCGTTCTTGTCTTCAGCCTGTCCTGCCTTGCCCAAACGTTATGCATTAAAAGCATGCTGGGAAATGGAAATCCCCTGCCCAGTGTCACCAATTCTACATTAACACTACGGAAAAATATTAATGTAGTACCAACTCAAAGTAAACGTATATTTTACAAATTTAAATGAATAGAACACAATAAAATCAACTTGTGACGATTTTCTAAAATTGTGTTTCTTTAGTTGATTTGAAGTCAATTAAACAAGCAGTTTGAGTGCACTCAGACGTAGGCATTTGTTGACCAATGAGAACTCAGGGAGGGAGGTCCAGTTGTGCTTTCAGAAATCAAATGTGCTGAATTCCCTCTATATTTCTCACTGATCTGGCTCTTCCCACTCCCTCAAAATGGATTTTACACATTCCTTTCAATCAAACGCTCCATCAGAGCTTTCTCTAGTGAGTTTACATATGTATTCATTTGGCATACATGCAAAGCACGTGAGTCTTGCTGCCAGTCTCCTAGTAATCTACCCATTCACAATGGGAATCTGGCAGACCGAATACATATTTATCACAGTAACATTCACTGTTATGAGTTCTTCAACTTTTTTAAAACTCTATTGGCCTTTTAGCTCAATAAAGCTGAAAACTGCTCAAGTCAGCATATTGCCTCATAAATGTTTGTTGTGCTTGAAAAAATCAACTCAACTCACCTTTTGTTGAATAAAGAAAAAAGTGAGGGAGGAATTCAGGAAAAGGAGAATGAATCTGATAATAATATAAAATTCTAAATGGGCAATTTATTTATTGCTTATCAGGGTGGTAACAAATATTCCACCACATAAATTTGCTAGAGTGGCAGAAAAGGTCCAGACGGATGTTTGAATGGCAGAATTTGCTGGCGGACTAATGAATCAGACTAAAGCAGTCCTCTCTTATCTTCTATATACATTCAAGTCCACTCTTTGCACACTTAAGATATTTTGTTTAGCTGCTGAATTGCTTTGGAGCGTGTTGGAACAGAAAATCAATGTTCTGATTGAGTTTTTCTTGTCAGAGGACAAGGATATCACAGATATTGGGCGAGAGAAGGATAGAACAAGGAAGGAAAGTGAAGAGTAAAAAAGTGGGAACCATTAAGTCAATATATTTGTTTCTGTCAGGTCATTAATTTTCCACTGACTCACCGTTTGCACTGATGGGTATTATTTTTTTTTTTTACATCGGCTCTGTTTACACCTGTTTTTAAAAACAGACTGGGTGATTCAATCACACTTGGTCAGGCGCGACAGATCTCTGGTTGTAATGGGTCTCAAATGTGTCTCCTTTGATCACTTGTATTCATATTTTGAGGGACTTTGTAACCACATACATTACTTAGACTGTGCGTTACCGTATATTGAAAAAATGCAATAAAAAGGGGAAAGCTCAAAAATATGGTACATCTTTTCTACCAAGAGTAATTTATTTTAGTCTTACCACAAACATGATATTTCAAGCACAATTATCAATTATTTGAATCGAGTACCTTTATTGAATGTCATATGGTAATCTGTGACACTGCATTACTGACAACATTTACTACATTTTACATGGACACGAGTGGCTTTCATTGCAAGTCTGCAAATGATCCAGAATGCTGCAAGCAGACTGCTGTAAGCTTGAACATATTATTCCTATGCTATGCTCTCTTCACTGGCTGCCAGTTAGATTTGATTATTTTTAAATCCCTAAATGGACTAGCGCCTCCCTACCTTGCTGACCTGTTGCATATGCACAATCCTCAGAGATCCCACAGATTGTCTGATCAGAAGCTCTTGATAGTTCCTAGGACTGAATTGAAAATGTGGCGCTACCGCGTTTATGCAGTAGCTGCCCCTAAACTGTGGAACAGTTTACCTATTTATATTAGATCAGCATCAGCAATACATGATTTTAAAACTAAGTTGAAAACATTTTTTTTTAATAAATAGAGGCTGTGCTTTGTATTTCTGTATTATTTGTGTGTTCTATGCATGTTATATTGCTATTTTTACCCTTTTGTATTGTAGAGCACTTTGGCCAACATCTGTTGTTTTAATTTGTGCTTTATAAATACATTTTAATTGAATACAATTATTGGTCCATCTGTGTATGAGCGCAAATATGAAGAGATAAGGGATATCAATATTTTACATTGGTGTGTATAAATAAGTATAGTTTGTGTGTATGTGCTTTTTCCACTGTAGTACCAGAAATGTTGAATTCTTCCCACTGTGTTGACTTGTAGTTTTGGATCCATCCTATGATGTATGTTCTCCGATCTTTCCATGCACATGTTAGAATGCCTCTTATGTGTTTACATGGCCACAGTAAGCCACCTTCTATGGGAGAAACTTAAATGTGTTAAAGCTCTTTCTCTTATTCCCTTAAACGGCATAAGGAAATTGGAAGTTTATATGACGTTTCAGAATGCCGCTTTCTGCAAAAGCCCTTGAATAAACAGTTTTCTTAAGTGCATGTAAACGTTGTCTCTGATATCAGATGCGCTGAAGAAGTTTTTTTAAATTCTTCTGCATGTATGCTGTTTGTGCATTTCCAAAAATTTAAGATTTTATGGTTATTTTGTTAAGCTGCACATTACTGACAAAGTTTAAAATTTTTGTTTTAGCACAATGGATGATTGATAGGTGAGTAGGCGGTGGTCCTTCTATCTTGCCCAGGACAATTTATACTACAAAAATGATGAGGAAAAAAAACTTTTCAAATATGGTTTGAATGATCCAATCACAAAAAAATGTTACACCTTAATTTAGTGCTGAGAGTTTGTTGTCAGATTGCCCAAGATGGTTGATAATACCAGGTGAAATTGGGGTCACTTTTTAGAACTTACTTGCAAACATACCATAGGCCTATTTTATTTTTCTCTTACAAGATATCTTGCTCTCTTTTTCATCTAATTGATGTTGTTTCATGTCCAGTGTTGCAGAGTGGACAACCTTGTTCAGTTATCCCATTCCCTGGCAGATCTTAGACTCATATTGATTTCTGGCTTCTCATTCTCTCCTCCCTTTCAATCTGCTCATCATTCTCTCTCACAAGTCTCATATATGAAATAAAGCTTGAATATGTAGCCTATAATCAGTCTGTTTATATGCATGTGCTGACAAGTGATTTTTGGTCTTCCTCCAACAGGCTAGAGTCCCCGACGAGGACGCTAACACTGGAGGCTCCCAAAGGTGTTGAAGTGAACGCAGGAGTTGGAGAATTCAAAGCTTCCTGTAGGAAAGATCTCACTTTAGAGTCTTCAGAAGGCGAGGTGTGTATTTGTGGAACTATGTGTATGTCATTGTTCAATTCAGTAGTACAGTTAGGATTGTCTTTATGGTGGGTATAAAGGTGGAAAGTTCAATTCTAAATGGGATGAAACAATAACTGCTGAGTTACTGAGATTACAAACTTTGACTGTCCTTTATAGAGTTTGACAGGCCAAGTTACAATCTACTTTGGTATTATGGAAAAGATGAGCTTGTAGGCTACCTGTGTTTCCTGCACCACTATTCCATGGTGGCACTGTGTCATTGATTAATCTATATTTTACCCAGTTTGCAGTCTCAATTGTATGAGATAAAAATAAAAAAAACAAGGTAATGTGAAATAATCTAAAAGACAATAAATAGACAACACATCTATTACATTGTGTCTGCTGGCTGCACTTAAAAACAAACATACAGTTTGACTAGTGTAGTCCGATATTTATATGACAAAATGTAGTCTCTGGAATACTCAATTGTGTTTGGTCAATCCTGCCAGCCAACAGTCTGATGTTTCTGAATAATGACCTCACATCCAAGGATAAGGTTATTTTTCACCGGTCATCAGGGTATTACGAGTCATCTGTCCTACTTCTTGTATCACTCTGCAATCTCTACAAATAAGCGAATACATTTAAATTAATATTTCATGTGCATTTTTTATTTATTTAGCAAGCTTGTTATGACAGTCATTTTAACAAAATAAAAACCAACAGGTTTATCAGATCTCCGACAGAAACCCAAGATGGAATTAAATGTTTCTGGAGACTCTGCGGTCTCATTCTTCTCACATATTTATATATTATATAACATAGTTTCAATGCAAATCAATATTTGGGAATCTGTGTAATAAGCATGGTGATACCTAACCCTGTTAACGAGTGACAGACTGTACATTGCTGCTTACATAATCACTAAATTAATAATCAAATAAAACATATATAAAAATATGTGAATAGAAAAATTATATAATAAATTATAATATTAAACCTAAAAGATGTTTCTGAAAATGTTAGTTTTTTGAAAAATGATGTTGGATAATCTGGCTTAGACCTTTTGTGTTCTGAAAAAAAATAAGAATAATATTGTATATAACAATGAGAAGATGATAACATAATTGTCATTTTTGGGACAACATTGTATCCTATTAAAAAAATACAATACAATAAAATAAAAAATACCATCATGTATTGCAAATTTAGTTGACCAGAATGATTTTACTTCTGGAAACTAGGCAAGAAGCCTTGTTGGAATACCAGCACACTGACATCCCATGCAAGGAACCAGCATCCAAACACATGTGCTGGTGACTGTTATTTTTGTTTCTTTTTTGTATCCCAAATTATTCCAGGGATGCCACACTTGCTATTAGTGGACATTACAGTACTTGAGATGTTTAGTAACTAATTTGACATTGTGACAGAAGTGCGTAGGTAGAGCATGTAGACACAGTAAGAATGACTTTGAATGAAGTTTGATTTCTAAATAGATCATGTGCAATCACTAAGGGGTTCTTTAATATTCCCAGTTTAAAAAAAAAAAGTGTGTTACATTTTCCTTTTTTTAAGAGCAAAACATGTGACTTCACACAATATCATGCAGTCAGGTGTAAGAGCTCCTTGTCCTCAGGAATTACTTCAAACAAACACCTTCTAAGAACTTTATTTCTTTCCTCTCATTGTCACTGTTCTTATTCTTTCTCTGTTCTTTATCTTTCTGTTTTCCTTCATCTGCTACAAACCTGAGTCAATGTCTGGTAATTGCAGAATTAGTATAATTCCACCAGCACCTTGAACATGTTTAGACTATCCATGCTCACCAAGTGACATTGACCCCCCCCCTCCCCCTCCCCCTCATTCAAATTAGTGCTGCCATGTTGAGCTGTATAAGCTCTCTTTCTTCCTCTCTTTCACTCTTCTTTTGTCTGTTTCTCTCTTTCTACTATCTTGCTTTAGTAACTGCCCAGGCTATTTAATTAACTTCCATGAGTCCAAGTCATATATCATGCTGTCCTGTCACCTCTTTTGGAAAAAAAAGAAGGCTTTTTTTCTCTCTTCTATGCCTGAGATAGCAGGATGGTGCTGAGAGTACTGATATAAGAGACAAAGTGGCTGATGCACAATGAGACTAATTATGAAACTTGCTTCATTTGTTAGGTTTCGCAGTTCTCTCTCCTCTCATCAACTGACCTTTATCTATGTCTGTGCCATACACAAAGTGCAAAAAAAAGGAATTACTTTTTATTAAGCATATAGGTTTTTTTAGTCACATTGTAGTTGTTATAAGGAGTTGAGACAGACCTTTCACATATACAGTAAGTGAATAACAATGTTAAATACTGCATGCTAGCTTTAGTTCTGCCTTATAGTTTTAAGAGAAAATCACATGTTTGATAGAGGCATTGCAATAATCAATATCGTGGCTGTAGGAATGGAAGTCCTGCATTACATTTAAAATCGCCACTAGCCTGTTTGTTTACTCTGTAATGCAATTTGAAATATGTTATTGGAGCGTCATCTTGACTGAACAAGAAATCAAGTGTAGCATTAGTTCTGTCAGGTCACGTGAGTCAAGTTCGCAATCAGCTGACACTCAGCTGATCATGACGTCTACTACCAATACAATTCAGACGCTTATCAGAGCAGTCCTATTCAAGTCCTCCATTCATTCATTCATTCATTGCTTAGCTGTCTTTCTATCACATGGGTGCAAGCTGCACATAACACCCTCCGCCATCCCCAACTTGCAGGTTGAACGGGAAACGGCGCTGTGATATGCTGAAGGGGGCAGCGATATGCAGAAAAGGACAGCAAAAAAAATAAAAATCCTGCAATCCCCATTTGCCCCTTCTTACTTTCATTCTCATGAGAGAATAGACACTGTGCAGAAAATGCCTCTGTCAATTTGTATAGGAGAATCAAATGCATTAGACAGCTGAATCTAAATCTAGAGAATCTATCCAGAAAGTTCCTGCACACGGAGGATAAAAAAAGAATAATTGAAATATTATGAGGCTCGATCTTGCAATTCATTTCACAGCATTTCACGGATTCTGCACATGTAATTTAACAAATTAATGATATCCTCCACAAAAATATGTGAACACAAAATAAGCCTCAAATGTATAATAAAACTTTGATAGAAATTACCGGTGCTTTCAGTTTGTTGGCTAAATTAATTTATTCTCAATTCTTTAAAATTCATATTTGTATTTAATATTCATGGCAAAATGTGTATTTGACATTTTACAATTGCCAGAATAACATTGTTACTTGCCTACTGCACAAACATAAACAAAAATGTTGTTTCAGCAGATATTAAAGGAATAGTTCACCCAAAAATGAAAATTTGCTGACAATTTAAGCCAAAAGATGTATCTGAGTTTATTTTTTCAACAATACAGAATTTAAGATTTTTATGATGTAATTTCAGGCATCCTCCTTTAAACAATGCAAGTAAATGTAAAACAAAATTTGACGGTCCAAAATGCATATTTAGGGTGCATCAAAATAATCCACACTACTCCAGTCGACAAATAAAGTTCTTCTGAACTCAAATGATTGATTAGTTTTAGTAACAAAACAATACTTATATACTTTTTAACAAAAAATTTTAGCTTCCAGACATCACTATGACGCGCGCTCATGAGAGGGGTGAAGTAAGCTCATTGGTAAGGTCATGCGTCATATGGAGGAGGAGCCATAGACATTTCAAGAATTGGAAAGTGTACATGATGTAGTATCTTAGTTAATAATACACCTGACAAGCTTCAGACGTGCACAATTAACAGAGACCACAAACAGAGTCGAGACCGTTCCCATCCGATCTGTAATCACAACGTGCGCATTTCCTTTCATAAGGTTTAGACTAGAAGTAGTAGCTGCACAGATTCAGAAATTCTTTGCAATTTTTTATATATTTATTTAAAATGTCACTTTATCCTTGTGCCTTTTGGATAATCAGTCATATGAATATTTTTTAGATTATTCGGATGAATCGGTTATTCACTTTGAAGTCATTATTCATGCCTTTCCAAGTAAGGTATTTGGCTTCAGGCACAACCCTAATCAATACCCAGCCCTAATGTTTTGGTGTTGTGTGACTAAACACTACATCTCTGATTTAAACATATATATTTTTTCATGAGGAGAGGGAATAATCAA
Organism: Xyrauchen texanus; assembly: GCF_025860055.1. Taxonomy (NCBI): domain Eukaryota; kingdom Metazoa; phylum Chordata; class Actinopteri; order Cypriniformes; family Catostomidae; genus Xyrauchen; species Xyrauchen texanus. Next base: position 39,231,346 of record NC_068280.1, read on the forward strand.
CTTTCACTCTTCTAAACTGTTCTCTCTCTCTCATGTAGTGTGGTAACATTTTATTGAATCTAGTGAATTGGTTCATCCTAAACAATCCTCTCTCTCATATGTACCAAGGGAACTTCTGAGTCATTGTAGTGAATTGGTTCGTCCTAAATGGCCATCTCTCTCTTATATGTAGATCTGTAAAGTCCAACTCAATCTAGTGAATCAGTCCATCCTAAACGGTCTTCTCTCTCTCTCTCTCTCTCTCTCTCTCTCTCTCTCTCTCTCTCATGGTGCATGCTGGGAGCGTTTGGGTACATGTGAGGGTGGTCGTGGGGAGAGGGTGACTGATTGGGCGTTTAAAAAAAAAAGAAGGGGGAACTAGGTTGAATTAAACTAAGAATCTGGAGTTATTTTTAGCAACCAAAAAAAAAGTGTAACATTTTTGAATTAGTAGCAGAGTTTGGTGTGAGATCAGGGGTAGCGTCACCTGTTTCTCTTCATCACGGCATCAAGTTTATTCCTGCGACCGGTATGACATCAAAGACATTGGACAAAGTCTTCTGGGCAGTTTAGCCAGCCAGCGTGGAGCTACCACACGAGACTTGTACAGTCACTTTGACCTTGAGTTAGACGACTGAGCTACATGAGAGAGTTGTGGAGAACAAGAAGCTAGAAGGAAGGCCTCATTGAATACTATGAAACTGTAAAAGGACTATTTCATTATTTATGAGGATGTGCTACTGGCTGTTGGGGAGGAGATGGGGTGTGACAACATTTCGTCTGCCTCTCGTATGAACATAGCTGTGGTGTTTTTTTAAAGTAAGAGATTCAAGTGAATCACCTATAAGCAACGGAATTGTGGTAAGTGGAGATTTTCTCACTGTTTCACCACTGGTTGCTCCAACTACCAGGGTAACTGTAACACATGTACCTCCAATTATTCAGAATGATGATATTGAGCGAGGGCTTTCACGTTATGGAAAGTTTGCTAGTGTGATAAAAATGGTCCCACTAGGCTATTAAAATGAAGCGTTAAACATATAATGTCTTTCAGAAGATCAGTATTTATGTTTTTAAATTATCTGGATTTAGATGTGTCTTTTGTGTGTGTCTTTTCTTCATGAGTGTGGCATGAAGAAAAGGTGTTTATATATAATTTACGCAAACACTGGAAACATAACATGTTTTGAGTGTGGGGATTTTGGACATAAGAAGCTAGTATGCCAACATAAGGCCTAGTCATATAGTGGGAGAGTTCTGGTTGTAAATAATCTGGCTGAATCTATGTTGTGGCATAGGGGCATTGTTATGGAGCCACCTGAGGAACTTATTTCTAATATACATAGGACAATTGTTAATTTCTTCTGGAGTGGACAGCACTAGATTCATACAGCCACACTTTATTTACCAGTCCAGGGGTGTGGTCAAGGCTTGGTGGATGTGATGTGTGGTATTCGGGCCTTTAGGATACAAGCTGTACAAAGACTTTGTGACGAGGAGGAGGGCGTAGCCAGGCCGTGAGGACACATGCCTGGCGCTGCCTTTTCCTAATCAGCCAGTAGGGGAATAAAGATGAGCCACAGGTGCCAGTTCAAGAGAGAGCGAGACACACGTGGCCACTGTGTGTGTATGTGTGTTTGTTTGTTTAAGTTGATTTATGTCATTAAAGTTGTGTTGACTGTTCTGCCGGTTCACGACTCCTCCTTGCCCGTCCTGTGAACCCTGTTACACTGGTGCCAAATCCAGAAAGAAGGAGGGATGAGCTGTCGTGGAGTCCTCACCGCTGCCACCTGCCTGGAAATGGAGGAGTCACTGCCAGCCATCGGGAGTCGGAGGAACTGCTGCCGTCCACCAGGGGAGGAGTGGCTGTCATCCGCCAGATGGCGAAGGAGTGGATGAGGACCAGGCGTCAGCATGTCTGAGTACCGGTGAGCAAGTTTTTCTCTCTCGCTCTTCACTCTCTCTCTCTCTCTCTCTCTCTCTCTCTGTCTCTCCTTCTCGCTCTTTCCATCTCCCCTCTCCCTCCCCTCGTCTCTCCCAGGGCTAAAGAGAGTCGGGGAAGACCTGCCGGCAAAAGGATGACTGGAAGGGCAACATTTACCCTCCAGGAAGGGAGGGGAGTAAGTCATGCCTGAGGTTCCCCAGCATGAATCGGTTGGTGGAGGAGTGTGTGGCCAGGCTGTAAGGATGCACGGCCAGTGTTGAATTGTCCTAATCAGCCAGGAAGGGGATAAAGACGAGCCAGAGGTGCCAGTTTGAGAGAGAGAGAGAGAGAGAGAGACACATGCAGCCATTGTGTGTGTGCATGTCTGTGTGTTTTATGTTTTGTTTCCCGACCTGTGAACCATTACTCTAATGCTAACCCGGGAAGGAGGAAGGATGTGCTATTGTGGAGTCCTCACCGTGCCATCCATTGGGAAGCAGAGGAGCCACAGCCATCCAACAGGGATCGAGGAGTCGCTTCCGGCCGCCAGGAGTCAGAGGAACCACTGCCGTCTACCAGGAAGGGGAGGAGCCGTTACGTCTGCCAAGGGCCGGATGACTCACTGCAATCCACCAGGGGAGAAGTGGCTGATGTCCGTCAGAGTGCGGAGGACTGGCTGAGGACCAGGCGATGGCATGTCCGGGGACTGGCGACTGAGTTTTGCTGTCTTTCTCTGTGTGTCTCTCCCCCTCGCCGTTTCACTCTCCCTTCTCCCTCCCCTCATCTCTCCAAGGGCTACAGAGAGGCGGGGAAGACCAGAATGACGATAAAGACGAGCCAGAGGTACCAGTTCGAGAGAGAGATAGAGAGAGAGAAACACACACACAGTGAATGTGTGTTTATGTTTGTTTACATTGATTTATGTCATTAAAGTTATTTTGAATGTTCTGCCAGTTCCCGCCTCCTCCTTGCCCATCCTGTGAACTCTGCAACAGACATCTTTACAATAAAGGTGTGGCATGGGCTAAGACTGCAAGTGTAATTTTGAGGCGGGCAGGTGGACTTGGATTAGATAGACACTTAGTTGTAATGAAACTGGAGAAAGGGGACATGTGGCGCACCTAAATCCAGAACTGGGAGGGGACAGTCCATTTTGTGGGAAACCGGAAGATTTGGAAGATTTAGCAGATTAAAATGTCTTCTTAAATTGCTTAATAGCTGGTTTAAAGGATTTGACAAGGGAATGAATTATACATTTTCTGTAAGGTGGAAAATGTGTTTATTATATTATCTGATTGGGACAGCAAAATTGGCAGTGTCGAAAACAAAGAAGAATACATTAAATTAAATTTGCTACAATAGACCCTGAAATGATGTTCAAACATTTGGTTGAAGGAAGACTAAAAATATAATTTTCTTATTATAGGCTTACAAAACAATGTGTTGGGTTTCTGTGATGTATGGTGTGTTAATATGATCTTCGCAACTACGGATAGATGCAATGTTTTGAATGTGGTGTAATAGGACATAAGAAGTTTTCTTGTCCACACAAAAAACAAACTGAGGAAGAAACTGTAGAAACTGATGAGAATGAAGTGTTAACTCAGGCAGAGCATGGCAAAAGTTAAAAACTAGAGACAGAAAAAATATCTATATGCAGGTAAAAGAAATATCTGATCCGCTGAAGAAAAAAAAACAGAGAATACAATGTGAAGCACAAAATGAAAAGTCACAAGATGAAAGCTCTTCTAATATTGGTTGCACTTCTCGTTCCCTTAGGAAATCCCAGATTGATGTTTCAGAAGGTCAAGCTGAATCTGAGAAGAAAGGATCAGTTTTGACTCCAGAGGTGTGACCTTTTTGTTCCAAAAAATGTTGACGATTCAGAAGAAGGTGCAGGTCATGTTGTTTTGAATAGCAACAAAATGGAAATTGAAAAAGCAAGTGGTAGTGGTTTACAGTTTGGCAAAATTGATGATGAAGTGAGCGTTGAAGATGTGAGGGATGATTGTGACAGTCTTTCAGATGTTTCTGAATTTGACTTTAGTCAGTCATAAGGAGATTTGTACACTGTGAAAGAAATAACTGAATTTATGGATCAAACTAAAAGTCAAAAAATTTATGTTCTAAAGTACTTTCCTCTCTCTGTTAAATTTTTGAAGCCGGTGTTGAGTGTACAGAAGAGTGTGGGTTATGACGTTATTTCAAAACAAAAATGTTATCATTTGAAATTTCTTCCATCGGCAGTCTGTAAAAGTAAAAAAGGACAGTTAAAAATGTCTTAAAAGAAAAAAATAGGTTCACATGGTTATGGGTCCTGCCCTTTTCTATTTTTTCCCTCTGTTTTCTTTCTTGTTTCCTTTTCCCTCTTTTGACGTGCACGTTTTAAGAGTCGGCCCTTTAAACGTCAATGGTGTGAGGGATAGAGGAATGCAAGAGTAGCCTACACATGTAATCTTTTTACAAGAAATCCATAGTGATGGGAAAAATTAGACAGATTGGAGATAATGGTGGGAGGGAACTTTTTCTCTTAGACATGGCGCACTAAGTGCTGGTGTACCTATTTTATTTTCAACTTTCCTTAATGCAAATATTTTATCAAAGATAGAATTAGAAAAAGGTTGACTGCTTATTGTAAGAGCTAATATTAATGATTATATTTTCATATTTGTAAATATTTACTCCCTAATAGAATTGTAGACATAGTTGCCTTATTAAAACAAAACAAAAAACGTTTGGTTACGTATGTAACCTCCGTTCCCCGAGGGAGGGAACGACACGTTGTGTCGGAGAAGCGACACTAGGGGTCTCTCTTGAGCGCCGATATTCACCTCTGATCTTATTGAAAAGGGCCAATGGGAGTTGGCAGTCGGTATTTGCATACCCCGCCCCCGGACATACGGGTATTTAAGCGGGGCAAATACGGGAGTTCATTCAGTATTTTTCTGAGGAGCCAGAAATGGTCCGGCCACAACAGTGGCTCGGTTCAGCGAAATGGCGGAGGAAAGACACAACGTGTCGTTCCCTCCCTCGGGGAACGGAGGTTACATGCGTAACCAAACGTTCCCCTTCTGTCGCTCTCTCCACGCTGTGTCGGAGAAGCGACACTAGGGGACCCATTCCAATCTTGCCATGCGCTGAACCTTGTACGTGGACCGCCGATACAGAGGCAGGCAGGGATTTCATCCAGTGCCACGCATCGTCTGCACCTGGCTGCACGTACCCTTCCCCAATGCCCCATAAGAACATCAGAGTCCTTCTAGTTACCCTGGGAGGGGAACAAGGCGATGTTTGCCAACATGGGAACGGGCCAGCCTGGCTGGGCCTCTTTTCTCTCTAAGTTTCTCGCATAGAGCAATCACGGCCGGGGCCCTTACATGCATATAGGGAATGGGGTCTTACCCAGACCCTGCGGAGACCACACCTGCCCTTTTTCTTGGGGAGGAAAAGTGGTAGACACGTCACACGGCCGTCTTAGGGCTCGTGTGGAAAGTATGGTGCGGTGGTAGATCCAGCCTCGAAGGGGGGAGTTGCTACAGCACGGCGACCGAGGCAGCTGTAACTGCCTAAGGGAGACACGGGGGTCCGCTCGTAAGGGGACAGAACCGTGGAATTACACACAGGGGGAGTCTGAACAGGAGGCCTTCTTATTTTACCTGTGGAGCCCCTATACCAGTACGGGGTGGCCATCAGGGTACCCGCAGTGGCTTGGGTCGGCGAGTTCCTCCGCTGAGCCGCGGACCCGGAGGGCTGGGGAGGAATCGACCAGGGGCCCGACACGGAGTGGGGCGCCCTGGGAAGAATGCGCACTACTTTACCTTGACGTCAGGAAAAGGGCGCTGGGCGCAAGCGATCCACCCGGCCGGTCGGTCTACGTGTTACCGAGTTCTACGGGCTCGGACCTGAGAAAACACGAGACGCAACCGACTCAATGCGGAGGTTGTAAAACCTCGCGAAGGTGTTGGGTGTTGCCCAACCCGCGGCTCTACAGATGTCTGCTAGGGAGGTGCCCTTGGCCAGTGCCCACGAGGACGCAACACCCCTTATTGAGTGAGCTCGGACCCGTAAGGGTAGGGGCACGGCCTGGGTGTGATAAGCCAGTGTGATGGCATCGACAACCCAGTGGGCGAGCCTCTGTTTGGAGACGGCATTCTCTTTCTGCCGTCCCCCAAAGCAGACAAAGAGCTGCTCAGAGCATCTGGTGCTCTGTGTGTGGTCCAGGTAAATGCGCAGGGCGCGCACTGGACACAGCAATGAAAGGGCTGGGTCTGCCTCCTCCCGGGGCAGCGCTTGCAGGTTCACTACCTGATCTCGGAATGGTGTGGTAGAAACCTTGGGCACATAGCCCGGTCGCGGTCTTAGGATCACAGACGTATCTGCCAGACCGAACTCCAGGCAAGTGTCGCTGACAGAGAACGCTTGCAGGTCCCCGACCCTCTTAATGGAGGCGAGCGCGATCAGCAGGGCCGTCTTAAGAGAGAGGGCCCTGAGTCCAACTGATTCAAGCGGCTCGAAGGGAGGTCTCTGGAGTCCTGCCAAGACTACAGAGAGATCCCAGGAGGGAACTAGGCCTGGCCGGGAGGGATTCAACCTCCGGGCGCCTCTCAGGAACCTGAGGATCAGGTCGTGCTTACCCAAAGACTTGCCGTCTACAGGATCGTGGTGGGCGGCGATAGCGGCAACATACACCTTGAGGGTGGACGGGGACAGCCTCCTGTCCAGCCTCTCCTGTAGGAACAGAAGCACTGACCTAATCGCGCATCTCTGCGGGTCTTCGGCTCGGGAAGAACACCAATCTGCGAACAAGCGCCACTTTAGGGCGTAAAGGTGCCTGGTAGAGGGGGCTCTGGCTTGGTTGATGGTATTCACAACGGTCGCCGGTAAGCCGACTAGCTCTTCCACGTCCCGTCCAGGGACCAGACGTGGAGGTTCCAGAGGTCTGGGTGCGGGTGCCAGAGCGTGCCCCGTCCCTGAGAGAGGAGGTCCTTTCTCAGGGGAATTCGCCAGGGAGGAGCTGTCGCGAGGAGCCTGAGTTCCGAGAACCAAGTCTGAGTGGGCCAGTAGGGGGCCACCAACGTGACTTGCTCCTCATCCTCCCTGACGTTGCACAGCACCGGTGCAAGAAGGCTCACTGGGGAAATGCGTACTTGCGCAGCCCCGAGGGCCAGCTGTGTGCCAGCGCGTCTGTCCCGACGGGAGCCTCTGTTAGGGCGTACCAGAGCGGGCAGTGGGAGGTTTCCTGGGCGGCGAACAGGTCTACCTGGGCCTTGCCAAACCGTTCCCAAATCAGCTGGACCGACTGGGGTGAAGCCTCCACTCCCGCCGGGCAGGCGTTGTCGTGATAGCGCGTTCGCTACGACGTTGAGCTTGCCGGGGATGTGAGTGGCACGCAGCAACTTGAGTCGCTGCTGACTCCATAGGAGGAGACGGCGGGCGAGTTGTGACATGTGGCGGGAGCGTACGCCGCCTTGGCGATTTATGTACGCCACCACCGTGGTGCTGTCCGATCTCACGAGGACATGTTTGTCCCGAACTAACGGGAGGAACTTCCTGAGAGCAAGAAGGACGGTCAGCAACTCCAGGCAATTGATGTGCCAACGCAGTGGGGCCCCTTTCCAACGGCCCGCTGCTGCGTGCCCGCTGCACACGGCACCCCGCCCGGACCGGGAGGCGTCGGTTGTGACCAGGACGCGTCGGGACACCTGCTGCAGGGGCAATCCTGCCCGTAAAAAGCAGAGGTCTGTCCAGGGTCGGAGTGTTTTGAGGCAGGCGCGGGTGATCCTTACCCGATGCGTGCCGCGGTGCCATGCTTGTCTCGGGACTCGAGTCTGGAGCCAGTGTTGGAGTGGTCTCATATGCATCAACCCCAGCGGCGCGACCGCCGCGGAGGACGCCATATGCCCCAGGAGACTCTGGAAAAGTTTTAGAGGGACCACTGTGCCTGGCTTGAAGGAAGTGAGGCAGTCCAGCACCGACTGAGCACGCTCGCTTGTGAGACGTGCTGTCATTGAGACTGAGTCTAACTCCAACCCGAGAAAAGAGATGCTCTGAACCGGAGTGAGCTTTCTCTTTTCCCAGTTGACCTGGAGCCCCAAGCGGCTGAGGTGCCGGAGCACCTGGTCTCTGTGTGTGCATAGTAACTCTCGAGAGTGTGCTAGGATGAGCCAGTCGTCGAGGTAGTTGAGAATGCGGATGCCGGCTACTCGTAGCGGGGCAAGGGCCGCCTCTGCGACTTTCGTGAAGACACAAGGGGACAGAGACAGGCCGAAGGGGAGGACTTTGTACTGAAACGCCTGGCTGTCGAACGCGAACCGTAGGAAGGGTCGGTGTCGTGGCAGAATTGAGACGTGGAAGTACGCGTCCTTCAGGTCCACCGCTGCGAACCAATCTAGATGCTGAACGCCAGCCAGAATATTTCTCTGCCTAAGCATTTTGAACGGGAGTTTTAACAAGGCCCGATTGAAAACTCGCAAGTCCAGGATTGGTCGTAAGCCGCCGCCTTTCTTGGGTACAATGAAGTAAAGGCTGTAGAAACCCTTCCTCATTTCGGTTGGAGGGACGGGCTCTACCGCGCCCTTGGCTAAGAGGGTCGCGATTTCCGTGCGCAGGGAACTGGCGTGTTCGCCACGTACTGCGGAAAAGCGGACGCCCCTGAAGGGGGGCGGGAGCCGGGCAAACTGAATTGCATAACCGAGTCGAATGGTCCGGTGCAGCCAGCCTGATGCATTGGGAAGCGAAAGCCACGCTTCCCAGCTCTGCGCTAGGGGCACCAAAGGGATGAGTATTTTGGACGTACCCGGCGGGGCCTCGCAGCGGGGCGGAACAGGTAATGCAGCGTCGGGCGGCTTCATTGCGGCCTGAGGCTGAGGTGCTGAGAATAGACTCAAAGCACTTACCTTGCTCCGCGCGCCCGGCAGGGGGCGGGTTCTTGACTGAGGAGGAGGTCTGATGTTGGCGTCCTCTGGACTCGTCTGAACCGGCCGGCCGGGGGACAGTTGTGGGCAGGCGGAAGGCGGGATCGCCGCGTCCGGTGTACCGGGACTGTTGTGATCTGAAAGCATATTGCCGTGAAAACGGCATTTGCGGGCCAGGTGACCCACAGGCAAAGGAAATAGCTCTTTTATTGAGAATGTGGGTACCACAGCCCCTGTCAGGGGGTGTGGCAAATGTAAAAACAAAGGATTCTCCTCCCAGCCCTCCACCGGGGGACGGAGCGGTCTTACCACCTCCGGAGCTAACGTCTTCGGCTCTGGGTCGGCTGTCTCAGGAACGCTTGGGAGCCTTCCGGGTCCTGGAGGGGGTTCGTGAGAGAGGGGGCATGCGCCGCCTGCGGAGTGCTTGACGCTGGGGCTGAGAGTTGGGCCCGGGTTGAGGCAGAGCAGGAGCTGGTTTCCTCGCAGGGGGACGCCCTCAGTGGCAAACGGGGCAGGGCCCGTAGCGGCAGGTCTGCGGTGGGGCATGATGTGCGAAATGGCCTCCGTCTGCTTCTTCACCGCGGAGAACTGTTGGACGAAGTCCTCGACAGTGTCACCGAAAAGGCCAATCTGGGAGACAGGTGCGTCCAGGATGCGGTTTTTGTCAGCCTCACGCATCTCGACCAGGTTGAGCCAAAGATGGCGTTCCTGGACCACTAGGGTGGCCATCGTCTGTCCGAGTGCCTGCGATGTGGCCTTCGTCGCTCTCAGGGCGAGGTCGGTCGCTGAGCGCAGTTCCTGCAGCACATCAGGATCAGGTCCACCCCGTGCATGTTTCTGAGAGCTTTGGCCTGGTGGACTCGCAGGAGGGCGGAGGCAGCGCGTCCAGCCGTAGTGTGGGCCTTCACGTTAAGCGAGGATGTTGTCCTACAGGGCTTGGATGGGAGTACGGGGCGACCCCGCCAGGAGGTAGGGCTACCGGGGCATAGATGGTGCGCAACTGCCCTATCAACCTGGGGAATCGCGTCGTACCCATGGCGCTCTCCGCCGTCAAGGGTGGAGAGAGTGGAGCGGGTGGCACCTAGACGAGCGGAGAGCGGGGCTCTCCACGTAGACGTCAGCTCATCATGCACCTCCGGGAAGAAAGGGACCGGGGGGATGCGAGGCCACGAACGGCACGCTGCCCCCAGGAACCAATCATCCAACCGAGAAGGCTGTGGGGAGGATGGAGGGTTCCAGTCCAACCCCACGCTCAAGGCGGCCCGGGCAAGCATGTCGGACATCTGAGCGTCGGCCTCAGCCTGGGCCTGCTGGCCCGAAGGCGGCAGTCCAGGGGAGTCCTCGGCATCAGACACCGCACTCTCCGATGCAGCGGCGAGCTCATCTGCTTCGGACTCGGGAGGATAGATAGCCGGGCCGTGAGGCGAGCCGCTATCGCCGCGAGCGTGGACGGAGACCAGCGAGCGTGTCGGGGAACGGGAGGTTCGCGGGGGCTACCCGGCGAAACTGTACCGCTGCCGCCCCCAAATCGCCCCCAGCGCCAACCGCACCGTCCTTAATCCCGTGGGAAGAAGGAGCAATGCGGGGTGCAGCTGGGGTGGCTTGCTTTCTGTTGAAAGCAAGCTCACAGTGAGAACATGAACCATCCACAAACGCCGCCTTGGTGTGATCGTGGCCCAAACACACGAGACAGCGCCTGTGGCCGTCTAAAGCAGAGAGCACTCTACCGCATCCAGGAACGACACAGGGGCGGAAAGGCATCTTGAAAAAGACGCGTCCTTAAAAGGACGTTCAACGCCGCTGTGTTTGCTCTTTTAGAGAAAATTACTCTTTTAGTAAAAACTCTTTTAATACACAGTGTGTGTGTGTATGCGTGTCTGCGCTGTCGAAGGCTCAGGGGCAACAATGCACGCCGTGCACTGAGAAGGAGAAAGCCGCTGTTGTGCGCCGTCAAGATCCAACAGCATGCAGATCGTCAGAGGAAAACAGGAACGTTTAAGTGGCGTGTAACTCGCAGCAAACTGCAGACAGACCATCGGCTCGAAGAAATTTTCTGAATGAACTCCGTGATTTGCCCCGCTTAAATACCCGTATGTCCGGGGGCCGGGTATGCAAATACCGACGGCCAACTCCCATTGGCCCTTTTCAATAAGATCAGAGGTGAATATCGGCGCTCAAGAGAGACCCCTAGTGTCGCTTCTCCGACACAACGTGGAGAGAGCGACAGAAGGGGAACTGGTAGACTATGTGAACATTTTACACCTGGATGATTTTAAAATTTTAGGAGGTGATTGGAACTTTACAGTTAATTTCATAAACATGATTTGCTGGATGCATGGAGAGAGATACATTTAGACGTTAAACAACACACCTGGATTAGTTTCACAAGGGAGAATTAGTGTAGCCAGATTTTTTTGTCAACAGTTTGCTTCGTACTCTAAATGAAACATAAACTGAATGAATTACAAAAATAAATTTCACAGATTAGATTTAATATGGTACAGCAATTTGACATCTTAGTGACTGAAAATTTTCATGAGAAAAAGAAGATTCTCTATTACAAGTGTAAGCTAAAGGCGCACTTATAAGGTCCTTTTTTTGGCAATTCATGATATGGATGGACCTATTGCATAATCTTGAAAAAGTATCAAAACAACAAAGTGTGATGCATTGTTTGACATCCCCAGATGGGTCTAGGACTTCTGACCCAAAAAAGATGAGGAACATTGCAGTGGATTTTTATTCAGATCTTTTTAGAGCTGAGGGTTCTGATCCCCAGTGTGTTTCCGACTTGTTAGAGTAAGTTCCTACTCTCAGCAAGAAATTGTAGACTGTACAACAGATGAAACCTGGGTGTGCACTAGGTATTGATGGTTTGCCGGTGGACTTTTAATAAAGCTATGTGGGGAATTATAGGCAAAGACTTTTTTGAAGTCCTACAGAAATGCTATGAAGACAAAAGTCTTCCCAAAAGCTGTCAGCGGGATGTTCTTACACTTATACCATAAAAGAGAGACTTGAGTCTTCTAAAGAACTGGAGGCCTGTTGCCATTCTCACAACTGAATATAAACTGTTGGCAAAAGTATTGGCCAATAGGTTGAAATGTGTTTTGGGTATAATTATACACAATATCAATCTTATTGTATCCCTGAACTATGTATTTTTCTTGTAAGAGATTTACTTGATTTTTGTAAATTAAATAAAATTAATCTAGGTCATCTATCTCTAGATCAGGAAAAGGTTTTTGATCAAGTAGATCATGGATCTGTTCAAAACATCAAAAGTTTTTCTTGTGTAAATGTTTTTCTCTCTTGGATCAAGATACTGTATACAAATACTTCCTGTTTAATAAAAATTGGGGGAGGTTTAAATCTACTAATTAAATTGCAAAGGGGTATCAGAGGGGTCTCCTCTGTCTGGTCAATTGTATTCATTAATAGTGGAACCTCTATTGTGTTTATTTAGAAAGAACTTGTCTGTTATATGTATAATTGATCATATTCATAATGCAATTAAGTAGACGCATATACAGACAATATCATCTTTGTAAAAATCAAGATAATGTAAATACAATCAAAGATTGTCTGTGAACACATGAAAAAGCATTATCTGCAAAGCTAAATTGGAGTAAAACAGAAGTGTTGTGGTGCAGTGATAATATTATAGAGGTCTTACCGGATATCTCTGAAAATGTTCAATGGGGAAAGGTTGGTTTAAAAATGTTGGGGATTTATTTAGGAAGTGAAGAGTATCAACACATATGGGAGAATGTAAAGGATAAAGTATGTGCTAAGTTGTCTAAATGGAAATGTTTGCTGCTTCAGTTATAATATAGGGAAAGAGTGTTGGTTATCAATAATTTAATTGCTTCTACCCTGTGGCACAAATTGAATGTCTTTAATCCACCAATGAATTTTTTTGGAAGCATTCAGAAATTGCTTCCTGATTTTTTTCTGGTCTGGAATGCACTGGTTGAAAGAAGCTATTTTGTTTTTACCAGGGTTCACGATAGTGCATGTCACTGCGCCGTTTTGTGGTCCGTTCTGCATAACGCGGCGGCTCATTGTTGCTTATTGCGGCCAATTCGGCCCATTTTGCGGCCGAACCGCGATGGACATTCCATCCATGATCGGCCCAAAAGTGCGTCGGCCCACCGGGAAAATGCCCGGTATGCCAGATTACCAGTCCAGCCCTGACCATGATTGACTTTCATCTTTTTATGTTGCAACTTTGCAGATATGGAATATTTTTTCTGTGGCCAGAATTAACATCTGGGCTCTGGAAGAACCTTCGCTTTTAAATCCATTTTTGTTATTTGAATTACTGAATTCAAACACTATGGACTAAACTTATAAAAGCAGGTGTTTGTAAAGTTTGCCATATCAAGGCAGAGAATTGGTGGCTTACAGCAGAAGAGCTTTCCATAAAAACAGATATTCAGTCTCTATGAATTCTTCAAAGGTTGCTGGACGAAATGAAACATTTGTTATCTGTCCAATCACTACAACTGGAGACCTTTGAAAGTGTCTGCTCTGAAATACGAGTAGCTGCTGATGTGGGAGACTGGGAAGAAACTGAAGGGAAATGACTGACTTTTAGAACACCTAAACTTGGATTTTTGGAATCCATTTCAAAGAAAGGTCTTTATTCTATTTGTGTCAAGGTTCTTAAAATAAAGGCTCTCGGGACCCTTTCTGAGTCAAAATGGACTGGTATAATTGAGCCAAGCTCTTCTCCAAAAGGTAGCTGGAGGTCCCTTTACAAGAAGCCCATTAAAAAAGAATAGTAGTAAGAATAGTGGCGGATTGTACATTGGGCAATAGCCACATACAGATACATAGCACATTTAAATCCTTTACAAGCTGATGATTGTGTTTTTTGTTGAGTTTCGCCTTTTTGTCGAATGTTCATGATTAAGATAACTTTTTTGCTTGTTAAAATATGTAAGCCAACTTTTAGTTTTTTTGTTCACTAATAGTGTTTATATTCGGGCCCAAATATAGTGCTTATTGAACTTCATTTATGGCAAAGCTAAGATGGCAATTTGGTTTACTAGCAAAAACAAGATTATTAATCCAGGTGGGCTAAATCTTGTACACATGTTAAAAAGTGTTATAATGGGATGTTTGAAGTTGGAGTTTGCATATTATGAACTGGTTAATTACATTGACTCCTCCTTTTTAATGAGTGGAAAAGAAGGTGTGTTGTGTAGGGCTGCTGAAGGACAAAGTTTTCAAATGATTTTGGGAACAACGTCAATATTGGCATTTATTTATTTAAAATAATTTTATGTTGTTTGTTTTCATTTGTCTAGTTGTTTCTTTGGCATTTAAAAAAATTAGTTTTTATTGTTTATGGTTGTATTCACTATATTATTTTAAATAAAGAAAAGCTTAAAAGTAAAAAAAGTCTCTCTCTCTCTCTCTCTCTCTCTCTCTCTCTCTCTCTGTCCCTCATATGTACCGTGGAAAGGTCTAACCATTAAAGTGAATCTGTTTGTCCTAAATTGTTCTCTTCCTTAAACATGTGGCACTGTAAAGCCTGATTCAATCTAGTGATTCATCCTAAGTGGTCCTCTCTCACTTTCATATATAACATTTGAAGAGTCATTCTAGTGAACTGGTTCGTCCTAAATGTCCTCTCTGTCTCATATGTATGTAGGGTTGGAAAGTTACTAGATTGCATTGGATCATTCGTACAGTTCATGTAAGTGAAAACTTTTTTTAAATGATTTACTGATTCGGGTCCATTGGCCCTGGGCACCATTTTAGGATATTTTTAATAGCAAAAAAATTTGCTTAATGCTGCTGTTTATTACTATGTTTTCGTTTTATTTTTAGATTTGTAGATGTATTTAGTGTGAATTTATCTGTTAAAATGTAATGCTGTTACCTTCAGTTAGATCATTAAAAACCCTTATTATATTTGTGCCATCTTAACTAGCTTTATCGAAGTGCTATGTCACGCTTTGATGCTGCGCTGATTTTAGGGCTTTGGGAACAGCTTTAGGTGTGACCAGCTGTGAATATATGTGCAACACGTCAATGAAATTGACTAGAATTTATAGCCTCTGCTAGTGACATCAATTGGATGCACCTGTAGCAGGGCTATAAATAGATATGTCACAGGTGCATCGTCAGATCTTTTGTCTTCAGATCACTCTGTGTGTGTTGTGCTTCTCAAGCTGTCAGAACTTTCTTTCCTCTGTTACGATTTAGAATTTGTTAGGCATTGCTTCACACTCATTCTTGGAAAGGAGAAAAGGTTTTCTGCGCAAAGCAAGCAGTGCGTGTTCCCGTGTTAACACTCTATGGCTGACACGGACACGCACCAGTTTTGTTTTGTGTGTTTGGTGGAAAAGCATGCTGCTCTTGTTTTGGGGTGGGGCGGGTGCATTGCGATCTGTTTACAGTCAAAATGCTTCGCCCTCATCTCGCTTACTTCCAAGAGTGCCGTTTACAACACCGGAGCAGGAAAGACTTCACAGACTTTGTCCAGTCTGTGCCCTTCAGACTTATGTCCACCGCACTAGCCAGTGGCTTAAGTCAGGGAAACTTTGGTTTGCCATAGGGGGTGGCCGCCACCAAGCAGACTGTCTCATAAGGTGAGGGACGCTATTGTGCAGGCCTAAGAGGCTCGCGGTCAAGTTTCGCCAGTAGGTATCAAGGCTCACTCTACCAGAGGGGTCGTCTCTTCTAAAGCCTTGGCTAGAGGTGTCCCTCTGCAGCATGTTTGTGATGCGGCAGGCTGGTCCTCTCCGCACACATTCATCAGATTTTATAGTTTGGATGTTCATGCCACTCCGGGCTCTTATGCCCTTGAGTTAACATCACAAGCTCATGTCTAAGACCTCTTGCGCTCTTGTGAGCACAACTACACAACCGTAAGGGGTCCGGACATCCACAGTGCGGCAGCATGGGTATTCTTGTTCCCAAAGCACTAAAATCAGCGCAGCATCAAAGTGTAGCTTTTTGACAGGGAACGTCTCGGGTTACTTAACTGTAACCCCTGTTCTGTGATAAAAGTGGAACAAGATGCTGCGCTTCATCGCCGCACTGGGATGCCCCAGGACTGCTCTTCAGACAAAATACCTGACGATGCACCCATGATGCATCTATTTATAGCCCTGCTACAGGTGCATCCAATTGATTTCACTAGCAGAGGCTATAAATTCTAGTAAATTTCATTGATGTTTTGCACACATATTCACAGCTGGTCACACCTAAAGCTGTTCCCAGATTTAAATCAGGTCCTATTAGGCTTTTTCTAAGGCATTAAAGTACATTATAACAGGGAATTATTGGGAAAAGAGAAGGAGGAATGCAATCAGGACCCCAACAGGAGCACTATCCCGCATTAATGTCCGCCGGTTTATACGTCTTCCTGTATCATATCTATATTTTTATACATAAAATATGCATTTGTATATATATATATATATATATATTTTTTTTGTTTTTTTATCAATTGTCAAAAAAAGATGACTAAGATGTTAATAAAATGAAATACAAATATGTTAAACATTAGGCAATAAAAATAATTAAATATAATATGTGAGTTATATGAAAATGTTGAAAATAAGAGTGACTAATTCAACAACTGAATGGCTAGAAAAAAGAAAGGAAAAAGGCACTACAATGCAATCCCAGTAAAGCCCTTAACTAAATCAGTTTTCATTACTGCTAAACACCATCACATCATCATCCATGAAATTAAGTGCCCATTTTGTTGTTTCAGATGTGTTACATGGCAGCTGTGAATTCAATTAAATCCACCATTCTCTCCACCTGAACACACCCTCTCACTTCAACCAGCCAATGAGGCGATGTATATAGATACATATGGTGCCGGCAAGCTGAGGAGACAGGGGAGCTGAAGCAGGCATATGTACACTAATGTTTCATTTGTTTGTGCAAAGCTCCAATATGGTGTCCATTTGAGACTTGCCCCTAAGCCCATGTATCTTAATAAAGCCAATAGGGTGTGTGATAAGGCCAAAATAATGAGAGAAACGCTTCGAAACTAGCCCTGCCACTGAAGCAGACTCATCTATCGGTGTAAAAATCTATTAGAAGCCCTGTGGTGCAGGAGAAATAGGGTAGATCCTATGAGGTTAATAATCCAATAGCCAAATTGCTGCCAGCGGTTTGTTTTACCCCTGGGTTGATCCTGTGTGATGGTGGCAAGGTTTTATTTTCTATTATTCCGGTGTATGGAGTCCCATGGCACTTTTCCCTGACATGCTTAGTGGCGCCTTGTTTTAAAGTGTGACTCTAAAAGTCAGAAAGAAAAATTTGTTTTTAGAGTGTTTTTATGTGTGGCAGTTCCATTTCAGTTTATCAGTCTTCTATTGTGATTCCTGTCAGCATGATCTGATGAGTATTCATGCACATGTACAATTTCATACATTTGCATAGACAGCGAAACTTAAAATTCCAACACACAGCAGCTGAAATGAAAAGACATTTTAGTTTGAATCTACAAATGTGTCTTTTGGGGTTTAAAGAATCAGAAGTTTCAGAACAATTTTGGCAGCACAACACAAACACACACAAGGTGTAAAAAAGGTGGTAGGTTACGTACAAATATCTACAAATACTAATGCGGACCTGTTCCTGTTCTCAACCCGTAAAACATGCCACTAGCAATGCCATGATCATGGATTTGATTCCCAGAGAACACATATACTGATAATATTTGAAACTTTTATGAAAATGCACTGTAAAGGCCCTGATATACTTCCGGATAAGTTCCTTTCTTTGTTCAGGGGTAAACATAAATTTGAAACAGCTGAGCAATGGTATGCTGTTTGCGAACATTCAGACACCTGCTACACCACTGTGGGAGGCGTATAGAAGTACATTGCCATATGAGGACGCTCAAGACTATATGTAAAACCTTAACTAATGGGACATCAAATTGTGTTGTCAATGACTTTGTGCCTCATTTTATAAGTAGAATTCACATGAGATCTGTAAATTAAGCTGTTTTAACCATAAGTGAATGGGCACTTTTAGAGTATTTGAGTAGATTTGATTCCATTTGTAGACTAATTAAACAAACAAATTAATTGCATGACATGGTTTTAAAAAATGTCTCTACACGAACAATCGTACAGATGTAGGTACATTTGCACCAGTTTGCTAATAACTCTGCACACAGGTGTGCTCATGTTGACCAGGGGTGGAAAGAGTACTGGAAAATCATACTCAAGTAGAATTACTGTTACTTCCCAAAACATTTAGTGTGAGTAAAAGTAGCTGTTCTAAAAACGACTCAAGTAAGAGACAAATAGTAAAAGAGCTAATTTAAAAGTACTCATGAGTAGTGAGTATTGAGTACTGAGTTGTAAAACCTATGCCCCATTAAATTGAACACTGTATGCCAACTTTTACAATACATCACTTATCTATGATAAACACTACATTGATCTTATTTAAAAAAAATAAAAGGGAGACTTGATAACAGAAATTAAAACATTTAAAAGTTATTTTAAATACAATGATCACCATTTTAAATCTTAATGTATGAAACAATTACATTAAAATCATCTCGGGTTACTTAACTGTAACCCCTGTTCCCTGATAAAAGCGGAACGAGATGCAGCGCTGATTTAGCGCTTTGGGTACGTAATTTAGGAGTGACCAGCTGTGAATATGTGTGTAACACGTCAATTAAATTGAAAGGAATTTATAGCCCCTGCTGGTGACATCATCAGAATGAGCCAGTACCAGGGGCTATAAATAGATGTGCCACAGGTGCATTGTCAGGTATTTTTGTCTGAAGAGCAGTCCTGGGGCATCCTCAGTGCGGCAATGAAGCGCAGCATCTCGTTCTACTTTTTCAGGGAACAGGGGTTACAGTTATCAAAAGCTACACTTTCATGCTGCGCTGATTTAGTGCTTTGGGAACGAGAATGCCCACGCCGCCGCACTGCGGATGTCTGGATCCCTTACGGTTGTGTAGTTGTACTCATGAGAGCACAAGAGGTCTCAGACATGAGCTTATGATGTTGACTCAAGGACATAAGAGCCCGAAGTAGCATGAACATACAAACTATAAAATCGTATTAATGTGTGCGGAGAGGACCAGCCTGCCGCATTAAAAGCATGCTGTAGAGGAACACCTCTAGCCAAAGCTTTAGAGGAGTCGACCCCCCCCCCCCCCGTAGAGTGAGCCCTGATACCTACAGGCGAAGCTTGACCACGCACCTCGTAGGCCAGGGCAATAGCATCCCTCATCCAATGTGACATTTTTTGCTTGGTGGCAGCCGCCCTCTTGGTACGGTCTCCATGACTAACAAGTAGTTGCCCTGATTTACGCAACTGGCTAGTGCGGTGAACATAAGCCTGAAGGACACGGACTGGACACAGTCCATGAATTCTCTCCTGATCTGTTGATGTAAACGGCAGGGAACAGAAAGCTTCAAGAGTGACCAGATGTACGGCCGAGAAAGGAACCTTAGGCAAGTAGTCAGGATGAGGGGGCAATATTGCTTTAGCCATTCCTGGGGCAAAATCTAAGCAGGGTGGCAAGACAGATAGAGCCAACCATCTTGAGAGTCAGAAGTTTATCAGATGCTGACTCTAGAGGTTCAAAGGGGTCTCAACCTGACCCTCAAGGACTATTGCTAAGTCCCATGAAGGGATCCTGGTCCTAGCAGGAGGACTCAGTCGCATGGCTCCATGAACGAAGCAAGCAAGCAGATGATGTTTCCCCAATGGCATCCCATCAATCAAGGCGTGACAAGCCGGTAGAGCGGCCACATAAACCCTGAGAGTGGCGGGGCATGTACCTGCTGATAATTGTTACTGCAGAAAGTCCAGAACTGAAGCAATCTGGCAGTTCACTGGATCTGCATTATGTGCAGTGCACCATCTTCAAAGACACCCCATATATTGGTATAACTTCTTCCAGTAGAGGGAGCCCTAGCGCTCAGAATGGTCTAGATGACTTCAGATGAAAGCCTGGTGTCCCTCAGTTGGTACCCTTCAGAGGCCAAGCATGAAGGTTCCACAGCTCGGGCCGGGGATGAAGTATCTTCTCCTTTGCCTGAGACAGAAGGTCCCTCCTTTACGGAATCGCCAAAGGCGAGCCGTCGAGGAGAGACATTATCTCCGAGAACCACACCCTGTTTGGTCAAAGCGGCACTATCAGTAAGATGCTGGCGAACTCTGGCCAGGCTTCCCGGGAGCAGAGAAACCGGAGGAAATGCATACAGGCGCATTCTGGTCCATGCATGCACCATCGTTTCCAGACCCAGGGGGGGCTGGGTGACTCAGAGAGAAGTAGAGGGGACATTGCGCAGTCTGTTGGGAGGCAAAGAGGTCCACCTCTGCTCTGTAAAATCTCAACCAGATTTGTTCCACTACCTCGGGGTGGAGTTTCCACTCCCTCGTCAGTATTTTATGTCTGGACCGTAAATCTGCTCCTACATTCAGGCATCCAGGGATATAAGCTGCTCTGATTAACAGGAGCTTGCCCTGGGCCCAAAGGAGAATCTGCCGTGCCAGTTGATACTGACGAAAAGTGCAAACTTGGCCCAGCCTGACTTTGCTCAGGGTGTTCTGAATGGTTTCAATTCGAGCGGGAGACAATTGTGCCTGCATCATGATCGAATCCCATATGA